>NC_142133.1:83338320-83647195 GCF_024610735.1 Ursus americanus | reverse complement strand
TTGGCCGTTTGAATATGTTTATATATACACGTGTATGTGTATAGATGTATGTAAACGTGTTTTTTGAAAAGTGTCTTTTGCATTCTTAAGTTAGGTTTTGGTTTTTTATTATTGAATTGTAAGAGTTCTTTATATATCCTAGATATAGATCCTTTATCAGATATATGATTTACAGATATTTTCTCCTGGGGTCCGAGAAGAAAGGGGAAGGAAGCAGCAGGACACCCTGACGGGACACACAGGTGGCAACAGGTTGCTTTACATGAGTCACACTCTGAGCATGGAGGGGCGTGTCTAATACGCTTGATAGTTTTGATTAAAAGTGAGACTGGATATTAACTCTGTAAAGAAGAATCTTATTTTTAAAAAACATCAAGTCAGCTTTGCACTCAAGAGACGAGTATCTTCTGTACCATCAAAGTGGACCACCGTGTCCAGTGAACCCAAGCAGGGGTGCTCACAGGTTAGCTTCTGTTGAAGTACTCCTTCTAGGATACACTTTAGGGTTTTAGGCTAACACAGTCGGGTTTTATTTATTGTTAATATCAAGACTGTTGTACTGAAATTTTTTCAGATCACTCAGTTTCATCAAATTTTTCATGTAAAACTTATATAGGGCTCAGTTTCAGTAGAATACTCGGATTCATGAAGAAAGCTATAAATACAAAGCTTGCTCCCATCTTCCAGGAAGTACTGCCCAAACAAATAAAGATATTAATTTTATTAGAATCAGATAATGTGAGTTGATGTTGGCAGGTACTCTCTGCTCTGCAGATCGAATCTTGGCTGCTGTGGTTCTCAGACGTGATCTGGTTTTGTAAATATTGTCTGTTCTATTCTCAATCACATTGCTATGAGTCTGTGTAGGATTTAGCAATGCTAATTTGTGGCATCAAACATTATATCTATGGTAAATCTCCTGATTGCCTTTTGACCTTCTTGGAGTTATTAATCCAATAAAAAATGTGAGCACCTACTATGTGCCAGAACCAGTTTAAACAAATAAAATGACAAGCTAATTTCAGACTGTGAATTGAGCTCAGATAAATATGGGAGAGGACGGTACACCAACTGGGGGGATCAGGCAGGGCCAGGCAGACCTGGAAGGAGGTAGCTAGAGACTGAGAGGAAAAGCCTCTTTGAGACCACGACACTGCAGGTGAGACCTAAGAACATCAAGTGGTCTTTTGCAGAGCTGGGAAAGGAATGGCAGGTGCAAAGGCCCTGGGGCAGTAGGATTGGTGTATTTGAGAACAGAGCAGGCAGGCTGTGGAGGGCTTTGTCGTTTATGACCCACAAACAGCCACCTTTCCAAGTAAGAAATAACTACGGCCTCTTTCCTTCTCAGATGGTGGAATCGCACGTCTTAGAGTATACGGTACTGGACAGAAAGACTGGACTGCAACTGACCCCAAAGAACCATTTGACCTAGTGGCCATCGCTCACGGGGGTGCCTGTGTAGGATACAGCAATGCTCACTTTGGGCATCCAAACAATATGATAGGTAAGGTGATGCTCTGGGAGCTGGCCTTTACTTGGGGTGTCTGGGCTCCAGCACGAAGCACCCCATGTGTTAGGAATGATTTGAGAGGAAGCACAGGAGAGGGTGGGGTGAACCACCCCTATGCAGGATCTGATGCCTCTACGACGTGAAGTGAATCAACAGCAATGTTCCTCCCTAACTTTGGCTTAAACGGAGAAGTAAAACTTACTAACCCCCTGGCTGTATGAATTTACCAAAACATGAAGGTGAATGAAAATGATTTGTGTAGCGATGCTCAGACACATGGGATCTGTGACTTAATGACACTAACGCATTCACTCTCACATCTAAGATAAAATCCATTCCCATTAAACCATGTCATTCTCGGCAGGAGTCGGCAAGGCCAAGTCCATGGCAGACGGCTGGGAGACCGCGAGAAGGCTGGACAGGCCGCCAGTATTAGAGGTAAGAAGTCCAAACCA
The DNA here is from genome assembly GCF_024610735.1 of Ursus americanus. Classification (NCBI taxonomy): domain Eukaryota; kingdom Metazoa; phylum Chordata; class Mammalia; order Carnivora; family Ursidae; genus Ursus; species Ursus americanus. The sequence continues at coordinate 83,645,230 of NC_142133.1, read as the reverse complement.
GCCACAATCAAGTCTTCTAGATCTTGTTTTAAATTTACATCAAGGAAATGCTTATTTCAGAAACCTCTCAGGCAATGTTCCAGAAGTAGTTCTCCCTGTTTTCCAGATCCCCTGATGCCTCGTTATCGTCACGGCAGGACCCGGAAGGCCCCCATGCTGGCCACACCAGCCACTCTAACGCATCCCCACACTGTCCCTGTTTCTCCCTTCCTTCCTTCCTTCCTTCCTTCCTTCCTTCCTTCCTTCCTTCCTTCCTTCCTTCCTTCCTTCCTTCCTCCCTCCCTCCCTCCCTCCCTCCCTCCCTTCCTTCCAGATTTTATTTACTTGTTTGAGAGAGAGCATGAGAGGTGGGGTGGCGCAGAGGGAGAAGCAGGCTCCCATCTGATCAGGGAGACTGATGTGGAACTTGATCCCAGGACCCTGAGATCACGGCCTGAGTTGCAGGCAGACACTTAACTGACGGAGTCACCCAGGTGCTCCCCACCCCATTTCATTAATAAAGAAATGAGGATCTACAATTTAATGATAGAAAACCCATGGATAAATTTGTTTGTTGACCTGGAGAAAAAAACAGCAGTTTAATCATTTTTGGTACCTGTGTGTCCCTGGATGAGACCAGCTGTGTGGACGTGTGACAGATTGGGGACTTCCGAGATGGCTCAGTTCTTCAGTTTGGTCAGTGACTAATGTGAGATGTGAAAGTCAAAACAAAAGCAAAACAAAACACCTTTCCATGTGTTAATCCCACTGAAAACTTGCTTGTAAACACGCCTTTCTTGGGTCAGTTTTCATGTCAACCAATGTGTTTGGAGCAGATTACATATTGGTATGGATTTGACCAGAACATAACTACTTTGAAAAGTCAAAACAAATTGATCAGAGGACCTGGGGGCTCAGTTAGACACAGACCCTTCTGTAGGTCCCATCCCACAAGACCTTACAATTGACATAGAAAATCATATCAAAAATTTATAAAAACTTAACAATTACCCTATAAGCTCACAAGTCCATATCAGGGCCTAGGAAACACTCTTTTATAGTAAGAAATATAAGGAATTTCATAAATACATGTCAACATTTTTCACTTACTGGTTTCCAGAATTAGTTTCTCAAATGGTGACAAGCTGGCTTATCTTTTTGTTCTTTTTCCTTTTGGATTCCAGTGTGATGAGAATGGCATTCTCCTTGTTCCGGGTTGTGAATGGGCAGTTTTCCGATTGGCACATCCTGGAGTCATAACTCAAATAGAAATTGATACAACACATTTTAAAGGTGAGTGTAAGGCTGTCGGGAAATGCATATAAGCAGTGGGCTGATTATTGAGATCACGTGGTCCTGGTCCTGTGGGACTGGCGCTCAGGATGGTGGGCTCGGGTCCTGTGGGACTGGCGCTCAGGATGGTGGGCTCGGGTCCTGTGGGACTGGCGCTCAGGATGGTGGGCTCGGGTCCTGTGGGACTGGTGCTCAGGATGGTGGGCTCGGGTCCTGTGGGACTGGCGCTCAGGATGGTGGGCTCGGGTCCTGTGGGACGGGCGCTCAGGATGGTGGGCTCGGGTCCTGTGGGACTGGCGCTCAGGATGGTGGGCTCGGGTCCTGTGGGACTGGCGCTCAGGATGGTGGGCTCGGGTCCTGTGGGACTGGCGCTCAGGATGGTGGGCTCGGGTCCTGTGGGACGGGCGCTCAGGGTGGTGGGCTCGGGTCCTGTGGACGGGCGCTCAGGATGGTGGGCTCGGGTCCTGTGGACGGGCGCTCAGGATGGTGGGCTTGGGACTCAGCTTTTACCCTCAACAGATGTGCGGTTTTGAGCTACTTCCTCTAACTCTTGGTGCCCTACTTTTCGTCTTTATAAAATGTCAGAGTTGAACTGGATGACCCCCCAAAGTCAGAGGGAATTCTGTGGAGACTCTTTACACTAGGGGCCCCGATCCCACTTGGAAAGAGCGTGAAGTACCCTCTGGTTACGACATGAGAAGAACTGCATGGCATCTTCTTACTGGGGGGAGGCGGACGAAGCAGATTGGGTGGGGGTGACCATCTCCGCTCCAGACTGGACTTTTAAGGCAGGGAGCTACACATTTTCAAAACCATGCCCTTCCATCAGTAAAAAATATTTGCACAAGCACCCCCGATACTCAAAACCTACTTTCTTATGAAATGTATACATGTGTCATGATACCGACAAAGTTTGAGAGTGGTTATTTAAGTTGTGTAACTGTTGGGTGACATTTTCATACGTTCCGGATTGGGTGTCTCGTGATTGCTCAGTTGTCGGGAAACGGTGGCAGGTTATACTTACATTTTGGGTGCCTTGATGTTTAAAGTCTTGCGGGTCGCTGTGACCTCACTCACTTACCCGACCAGGACACAGTGTGTATTGGAAGATCTTCTTCAGCGGTGGTGGATTTAAGTGAATTATTTGAAGAAGTAGTGATCATTGTGACTCATTTCTGGAGGACTATTTTATATCTGATTGTCAGGTCACCGTTTTCACTTTTTTCTTTCTTCAATTTTTATTTTTTTATTGTGTCCAGCTAGCCAGCATATAGCACATCATTAGTTTTTGATGTAGCGTTCAACGATTCATTAGTTGTGTATATCACCCAGTGCTCATCACAACACGTGCCCTCCTTACTGCTCATCCCCCGGCGACCTCCTCCCCCCACCCACCTCCCTTTCCACAACCCATAGTTTGTTTCCCGGAGTCCAGAGTCTCTCATGGTTCTCTTCCCTTTCTGATTTCCCAGTTTCCCTCCCTTCCCCTGTGGTCCTCCACACTATTCCTTATGTTCCGCATATGAGTGCAACTATGATAGTTGTCTTTCTCTGCTTGACTTACTTCACTTAGCATAATCCCCTCCGGTTCAGTCCATGTTGATGCAAATGGTATTCATTCTTTCTGATGGCTGAGTAAGATTCCATTGTATATATGGACCACATCTTCTTTATCCATTCGTCTGTTGAAGGGCATCTCAGCTCCTTCCACAGTTTAGCTATTGTGGACATTGCTGCTATGAACATTGGGGTGCATGTGCCCCTTCTTTTCAGTGCATCTGTATCTTTGGGGGAAATAACACAGCTGACGAAGAGCTCATCCTGGGTCAGCAGCGATGACAGCTCTGCTTTTTTCTCGTGATTTGCAGATGCTTGCATTTCTGGAGGTATCTTTAATCCATGGGTGTCTTCATGGATAGTTTAAAATCACTTGTTAATTTGGTGAGTGATAGTTTGGTTAAAACCAGGTAACAAGCAGTTAGTCCATGCGTCCAGGGTGCCTGGACTGCACCGTCAGAAGCTCGCGGCTCTTTGCTCTCTAGGTTCCGTGCATCACAATGTGAGGACATCGAGGACTGTGGGGCGTGCCAGGACCCAGCTGTCATCTCAGATACACAAGCCTAATCGATATGCATGCATGTGTATACATATTAGAGAAACAGAACAGAAATAGTGGCTTTAATGTCGTCCTCCTGCATCTTTGGGTTTCCGTGTGCACCCAGGAGCGTGCTTACCCACCTTGGAGGTCACTGTTTTAAGAGATGAGCTACAGCTCATGAGGGGGCATGAGAAAAATGCATATATATATTTTTTAAGATTCTTTTTTTTTAAGATTTTATTTTTCTGAGAGAGAGCACAAGCAGGAGGAGCGGCAGGCAGAGGGAGAGGGAGAAGCATACACTCCACTGAGCAGGGACCCCAACGTGGGGCTCTATTCCAGGACCCTGGGATCATGACCTGAGCCGAAGGCAGACACTTCACCAACTGAGCCACCCAGGCGCCCCTTCTGTCAGCTTCTTTATCAGCAAGCCCTCCTCTGCTGATCTTAAAGTCTTAGGGGATCCCTGAAGGAGTTCTCCCACAAAGAGCATGGCCCCACTGGGCACAACCCTGGTGAATTCCAGAGAGAAGAGAGACTCGCGACCCTGTGTCTGTCCCAGGGAGCAGTTAGCACACCTGGAACACGGCACTTGGGCTGGTGCTGCTCACTGACTGGTTAACTTCGCTCGGTCTTTCTCTTTACTTCATGTGACGAAATATGACGCCGTAAGGGAAGTATCTTCCAGCTTCAGAATAGGCTCAGACGAGCCACACGGCCCCATGCAAGTACGTAACTCTGCAATCTAGGGTGCTTATCGGATACCTTCAGCTTTCACGGTTAAATGCCGCACATGCAAACCCAAACATGCAGCCGATGCTGTCTGTCAGGCCGATTTGGATTCCTCTGAAAAACACACACCTGCATTTCATCAGGCCATCCAGCCCCATCGCAGCGGGCTGCATTCCTTCTCTCACGTACGTCACACCTTTGCTTCTGTGCAGAGAGAACAATCTGTTCTTTGCTGGGTCTTTGCTTCGATGATAAAGTCCAAGACCCTATAAGCCAAAGTGCTGAGTACAAACAGAGCAGAGAGAGTCACCCTGCGTTTGCTCCGACAGGCAATTCTCCCGACAGCTGTAAGCTGGACGGCTGTATCCTGACGACCCAGGAGGAAGAAGACATGATCAAGCAGAAGTGGGAGCTTCCAGGCCAGAAGTGGAAACCGCTGCTGCCAGTCACCAAGGTGTGGAGCCCATGGGGAGCTGTGCAGCTGGTCCCCGCCCGGCCGCGTCCCTCAGATTCGCTTCCCAAACCTTCTGATCGGCTTGGCAGTAACGCGGACGAGCTTCTAAAAACCGTATCTCTGCATTTGTGTCATGAAAACACGGGCTCTAGCTCTTCATACCTTTGCATTTCTAACAACCAAGTTTTGTTTTAAATCATCGTGTGCAAAGAGTATATACACATTTCCATACATACGTACATATATATATGGAAAATGTTTCTGCAGTATCTTAGCTTTTTAGAAGGGATGAGTAGCATATTTAAAGCTATAACAGCGTGTCCTCCTGTGCGATGGATGCTGAGACGTTCTAGAAGTGTCCTCTTCCATCCAGTGGAAAGATGGTCGTTTGCGGGTTAGTGAGGGGTGACGACCTCGGGGAGGTCACTTACTCTCTTTTCCTTATCAGTGTGTCCCCTTCATTAACTATTAAGAACCACCAACATCAACATCATGGACCCGAGTGTTCATGTCAGTGTCCCCGGGCTTGCGATCCCGACAGCTTGTCCCCGTGCTGAGCCAACTTACTGTCAGTGAATAACCGTCAGGTTCACGGGCCCTGAGTCCACACGGGTGGATAGCTCGGTGGGCCTTGCGCTGCGTTAAACAAGGATGCCTCCCCTGCCTCTCTTTCAGCTCTCCGCCAACAAAAGTCACTTGTTCGACAGCCTGACCCTGGAGCTCCAGGACGTCATCACGCACGCGAGGCTCACCATCTCCCCGGACGGCGGCGTGAGCCGTCTGCGGCTCAAGGGCTTCCCCAGCTCCATCTGCCTCCTGCGGCCCCGCGAGAAGCCCATGATGAGGTTCTCCGTGAAAGCGGGCTTCCGAGCCAACCTCTGACTCCACACACGGCCGAGCGCTGCCTACAGGACGACGCAGTCCTCTGCTTCTCCTGAAGTGTTTTGAACACCTAAAACTTAAGAGGTTTCTAGCAATGACTCTAAGATCACAATAATTCCTGCTGATTTAATAAAGAGGCCCCTCACAGGTTGACATCTGTGCTTACTGTCGCTATGAAGCGTGTGGTAGGCTATGAAAGGCTGTGGCTGTGAAAGGCAGGTGGTCTCATAGGATTACTTTTCAAAACCACTGCAAGATCTTGATATCTATGGCATGTTCTGTACCTTCTGTCTGTGGATATGGCAGGCTACATACACATAGCCTATTGCCTTTAAAAGTTTAAGCCCATCAAAACCACTGGAAAAACGTATTTCTGGAATCATTCATTGTCTCAGCTCAAGAGGACTGGCCCATCCCTACCCAGAAAAGGAGTAACTTCCACAAGGACACACGTGCCCTTGAATTGTTCTTCCCCAAATGAAAGTGCATTCTGGATGTTAAACCGTGTGCTCGCTGTGACGAATGATCCAGTTCTCGCAGGCTCTGAACGGTTCCATACAACTCTTCCTTGACACAATTTGGATTATCAAGGCAGTCCTGATGCCCCCCCCCCCCCAGCCCGCCAACCTCTCCTGCATAGGAGGCTGGCAAGTGTAGTGGGAAGGTTGTGGAAATGTGGGGTGGACCGCAGCACCCTCCCATTCCTACGCCTTTGCAGACTGGCAGAGACATCACAAAGGTTGCTGTCTCCCTTCTTTTCCCTGAGCTCCACTATCCTCACCTGTCTAGGCTCGCTGATGCCCCCTCACCTGTCCTGGCTCTGCCTCCCCCTCCCGCGTCCTGGCTCCACTCCCCCTCACCTGGCGGGCGCTCCTCCTCCCCTCCCCTCTCTCGCTCTCAGAGGCCCGCCCCCTCCTGTTCCGGCTCCCTGCCTGCCCTCACCTGGCCGTAGTCCCGCCCCTCTTGGGCTGCAAGTTGCAGGCGGTCACAATGGCCGGCTGGCGTCAGCGCGGGCGGGGAGCCGGGGCGCCCCGCAGTCTCGCCCACGCCTTGGCTGCCCCACGGCTCGAGTGCAGCGAGCGGTGTCGGGTGGCCCTGGGGCGGCGGGGCCATGGGCACGCGCGGGCCGCACGTGCTGGTGGACACCACGCCCGCCAAGACCATCCTGGTGTACCGCAACGGGGACGCTTTCTTCGTGGGCCGGAGGTTCGTGCTGCCGCGGCGCCGCGTGACCACCTTCGAGGCGCTGCTGGACCAGCTGACCGAGCAGGTGGAGGTGCCCTTCGGCGTGCGGCGCCTGTTCACGCCGACGCGCGGGCACCCGGTGCTCGAGCTGCAGGCGCTGCAGGCGGGCGGCAAGTACGTGGCGGCCGGCCGCGAGCCCTTCAAGAAGCTCGAGTGAGTGCGGCGCCCCCTCCCTGCGCGGCCCGCTGCCCTCTGCGCCCGTGACTGGCGAGTGGGCGGCGCCCTTGTCGACCTTTGCGCCGTGACCGGGGAGCGCGGGCAGCGCACCTGTCGCCCTCTGCTGGCGGTGACTAGGCCAGCGCGCGGCGCACCTGTCGCCCTCTGCTCAGTGACCCAGGGAGCAGGAGCTGGGGAGGCACACGGTCGCCCCCTTCTCACGGTGACCAGGCGAGTGCGGGCGGCGTGGTGACCAGGCGAGTGCGGGCGGTGTTCTGTACCGGGTGACTTGCTAGTGCGGTCAGCACACCTGCGCGCACAGCCCCTCCTGCTGGCCGTGGGCAGGGCTGGCGTCCACCTGCTGTCAGCACGTGTGCTGGTGTCAGAAAGGGCTTGGGGTTAGCATTATTTCCTCCAGTCCCGTCCATGTTGCAGCAAATGTTGAGAAATTGTTCTTTTTGATGGCTGAGTAATATTCCATTGTATATATGGACGACATCTTATTATGTAATATAGGACATAAAAGTATTTTTGAAAATTGAATATGCTTCAAAACTGTCACAGGAAATGCCACTTTATAGAAACAATTTATGCCATCAAAAACATATTTATTTATGTGTTAATAACTATATGTTGCTCTCTTAAGACTTATCATTGGGCTTGTTAAGTGCACGGGAAGAGCAAGATGACTCTGTTTACAATAAAATATACGAATAATTAAAAAAAAAAAAGAAAGGGCTTGGGGAAGAGGAGTGGGTGGACAATGGCCCTGAGGGCAGGCCTCTCTGAAAAGGTGAACTTGGTTAGACGATGTGGAGAAAGAAAGGGAGTTAGCCATGCCGGGGAGAACTGCGGAAGCCTGTTGGAAGGCAGGAATCAGATACGATCACCCTCTGCGTGGCTTGCCCCAACTGGTGTTGCCATACCTGGCCAGGCATTCTCATATGAACACACTTGCTAAGGTGTGAAATCCATGCATCTCCCAGCTGTGTCTCCGCTAGACTGTGACCTTGCCAGTGTTCTGCCCCGGATCTCCAGAATCCTGGACATGAAACAATGCTGGCCTACAGCCCAGACTCTGAATGTCTTTGGAGAGCAAAGAAACCCCTCCCCAGTGTCTGTTGAGATCAAGACAGCTGGTGGGAGAGATGTTAGCTGTCCTGGGGGAATGCACCTGTGTATAAATGCCAGGGTCACTGCAGACATCCTGGTGGAAATTGGTTGGCCATATTCAGCCTGTTAGTCATACTGGGTGGTGTCCACTCAAAATGTCAGTTTGATTCTTTTTTGTTTAGCCCGACGCTGGTATTACAGTCCCTTTGAGGTCTTATTGCATATGGGGTTATACAGCACAGTTCTGTTTATACCCACACTTTTCTTCTCAGGAGTTCTCCAGTGCTGCTTACAAGTTCTCCAAACTTCCTTCATAACTCTTGTTATACAAATGTCTTCGCAACCCCAAAATTCAACCTTGTGGTTCTTCAACAAATAGCTGTTGCTCACCCCTTCCCACGGTGCAGAGTCGGGTGCTGAGAGGCTGGAGAGCTTTCTGGCGTGCATTTTGGGGAGATAAGAAACAAATCAGCATAAACGAGACAGGGGTCACTACTATGACCTCTAGCTGCAGGACCTCTGAAAAGACTCCTTTACAAAATGCAAGGGGGAAATTGTTTCTTATCCTCTACGAATTCCTGACCTGCCGCAGCTTCACCCATTTTTTGTGTCTGCCTGTGTTGACGCTGTTGCTGACTCCATTTATTTTATTGTGAAATGTACATACAGCAGTGTATACAATTCCGTGTAGTTTAAGCAAAACTCTGTGTAAACCACACTCTGGATTGAGAGAGAGCATGACTCGTATTTGAAAACCTGCCACTCCATCCCCATCCTTTCTCCACAGGTGACCGCCATTTTGGCTTTCGTATCATCCTTCCATGATAATCGATCCTCAAAGGACAGATTTTTCAGTGTTTCCTGTTTGTGTCCTTTATATAAACGCTATCATATTGCGTACCGTTTTCTGCTGGTTGCTCTTTCACGCGGCCAGGGGCTGTGGGGTTCATCTGTGTCACTAGTGTGCCCCGTATTACTGCCATGTGCTCTCGCATTGACGTGCCGGTGCCCTTATCCGATCTGTGGATGGCTAGTTTGCGTTGTTCTGAATTTTATGCTGAGATAAATGACGACGCTGTTGGAAACATTCTTTTGCGTGTCTGCTGGTGCATACAGGTAAGACTCGCCCTCTAGGAGGGTGTATGAGTCATCTGCCGTGTAACCAATCACCCCGAGCTTTTTGGCTTAAAACAGCTTTATTATCTCACACTTTCTGGGATCAGGAATTCAAGAGCAGCTTAGCAGAGTGGCTGTGGCTCAGAGACTCTCATGAGGTTGCAATCAGCCTGTTGGCTACCTTCACCTGAAGGCCTGACTGTGGGGCGCCTCCAGGCTCAGTCCGGGGCCGAGGAAGGAAGCTTCATCCCTGCTGGGGGGGCCTCTCCGTGGGTGACTCGGCAGCTGCTCTCCCAGCACCAGGGACCCGGGAGGGAGCCCCGCCAACGCTGCAGGGCGTGTTGTTGCTGCTGGTTCTCTGTCGTGCTGTCTCTTCAACTGCCCCGTTATCTTTGTGTGCTGGGCGTGACTTTCAAAACTTACTTGCAGAAATAATTTGAGGCCTAGGGTGATATTGTCTTTTGCCAAAGTTGATTTTTTGTGTGTTTTGGTCAGATACCTGTTATCAACTGTTTATGGTCACCTTAATACAACTTCAGAATGTGTGATAATTTGGGCCACCCAGATGGCTTGAAGATAGGACGGACCCCACTGGGGTCCCAGTTCACAGAGACGTGTAGTTCACAAGGAGCCCCGTTGCTGGTGTGCCCTGAGCACGTGCTCCTGCCTGCTGGCCGCAGAGCCTTCAAAGACATGGCTCAGCCTGTCAGCCATCTGTCTGCCGTGGGCAGTAAGCTCTGGGCTGCGGTGGCCCCAAATAGTGGGCTCACATGTTCCGATTTTCTTTATTTCCTGGATCTTGGCCTGGGAATTCCTCCTTATTTTGTTAGATGTCTTATGTTCCGAGAAAATGTTTTCATTTTGTCCTATTTTATTAGTTTTTAGTGGACACATTGACCAGAGTTACTTAGTCTATGGTCCCCAGGGATGGAAGCCTTCTCTCCCTCGTTCTTCACGTGTATTTTTATAGATGTATGATTCTGTGAATGACAGTGTCCCTCAGTCCATGGAAGGTGTTTTTCTTTTTTCTTTCTTTATTTGGAGAAGATTTTATTTTTTTATTTATTTGAGAGAGACAGAGAGAAAGAGAGAGAACAAGTTGGGGGAGGGGCAGAGGGGGAGACAGAATCCCAAGCAGACTCACCACTGAACATGGAGCCTAATGTGGGGCTCGATCTCATGACCCTGAGATCATAACCTGAGCAGAAACCAAGAGTCAGGCGCTTAACTGACTGAGCCACCCAGGTGCCCTGGAGGGTATTTCTCTATAGTCTTTTAACTTCGAGGTTGCTGATGAGAAATCAGTTATCATAATTTACTTATTTGAAAGTAATGTTTTATCTTTTCTGGCTCTTTGAAGATTTTATTTATTTATTTGAGAGAGAGAGAGAACACAAGCAGGGGGAGGGGCAGAGGGAGAAGCAGGCTCCCCGCGGAGCAGTGAGCCCGATGTGGGACTTGATCTCAGGACCCTGGGATCATGACCTGAGCCGGAGGCAGACGCTTCACCGACTGAGTCACCCAGGCGCCCCTTTTCTGGCTATTTAAAATATATTTTCTTTAACCTCTGTGTACTGTGGTTTAAGTGATACGTCCAAGTAGCAGATTGATTGAATTCTCTGGCGTCTGGTGTGGTCACTTTCATCAGCCGTTGTGTCTCCAGAGGACCCCTCTGTCTTAACGCTTGCCCTGTTTCCTGCCTCGGAGTCGATGGGGCTGGCCTTTCTCACTGACGCTAACCTCCGGAGTCCTCCTCTCTGTCCCGAATTCCTCTCTTTTACCTTGGTGTTGTCCTTTAGGTACTTTGCTCACATCGATCTTTCGGCTGATTTTTCTGCTCTGTGTAACATGCTATCAAACCAATTCATTGAGTTTTAAATTATTTAATTTTTATTTCTAAAAATTCTCCCTGGTTCTTCTTCAAATCATGGATGTCGTTCTTTAGCGTTTCTTGATCCTGCATGGACTTCCAGGCTGGCTTTTACTGCAATGTCGTCCTTCTGCACCTGCAATGCCGGTGTGGGAAACCTGTTTCTGTTTCCTGTTATTTGAGTTGTTTTTTCTCAGTTGAGAGAGTAATCTCCTTGTTTTCTTTTGGCTGTAAGTGACTCCTTTTATATCGATTTTAGTTGAGAAAATCCCTCCAGGGCTGAGGTAAAGGTGAGATTCTTCGGAGAGGGCTTCTGTGCTCACCTTCCGCGTGCTGCCCGCCCAAAGACACTCCGAATTCAGTTAGTGACGTGAGATTTGGGGGGGCACCCAGACAGGGCAATTTTGTGAGCAGGCTCGCTTGTGTTCTGAATTCTTTTTTTTTTTTTAAATATTTTATTTATTTATCTGACAGGGAGAGAGACAGCCAGCGAGAGAGGGAACACAGGCAGGGGGAGTGGGAGAGGAAGAAGCAGGCTCCCAGCGGAGGAGCCTGATGTGGGGCTCGATCCTAGGACTCCGGGATCACGCCCTGAGCCGAAGGCAGACGCTTAACCGCTGAGCCACCCAGGCGCCCCTTGTGTTCTGAATTCTTAATCGCATCTGCAAAGATGCCAATTTAACATCTATTGTTTTTGAAGGAAAATCTTAATCCACAGACATCCGAGTTGCCAAGAGGAATTGGATTAATGGCATGACGTTTTAGAGTTAAGTTCATTACGGTGATAATCCCGTTGCGTGTGGGACCTCACTGACAAGAACATGTCCCCTTATAGATGTCTGATGGTGACGGTCGTTGTCAGGCTTGACTCTATGCTAGGTTGTGTATCACTGTAACCCTGCTGTAAACGGAATTATTGTGTCGTCCCGAAACTCCTATGTTGAAACCCGATCCCCAGTGTGGGTGTTAGGAGAATGCTCACGAGTGGGATTAGTGTCCTTGTCAAAGGGACCCTGGAGAGCTCGCTGCCCTTGCTGCCACGTGAGGACACAGAGAGAAGGCAGCGGTCCGTGGACCAGGAAGAGGGCCCTCGCAGGAACCCGAGCCCACTGGCACCCCGATCTCAGGCTCCCTGCCTCCAGGACTGTGAGAAATAAATGTCTGTTGTTGACGCCACTCGGTCTGGGGTGCCTTTGCTGCCATCGCCCCAGCGGACTGAGACACTGTGTAGGCTGAGTTCGGACTTCCTACCAGAATCCAGTATTCAGGTAGGAGAACAAGTTGCTACTAAAATCGACTTTAAAAATCCTTTTCAACGTATGTATAATGAAAAGTATTTAGTCCCCCCCCAGCATTTCCTTGTGAAATCAGCATGCGTCTTGCATGTGAGCTGACGGGAAGGGAGCTCGGAAGCTCGGGCCACCATGCCCGAACACGCTCGGGACGTGCTCCTCCTTCCTCTGTCCTGTGGGCCGAGGCGTTTTCTAATAGACCCTGTTAGACCCCGGTTGGGTAGAGAAACTGTCATAGTTTATTTGGAATGTTTTGGACATGTGGCTGAAATGCCGAGACTTTGAGGCGTTTCTCTTCCCAGATCTCTTCGTGTTTGTTAGTATTTTCCGTGAGGGAGGCAGCGAGGCCCAGGCCTCGGCGGGGAGCAGGGAGGGCCGATGGCGTCCTCACGTGTCCTGATTCCCTGACGTTATCCACGTACCTTCAGGCATGTACACAGATGGGTGCTGTTTGCATGCGAAGTTCATCAGAGAGACATTTAAATTCCATTTTCTTCACTACTTTTTAGATCAATGAAGTAGGAAACCAGAACCCAGACTTCGGTGAGTAAAGCTCTGACAAATATTTTGGTTTGATTTCTGCTGGTGTTGGTAGGCTAGCACTTGTAGGAATGTATATTCTGTAATTATCGAGCCATTGAGCAGTTAAAATTAATTTTCTCCAGCAAATAATCTTCCAGTTGTGCCACCAGCAAATGAACTTTGCATGAAATCTGATGATGTATCCGCCTTCCTGGGCTCTTCTCATTATAATGGCTGCAGAACGGTACATTGAAAAGACAACACCATCAAATCCATATAGAATCCAATCATTATTCAAACATTTCCTGCATTTTCTGGAATGAATTAATTTGAGATGCAGAACATAAGTTTTTCTTCTATAAAACAAAATATTATAGGATAGTAATTACTTTTCAAAAAAATGTCCTTTAAGACCTATAATTTGTGATTTCTTTTGTGGAGAAAGCCATATTCACACAAAAAGTGTAAATCAGGACATTGTGTGTATGTGTGTGTGTGTGTGTGTGTGTGTGTGTGTGTGTGAGCACGTGTGTGCATGCACATGTTTGGGGGAGAGCCCAAAGAATGCTGACTTCTTCTACCTCAGTAGCATTTCGCCAATTAAATGACCTTGCTGAAGATTCATGTCCTCGTCAATAAAATGGGGTGAGTTCATTTCCAATGTCGTGCTGTGAGAATTTAATGAATGCGCTTCTTTCAAATGCCTGGCTTGATTCGAATGGGTGGCTTCTTCTTTTCCGTTGTTCTCTGGAAGCAGCACGGAGGGACGTCGCACATTGACGTCCAGTCTCTGCTCCAAGGCCTGCTCTCCTCTCTCCACCCCCAAGGAAACCCACGCCCCACCAAGCCCTTCTCTGAGCCCTGGCCTGAAGACTCCGTTCACTGCATCTCTGAGAAATCACTTGTTCTCTCTCTCTGTTGTATTCGTGTGCTCTTTGGAATGCAGCTTTGAAACAATAAGCAGGTTTTCGTAGGATCTTTTTATGCCTTAGTTTTTCTGCACTTATTTTTACTTTTTTTAAAAAAAGATTTATTTATTTTAGAGACAAACAAAGAGAGAGTATGAGTGGAAGGGGAAGAGAGAGAGAATCCCAAGCAGACTCTGAACCGAGCACGGAGCCCCATGTGGGGCTCGATACCATGACCCTGGGATCATGACCTAAGCCAAAACCAATTGTTGGATGCCCAACCAATTGTACCACCCAGGTGCCCTGTGCATTTCTTTTTACTTTTTATTTCCACTTAGTGATAGAATAAGTTGTCTCATTTGGGGGTTAGTGTTCATAATCAAACACAGAATTTAGGGAGTTAAAACTGGAAGAAGAGCTCATACAAGGGCCACAAGCAGGGTGGTGAGCCGGAGATCGGAGTGCGCCGTGTTTAGTCTGGGTCACAGAGTTTTCAAAGACGTGACTTGGCTGGGACATTTTATAACAAGGGAGTTCATGTAATAGGATGAAATTTTAGTTTTATTGAAAAAAGAAATAGAGGATTTGATTGTTCAAAAGGACTGAGTTTTTAGTTGCCTGCATTTCCATGTGAAAACAGGGCCCTGGAAGCAATGAGCACTGCTCACCCCAGGCAGGAAGTGGGGTCGCGCTCGCCACAGTCCCCACCATTCCCTAACGCTGCCCTGAGCAAGCATCGTCATTACTTGCCTGGCTTCTGTAGGCATCTGGCTTGTGCACTCCTGACTCTACTGAATACTTCTTAATTCCTTTTTCCTTCCAGCTGCCAACTCTTAGTCAATCCTTCTCTGACTGTTGCTAAAACTGCCAACAACAACAATCTCAGACACATAATTTTTTTTAAATCAGGAAGAAACTTTAAAAGCTATAAAATTAAGGTGTTTATTATCATGAAAAAAATATCTGTTCTATTTTCGAGGCATATGAAGGGCTCTCTGAAAGTCCCCAAGTGTCAAAAGTCACACGAGTGGGACTCACGTATGTGTTGCTCTGGTGACTTTTCCCGGTGTTCAGTTTGGGCAGAATGGGGACAGTGATGTAATTCGGTGTGAGCTGGACTGGGAGGGACTCTGCTGTGACTCTGGTCCGTTTGCAGGACTCTGGGTGAGCTCACTTCTGCGCCCTCTGGTGAGCTGGTAAATAAGGAGGTTGAATTAGATGATTGATACTGTCCCTTTTGGATTAATAAGGTGACAGGAGGGAAGGAGTGGCACTCGGGAGACAGTTTCCCATGGGTGTTGCCAATGGCAGCCAGTGTGGCATTGTCCTGCGGTGACCTTGCCGTTGGCCTTGCTGTTGGGTGTCCATGTCCCACGTGCTGCTCTTGACTCTAGTTTAAGTTGCTGTGGGGTCACATATGGGTGCCAAGAAGGGGTCCTCGCTGAAGAGGCTCTAATCTTCCACCTCAATATTTACCTTCTAATTAGGTTTTTCTTTCTTCTTTTGCAGCTATATTCATATAGTTCCCAGAAAACCTGCAAAGATGAGAAGGTTGAAGGAAGTAAGTGTTCACTGGTAATTACTAAAGATGGAATAAATTGGGTGATCCCGGAAAACTTCGAATGTCAGTGTTGAATGATGTCACTTTCACAAAATCAGCGTTTTGTAGGCAATGCCTATAAGGTCATGTTGCTCTTGAAGCCCGAATCCACTGTGCAAGCTTGTCATGCCTGTCAAAGCACTCAAGTAACTAACATGACGGGAGTCAGTAAAAATACTCTTAAGACCGTGGTTAGGAACATCATCATCTCCGAGACACACTGTGCAATTATTTATTGAAACTTCTCACTTTTCTTTTGTCTTTGGAGATTTGGACAGACGGGTGTCAGGAAAAGCTATTTTAAGTTATATAACGTTGAAGCTAATTATAATGCTAAATTTAAAGATTTGCTCCAAGTTCTCAACATTTTTGTGCTTGACAGACATTTGAAAGGTCTAGAGGGTAGAGGTTTCCATCACTCTGTTCACATCACCTGATTCTTAGCAAAAAAAATCCATTTAATAAGTATAAAAGAGATTTACCTTTTAAAGTAAGCAACAGAAATTGCTAGGTTTTAAGCAAGATACCCTGTGATCTTTAGAATGTAACATGATTTTTACTTTTTTTTATAAAAATGGATTTGTTCTTTTGTTGGGTATTTCAAAGGTGAGATTTTTGAGAGTATTTACTTCTGTAAGTGGAAGTTTTGGTTCCCCCGTGAGCTGATGTGACGACTGAATGGTGAGAGATGCATAATGTACCAGGAAGATGTCAGTGCTGGTCCTCCTCCTCCACAGTTTAAGGAAGCAGGGCTTCCATCTGCCCTCGAACCTGCAGCCCGAGTTCCAGTAACGGACAGCCTAGGAGCTCCAGCGTGGGTCTCAAGCACGAGCCTGCAGAAGCTTTTAGCTGTTTCCTTAGGGTCTGCATTCAAGGCAGTGTGATGAGTCACGTCGTGTTTATTACGTACCCACCCTACACTGTAACTGGCCGGGGGCAGTGGGCAAGTCTCCCACAGGAAACAGTTCCAGCCCTGATTGAATTTCAGGGCCACCTGAATAGAGAGAGTGGTGATGGGGTGTGATTATTCTTAACACCGGGGTACCTGCTTCCCTCTCTCCAGACGGGCAGGGAGTGGGAGTGAGGAACAATTCTGACAAGCTGCCCTCAAGCTTCAGTCTGTGTACCCTTCGTACGTTTTGGTGACTTAGAAAATAAGACATGATTATCATTAGCAGTTAGCATTTTAGGACAGGCTGGAAACCTGCAGGTTATGTTGTCAAACCCCCTCATTTTCTAGTTGAGAAGGCTTTGATCAGTGCTGATTTGAAGCCAGCCCGTTAGAGCGGGGACCGCAGGGCACTCACCCTGATGGGACTGTAGTCACCCCAGAGAGTTTTGTCATTTTTCTCATGGAATTTACGCTTTCTCATCTAAAAAATCTGATTGTAGGGGCACCTGGGTGGCTCAGTCATTAAGCGTCTGTCTTCGGCTCAGGTCATGATCCCGGGGTCCTGGGATCGAGTCCCACATCAGGCTCCCTGCTCAGCGAGAAGCCTGCTTCTCCCTCTCCCACTCCCGCTGCTGGTGTTCCCTCTCTCGCTGTCTCTCTGATAAATAAATAAATAAAATCTTTAAAAAAATCTGATTGTAAAAGGAGACCTTAATGAGAAGAATGTCAGAAAGTTGTGCAGAAAAGCTCAATGAAGAAAATGGGCGTCATCCACAATCTTACGTCCGCAGGTCAGCGCCCTTTGACTTTGTCACGTCTTTTTCCAGGAGCTGTTCTGTGCTCTCGCAGCAAGCGTGTATACATGGAAACACACACGTGTACAATACATGCATACATATGTGTATATGTGTTTGCAGAAATGGGCTCCATCTGTTTTCCAGTCTGCTTTTTATTTGCTGTGTGTCCTGACCGCTTTCTCCTACAGTACTGATTTTCTGCAACATGTTTTAATGGCTGCAAGATACTCAGTCATGTGAATCTGTCATAATTACTTAACCCGCCCCTATCAGCAGATCTGTGGGTCATTCTGCTTCTTCATTATTTTAACAGTGATGTGGCGGACCCCTTATAGAGACGTATTTGCTCACAGTCATGACTGTTTGTAGAGAGGTGGGATTAGAGGCCCCGTTGTAAGATCTTTAGTATTTACCACCAGGAAGTGTATTGCCCGTAACTACCCTTGGGTTGTGTGGCATAGTGTGCGTGGCTGGGGGTGCTGGATGCCCACTGCCCTGGGCCCTCTGCTTTTGTAGAAGAAGCCACTGAAAACGGTTCGTTACTGTTGTTTGGTATGTAAGTTCCTGTCTGGGTGGGAGCGTAGTATGTTCGGAAACATGTGTCTGTGATGTAGCCAACCTTGAATGAGCCACAACCAAGAGCTTTGACTGAAAGGGAAGATTTGGCCCAAGAAATCTGTTCCCATGAGTGGACCCTAAGGGTAGCCTGAAATTAGGATCTGTGTCTTACGAGGGCAGAGCTCCAGAGTCGCAGGGCCGAGGTTTGTGGGTCACCCTGGGGAGCACCTCTCTCTCGTGCCACCTGTACTGCTTACCTACCTACCTGCCTTACCCCTCTTCCGCCAGCTCCGATTCCTTACTAGTACTTACTACACCATGTCTTTCCTGCTCTGGGGCTTTTGGGGGACATCCCATAATTCTGGGGATAATCTAATCATGAGCTCGAGTGAGCTGTTTCTCTTATTCTAGGGAAGGAAGTGCTCTGCTGCGGCGTCAGATGGAGACTGTGTCTCCTGTTCAGAAGCAGTACAGCAGGCAGGCCCCGTGGCGGTTCTCGGACTAACCTGCCCCAGGCCCCTCCCCTCACAGCCGCCGAAGCCACTCCGGGCACCTGCTGAGGACGTCAGCGGCCGCAGTTCCAATCACGTTGGACGCTGCCCGTCCCGTGCCCTCCGGCCCAGCCCTGGAAGAGCAGGGAGGAGGAGGAGGCTGAAGGCAGATGAGATTGAACACCACGCCCTCTCCCACTGTGGCTGGGCCAGGCCTGCGCTGGGGGAGAAGCTCTGTTTGGGATGTAGGATTCAGATTTAAGTTAGAATTGGCCGGGTTTTGTCTGTATCTGCCGGGACGATCCTGTCGTTCTTCGTTTTTTGTTCACGTTGTGTGTTACGTGGATGGATTTTCAGCTACTAACCCAACCTTGCGCCCCTGAGACAGGCCCCACTCATGCAATGTTGTCCTCTTTACATACTGTTGGGTGTCATCTGCTCACACTTTGTTTGGCATTTTTGCATCTGTGCTCATGGAGGGATGCTGGTCTGTAGGTTTTTATTCTTGTCATGTCTTTCTCTGGTTTTGGTGTCATTTCTTCCTTAAATGTTTGGTAGAAGTTACCTGGTGAGTCAACTGGGCCTGGAGTCGTCTTTGTGGGAAGGTTTTTAACTATAAACCCAGCTGCCTGGCTAGATATAGGGCTCCTCAGGTTATCTCTTTCTTCTTGAGTGAACTTTGCTAGTTCGTGTCTTTTTATTTATCCATTTCATTTCATTTGTTGAGTTTATTGGCATGAAGTCATTTAATTTTTATTTTTTTAGAGATTTATTTATTAGATCACCTGGGTGGCTCAATCCTTTGAACATCTGCCTTCGGCTCAGGTCATGATCCTGGGGTCTTGGGACTGAGTCCCACGTCAGGCTCCTTGCTCAGCAGGGAGTCTGCTTCTCCCTCTCCCTCTGTGATCTCTCTTGCTCTCTTTCAAATAAAATAAAATCTTAAAAAAATATCACCCCCAGTTTAGCAGAAAGGGGAAATCCTCCCTGGAGAAATAACATCGGGGAGCTTGTGCTCTCTCTCTCCCTCCTTCCCTCTCTCGTGCTCTCTCTCAAGTAAATAAACACAATCTTAAAAAAAGACTTATTTACTTATTTTACAGAGAGAGAGAGAGTGGGAGCAGGGGGAGGGGCAGAGAGAGGGAGAGGGAGAAGCAGACTCCCCGCTGAGTGTGGAGCCTGACTTAAAGCTCGATCCCGGGACCCTGGGATCATGACCTGAGCTGAAACCAAGAGTCCGATGCTTAATCGAGTGAGCCACCCGATGCCCCATGAAGTCGTTTGTAACGTTCTCTGATCCTATTACCATCTGTGGAATCCAGCGATATGACCCCTCATGCCTGCGATCCCTGGTCATTTGTGTCTTCTGTTTTCCTGATGAGACTGTCTATGGTTTTATCAATTTTATCAGTCTTCTCAAAGAACCAACTTTTGGTTTGTCTTTCTTGATTTCTTTGCTCTGCTTTCTATTCCATTGGTTCTGCTTTGAACTTTCTTCTGTGTTGCTGTGTAAGGGGCCATGCTTCTACCTGGGGCGACTCTTCTCTGCAACCTTGCTTTCTTCCCTTTCTCTTTACGACATCCTTCTCCCCCCACGCTTCCCCGTCATCCTTCCCTCCCAGGGCGCAGGCCTTCACGGATGATTTCTGCTGTTTTGTCACAGGAGGGAGCTAACTTCCTTTCTCCGCCATATGAAACATTTGCATTTTTGTCGGAGACACTGTGGAGACAGCGTCTTGGCCCAGTGATGGCGATTCCGTTCTGGCGGACGGGGCGTGGCTGGCTTGGGCACGTGCTGGGGCGCACCGGGCAGCGTCGGCCTGCCTGCCTGCCGCCTTCTCCCCTCTCTGCCGCTTTGCCAGGTGGAGCTGCCGCCTTCCCAGCCTCCTCACCGAAGCTGACTTGGGTAACTCTTCCCCCTCCATTGGCTGGGATTTATCGGCAGCTTCACTATTTCTTAACCACACAACTTACACGTAGGTGCAGAGTGAATCCCCCTGAGCCCGGGGCTCCTGGTGAAGGGTAAGCGTGCTCACCCCGCTTGTGCTCTTCTTTTCTCTGCTCTGTTTGCATTTCCCTAACCCCCCGTCCCCGCAGTCTCACTCTTCTTTCTTCCTTTTTGGTTATTTGACTCATTCGCCGTCACTGGAGACTCTGCAGGTAACGTCGGCGGTCCACACCAGGCCAGGGGGAGCGGTTAGTCTCATGTGTTGCTGTTTTATTTTTCCAAGAGGAGTCACCGAAGGGTGTCCTCTGAGTGTCGAGCTCACCCTCAGGATGCTCGTTGGCTGATCGCTTGCTCTGCACACCGTGTCCCCCTCCGTGTGAGGAAGAGGCCTGAGGTCGCCGAGCTGCGATGAGGAGGGCGAGAGAGATGCTGGCATATGGGGAGCCGGTGGCAAATCAAAATAGTTTGGAGAAGACAAAGCATCTTTCAACATAAATAAGTCACTAAACCAGTAGGATTTGAAACATAGAAATTTGAATGGCTCCCAGGAGGAGTAATTAGATGGAAACACTGTTGCTTTTGGTACGAGTAACGCAAAATGAGGCAACGCGCTGCCCTTTGCTTAGCAAAATGCCCGAAGTGAGTTCAGAGCTCTGTGCACAGCAGTCGCCATTGTTTCTGTCACTGTTAGGCTCCAGAGTCCCCGCTGTGGTCAAGGCCGGGAGCTCTTGGCTTCAGCGGCTCTGACGCTCCCTCGCTGACTGCAGGCAGGTGGCTGGTCTCCAGGCCGCACCGGAGACCTGGCAATGCCGGCCTGGGTCATCCTCAACCCTTCCAGCCCTCCAGCTCTGGCAACTTCCACTCGAGGCCCATGATAATTCAGTTCGGCCACTGTCGTAGAGAGCACCCAGGAAACCAGACAGGGACCTGCCCTGCCAGTGACATCACGATCCAGCAACCCCCAGTGAGGTCTGGGCGGGTGACTCTGTTTCCCTCCCAACTTTCCAGAGGGGGCAAAACCCTTTTAAAATCGTGATAGACCTTTACATGGTATGCGATACCAGCTAAGTCGCTTTAAAACCCCAGTCATGGTTCTTGGGGCGCCTGGGTGGCGCCGTCGTTAAGCGTCTGCCTTCGGCTCAGGGCGTGATCCCGGAGTCCTAGGATCGAGCCCCACATCAGGCTCCTCCGCTGGGAGCCTGCTTCTTCCTCTCCCTCTCCCCCTACTTGTGTTCCCTCTCTCGCTGGCTGTCTCTCTCTCTCTGTCAAATAAATAAATAAAAAATCTTAAAAAAAAAACAACAACCCCAGTCATGGTTCTTTTTCTTTTTATTTTTTATTTTTTTAATTAATTAATTTTTAAAAAAGATTTTATTTATTTGACAGAGAAAGAGCGTGCACAAGCAGGGGGTGTGGGAGAGGGAGAAGCAGGCTCCCTGCTGAGCTGGGTGCCCGATGCAGGACTCGATCCCAGGACCCTGAGGTCATGACCTGAGCTGAAGGCAGATGTTCAACACACAGAGCCACCCACGCGCCCAGTGCTTCCATTTTTTTAAATGTGAAAAAAACCTCAACATTTTCCAAAAAATGGGAAATAAAAATCCATCATCATCATGATCGAGAAGGCCAAGACCCCATTTCCCCAGCCCTGTTTTAGACGCAGTTGCCTGGTCTCCCCTCGAGAGGCCGCCGTGGTGAAGCGGGGGCAGGGCTGCGAGGGTCGGAGGCTTTGCCACATTATTTCTACAGCAATGGCGCGGGGTGGGTGAAGGGTGATTCCCACCTGCCTGCCTTTCCTGCCCTCACAACGCTCACCTAGGAAGATACTTGGACATTTTTGGGAAAGAGTGAAGCTGGGTTTTGTTGTTGCTGTTGTTTGGACTCAGAGGATCGCGGAATGAGAACTGAAGTGACTTTGGAGGTGGTCCGGGGTGACCTTTTCCTTAATGAGCAGGATGAGAACGGGGAGCCCACGGCACTTTCCGTGGGGTTCCTGTGGTCTGGGGCAATTGTGTGTTTCTTCACAAGCACACTGTTTAGGCTCTTAGGCTGAGCGTCCGCCGTCCAGCGGTGCGGGGGCCTCTCTGTTGACTCGGCTTGTGTGGCCCGCGTCCCAGACCCCAGTGAGCACCCTTTGCTCACGATGAGATTCTCCCCTTGATGTGGTTACATGACGAGGTCTTTTCTTGGTGCTGGACCCTCTTGAGTCTTTTTTTGTTTGATGTTTTGCATGGAAAAGGCTGTGAGGATGTTCACTGAGGGTAGTTGGAGCAGCTCGATGAGGTGCAAAGAGCAGGGACTTCGGAGGCTAACAGCAACAAGGACTGCTCTCAACCGAGCTCTTAACTCGTTCCTGGTGCTTTGTGAAGCGCCCCACCACGGCGTCATCTCATCTCGTGTTCCGCACCCTGAAAGCAGCCCTTAGGAGACAGGCGCCACTTTCACCTGCATTCACGCACGAGGACACAGGTGCATGACCTGTTCCAGGTTATGTAAACAGAAGGGGACGGAGCCAGAGCTGGAATCGCGGACGGCTCAGACAGGTTCCCACGTGCCACGCCGGCATAGGTTCAAGTCCCCAGTTTGCTGAAATCTACAATCACATATTTTTGGACGGCTTATCGTGGCCAGGACACTGTGTGTTCTTGGTGAACATTATATAGCAGCTCTGATTGCTTGCCAGGTGGGTATGTTGCCTGGTTATTTTGAGGGTTAGGTATGAATGCAGTGCCCGCCACGGAGTGGGCATTCAATAAACCGTAGCTGCTGCTTGGGGAAGTCCACCTGCGGTAACCGTGTCTTCTGGCATTGGTCTAGATTTGGCTCAGTTGCCCGGACTGTTGCTTAAGGAGCCCTAAAGCCCACGGAGCCCTCCGGCCACTCAGAGCAGATGAGTGAATACACGACCTCTGAAACTGTCATCACCATCAGACAGTAACAGAAAGCCACCTGTGCTTTCTCAGGAAATTATGTGCAGTACAGGAAAAAAAAAATCCAGAATCATGTATTTAATTGCTGGGGTTATTTAATTAGGCAGGTGATATCAGGGTTAATGAATCATTAACACATAAAAAAGCAATTAGCTCATTGTTTCCATAATTTTATGCGATCAAGCAGAAAGCTGTTTCTTAGGGTAGTTGTACCTTAATAGAATTTTGCAGAGAGTAATTTCTGTTGTTTTGTTTTTAAACCAGGTCAGTAAATCCATGGTGGTTGTTGGTATTCGTGGCTTTGATTTCTTGCCATCAGTATGCAGACGTATATAATCTTATATATACTGTGACGTGGCTGTCGGCGTGCATTACCACCGTCTTTGATGACCTCCCTTTTCTGGGATTCTTAATGGAGTATCCGAGCAGTTTATCACCGGCCTGACAGCATTTCTTCATTCACATGCATGACATTCTTCTCAAACTCCTCCTATGGGCCACTCATTGCTCAGGCTCTGGGGGTCCTTTGTGGAACATGACAGTCAGAATCTCTGCTTCTCAGGAGGCTCACGTTCTAAGAAGGAGGAGTCAATAATAAGTAAATAAATAAGCACAAACACATTAGACAGTATGACATGCTATGACGGAAGGAAATCAAGGGCGTGATTGGTCAGGGAGCACCTCCTGGCGGAGCTGGTTCTAGATGGACTTCTTAATGCAGGAAAGAGCAAGGTGTGCAAAGACTTGGGAGAACATTCCGGCTCAAGGTCTTGTGCAGGAACAAGCTTGATGTTCGAGAGCTGCAGGGTGCATGCAGGGCTGTGGTGTGGGGAGGAAGGGAGGAGTGGGGATTTTAGTGGACGTGTGGCCTTCTCCACCGTGGGGGCTCAGAGCCAGAAGCTGACCATTCCGACCAATGTTCACAAGGGCGGCTCTGCTCCCTGTGGGGAAGGGACTGTGGGGGTGGGAGGACCAGCCTCGGAGAGGTAGGGCCGCCCGACCAGCATGGTATTGGTGGATGGGTCCAGGGTACGCTCTGAGGCCGAACTGATTGATGTGCTAACGGTGTAGGTGACGGGTGTAAGGGAGGAAAGGACTCACCGGTGTCTCCCAGATTCTGTGGTTGAGCAAATGGGTCTGCGGTGGTGCTGCTCTCAGAGATGGGATGCGTGGGGACAACCAGCTGGCTGTGGGTAAAATCAGCAATTCTGTTTGGGCCTTAATGAAATTGAGATGCCGCATGGTCTGTCCGTGTCTCTGCAGCCCCTCCCCGCCTCCTGTCTCTCCGCGTCTCTGTCTCCGCATGTTTGTTCTCGGATTGAGTACTTATCCCTAGGAGGCAGGTGTGGCCTTGTGCCTTCTATAAAATGTTATCTTACAAAAACCCTTCAAGGTGTATCGCCCCCACTGCACACACGAATAGCTTGCAGCTCAGGGGTGAAACCAGCCCCGCAAAGGCTCACGGACGGTGGGAGGCAGGTGTGGGATGGGAGCCCTGGTCTGAGATCATAGTCCTGCTTCCCACCCCGCTGCCTCAGACTCGCTGTGCGCTCTCGTGCCTCGCAGGCCACTCTCCCTTCTGACTGAGGGCATTTCAGGCCTGCAGTAAGGTGCTCACCTGACTCGTTCTTCTAACCCTTCTCCACCCCTGCCCCACATGCCTGTTGTCTCCTCGTCACCAGAGCAGATTTTCCTTCTCCTCTTTTAAAAAACCGTGCTGGGGAGAGCATGAGATGCCAAAATGTTGTCGCCGCTGTTCCTGGTATGTGTGGCTTACTCATTCCTCTCACGGTGAACCCAGAGGACGCGGGTCGGTGTTATTCTTGGCAAAGGAACTTTGTAGTTGACCGTCACTCGCTTGGGGTAATTTGGTAGGGCCAGCATTGCAGGCTTGGGTGGTGTGTGTGTGGGAGCTGGGCAGCCCGCAGTGCCAGGGAGTGGAGGGAGACAGGCCGGCCGGGGTGGTCCAGCTGTGGGCCCCGGGCGGACACCCCCTGCTGCTGGGCCCTCCCTGCTGGGCCAGGTGTGACAGGAGTCTGGACAAGCCCCGAACGCAGGGTCTAACGCAGGGGCAGAGCCTCTGCAAGCTGGTGGGGCCTGGCCACGGAGTTGGAGCGAAGGCGGGCAGCGCGCTCCAGGCAGAGATGAGGTTCAGGAGCTGGGCGATGAGGGAGGGATGCGTGTGTCACACCTGAGCCCAAGCCCACAGCAAACGCTTCCCGGCCCAAGTGACTCCAGTCCCTTCTGTGAGCTGCAGGTCAGGCCTGGGTCACAGGGCAGAAGGGGTCACACACAGCCCGAGGTGGGGGAGGGAGGGTCAGCAGCACGGGGGTGTGGGTGCAGCAGCGCCAGGTGGGTGCGGCCCCTGGGGACGGGGCTCCAGCCAGGCCTTCTGTGGACTCGGTGTGAGGTTGGGAGCTCACAGTGCAGCGGGTGGGGGAGGGGGGGCAGGCTGCAGGAATAGCGGCGTGTGGTGCGGGGGGCACTGGAGGGCTCTAATTAGGGCTGCCAAAAAGTGTGCTGGATGGTGTGGATTGAGTGGTAGCCCTGAGGGGCCGTGGGGTGAGCGGAGCGTGGGGGAGGGGCTGGTGGGTGGGCTCAGAGCTGGCGGGAGCCCGAGCAAAGATGCTGTGCTGTGGGTCCCGTGTGGAGGCTGGCGGAGTCCAGAGTGGCAGACCGAGGCAGGCGGGCTAGACTGGGCTCGGGAAGAGGGAATGTGGAGGCGCCGTGTGTCAGGTGGGGTGCTTGGGCCTTGGAGGTCTGGAGGGTGAGCTGGGCCCACGCTCTCCAGCCTGGTGGGCTGGGGGACAGGGAAGGGCCACAGCTGGGGAGCGACTTTCAGGGGGTCATGATGGAGAAGGCTTGAGGCAGCTCTGGGACTGCATGGGGCCATGGCCTTGATCCCCCCAGTGTGTCAACAAGTACCATCCCCTCCTCTTGCTTTTCTGTACTCTCTTGAATGATAAGACCCTGGGGAAGAGAGACTTTGCTTGCCCTAGGCAGGGCTCAGAGATCCTTCTCCTCCGGGCGTCTAGGCCACAGGGGGTGTGACTTGGAAGCCAAAGGAGGCTCCAGGGGTGGCCCAGCCCCTCAGATTGGAGTCACAGGAAAGAGGAGAGAAGGGTCAGGGAACACGGGGAGGCATTCTCACCTGCTCGCAGGACTTTGTAGCTCGAAGCCCGTGGCCTGACTTGGAAGCCGCCCGTCGTCCCCACCTTCATTCAGGTTTCCGGGCAGCGCTTCTCAGTCCATGATACTTAGCAGGTGTTTGTCAGTTGGAACTGACTTCTGACGCTTGTTTGTTCTTTTTTTCAGATCAGACCGGTGGTACATTGTGATATGAATGTGCCTTCCAGGTGGCAAACATTTCACCGTACATCCCGGCACGTGAAGTGAGTAAGGTCTTGTGGGTGAGAAATCACAACTGCGGTGGCTCCTTAAAGATAGTGTTCCAGCCGGACAGACTCCCCTTCTCCCCTTCCCCTCCCCTCCCCCTTCTTCCCCTCTCCTTCTTCCCCCTCCCCTCCCCTTTCTCCCCCTCCCCCTCCCCTTCTTCCCCCTCCCCTCCGCTCGCTCGCGCTTCTCTTTCTCTGACAGGGACACCTGTATGATTCAGGCTTTCAGATGCTACATACCCTTTCTTCTCTTGAACCCTGATTTTGGAAAAACAATCCAGTCGCCATGCTGTCCAACAGTTTACATGGGGGCGGAAAGGCAAGGGTTTCACACACACAATTTACCCTTAGGCTCTTATTTATTTATTTTTCAATCTAGCAGTTGCAGCTGGTGGGTGTTGGAAGGAAACTCAGGGGTTATTTCCCCACCCTGAGCTGGTACTGGCAGAGACCCGTGGGGTTGCAGCATGTTCTTCCCTCGCGCTGCTGCAGGACGGGGATGTCAGGGGGCTCCACTCCGCCACGCTTTTCATCTTACTGTCTTTGACAGCACACACCCCGTGTCTCTGAACCGGCCCCCTTGCTTGTAAAACAGGACTGACCACGCACGAGTGCTGAGGGCTCCCTGGTGACACGTCCAGCAGGCCTGCCCAGTGCCAGTCACAGAGCAGGAGCTCTCCAAATCCTTCTCGTACTGTGATGTTGTCATATTTTACGATGAAAGCCTCTGATGTGGAGATGGAGAAGCACCCTCCCCTTTACCGCGTTCTGCTTCCAGGGGACAGAACTGCAGCGAGTTTCTGCAGAAGTGTGGGCGCTCTGTGTCCGAATGGCGCTAGCAGGGGTGTCTGGTCCTGGCCCTTGTCAGCATCTGCCGCATCCCTGACCTGGTGCCCTTCACGGGCGTGCTGGCCAGCGAAGGGCTGTGGGCCGTCAGGTGGAAAGCCCCTGCTAGATTCCTCAGAGCCCAGACTGGGAGGCAGAAGGATGCAGGAAACATGACCCGTTGATTAGCCAAACTTGGCCCCTTTCACGTCTCTTCAGAACCTCGACGGTCATTCCCGTAAAATACCTCTCCTTACGTGTATGCAAGGCAACACTTCAGCACCTCGGTCTTTCCATCGTGCCTTCTATAAATCTGAGAGCTGTTTTGAAGCGATGAGAGGCACAGTATTTCCAAATTTTGTGAAGGACGTCTCTTTCTCAAGAATGTATAGAAATCTCAGGGAACAGTATTGGCTTATGGGTTCTTCCTGGCAAAGAAGCATAATTTTTTTTTTTTTGGCATGAGCCAAAACATCAGTGATTCTCACTTCTTTTGACGGACATTCCTTTTTTCTATTACAGACCATTTACACTTGCAGCATGTGCTCCATGCATTAGATCGGTGCGCTAGAAATTCCACTAGATGGACCCAAATATCCATTCAAACGCAGAGTCTTTTCTACAAAGACCTGATCATGTTTGCTTGCAGACCTTGTAACTATAAAAACAAGCAAACAAAATAGTCGTGGTGCATTCCAGAGTCTTCGATGCTCAAGGGAGAAAGGGCTTCTTGTGGGGCAGCCGGGGTGACGGGGAGCCGGGTGGGGGGTGGCTTGTTTGAGGCTGCGCTGGATTCGGAGACAGAGCCAGTGCTCCCTTGACTGTCTGGGTCTCCTCCGAATCGAGCTGGTCCAGACCATGTGCATGTGTAGGGTGGAGACTGAGGCTCAGATTTACGTCCTGCTTCTGCCACTAAGCAAAGCTGCGTCCCATGCTACCTGTTGGGTCATTGTCATCACCGTCATCAGCCCCTGACTAAGGTCCATTCCTATCCACGTGTGATTTCCTATTTTAAAAAAATTTACAGTATTTCCTATTTTAATCGCTTAAAACACGTCCTACTTAAAATATTTAAAATATTTCCTATTAAACAGGAATGAGCACTATAGAAGGCACATTGAGTAGTAGTTTAACGCCTTTAACTTCTCTTATTTCAAAGTTATTCTTAAAAATTGACTACTTTTTGTGTCCAGAGTAACCTATGCCCATGGTAAATAAATATGGTGCTTTAAAAGTTATACATTAAAAGTAAGTGTTCCTCCCACTTTCTATCCCCAGATCTGTAGTGACTTCCCCAGACGCAATGGCTGCTAACCACGTCCGGTGGTCCTTATAGGACAGGCTCACAGATCCAAGCTTCGGCAAGCATATGGACCCTGCAAATACTGTTGTCTATCCTCCTTTTTTCCACCACACAGTGTACCCTGGAGATGGTGCCTTATGAGCACATAGGGATAAGCCGTGCTTTAAAAACTGGCTACTAGTTTTCCAAAATTCGAATGTGCCCTCATCTAAGCATGCTGGCCTTTGGCCGTGAGTCCAGGGGCCCCTGCCTGCCCATAACCTCTCCATTGCGTACTTTCCCGGGAAGCTGTTCTTGGGTACTCAGGTGGGTCGATTGGCCATCCGACTACCTGGAACATGGGGGGCAGATGGACTGATGCTTGAATTCTGGCAGAGCAAGAAGGTCTAGTTCATTCTTCAGCTCAACCAGCAACTTTGGGAGTTGTGTTAAGTCAGCACGGCCTCTCAACTTGTAATTTCCTAATTTGTAAATTGGAGATATTTCTTTCCTTTCTTTGTCTTTAAAAATTAAAATATTCATATGGGTATTTTTTTCCCATTTTTACATTCTTATTATAAATAAATGCGGGAACCTAGAACACTGTAAAGGATAAGGTCAAAATCCCTCATCCTACTTCTCAGGCAACCACTATTCGCCTGAGAGACACTTACTTTTCGTGTTCTCTTCAGACCTTCTGTTGTGTGTGTGTGTGTGTGTGTGTGTGTGTGTGTGTGTGTTTTATAGCACTAATTCTATTTGACCATTTCCCCCCTGTAAATACAAATTCGGCATAAACAATTTCAGCTGCTGCATCATATATTATCGTATGGCTGTACCACAGCTCATTCAACCATTTCTCAGCACCTGGACAGAGAGGTGGTTTTTATATTTTTGTTTCTGTAAATAAGCCCGTGGGAAACACGTCTTTGCATAGGAATCTGTTTCATTTCCATGGGTTGGATTTCACGAAATGGAAAGAATGGGTCAGTGGTTATTGATCCCATTCGTCTCTTCAGTCTATGTGACCAACTTGCCCCTGAGGGAGATCGTGACACTTTTAGCGACACCCCCAGTGGACGTGCATGTGTCTTAGTCTGTTGGCGCGGCCACAATTTGGGGCTGGGGAGACATAATTCAGTTCATAACAGTGCCTATTTCCCCGCACTCAGGATAAGAATGCATGTTAAGTGTCTTTAAAAATTTATTTATTTATTGATAATATTTTTAATTATATTATGTTAGTTACCATACAGTACGTCCCTAGTTTTTGATGTGAAGTTCC
Source organism: Ursus americanus (assembly GCF_024610735.1). Taxonomy (NCBI): domain Eukaryota; kingdom Metazoa; phylum Chordata; class Mammalia; order Carnivora; family Ursidae; genus Ursus; species Ursus americanus. The sequence continues at coordinate 83,615,567 of NC_142133.1, read as the reverse complement.
ATGATTCATTAGTTGCGTACAAAAACATAGCTTGACCTTGTTTAAACACGTATCTCTTTTATTACTAGTAGTAATCTATGTTTGGAAAGACTTTTGGGATAAAACATTGAGGAAAACCAAGAGATGGAAACATTGTAGCAAATCTTTATGGTAGGAGGGCTATCTCATAAATGCTTTGTAATATAACTTGCGCAGAACAGTTTCTAGGGTTTATTTTGAGGCAATATTTTACACATGGAAGAAGGGGTCTCTGCATGGATTAGAAGCCTCTTGCCACAGAGCATTAGGAAAGAAGACCGATTCTTTGTATTTTGCACAAACGTATCAAAGTTTATATTTGCTCTGAAAGAAAAAGAGATGTATTCACCCAATTTTAAATTATTTGTATTACTGGGGCGCCTGGGTGGCTCAGTTGTTAAGCGTCGGCCTTCGGCTCAGGGCATGATCCCGGAGTTCTGGGATCGAGCCCCACATCAGGCTCCTCCGCTGGAAGCCTGCTTCTTCCTCTCCCACTCCCCCTGCTGTGTTCCCTCTCTCGCTGGCTGTCTCTCTCTCTGTCAAATAAATAAATAAAATCTTTTAAAAAATTATTTGTATTACAGGAAAAACAACAACAATAAAACAACAGTAACCATAAATAATAATGTTAAAAATTGAAAACTAGAATTATAAAATTGAGCTCCTTAATGTTAAATACTATTTATTACTCTTAGACTTACAGAAACAAGGCTCATAGTTTACATTATTCTGATAGGAGTTACAAGAGTGTGAAACTGTTGCCAAGTGACTTGGACCAGGTGTCAGGGCCTCATTAACAGGAGAACTTTGCACTGAGTTCTCTCCCCACTGCTGACTCCCTGCTCCGACACAGAAAAAAAAAAAAAAACAAAACCCTCTGGGATCACGGTGAAGCTGCCGTAAAACCGCACGAGTGAATCAGTTGTTTCTGTTGTCTTTTCGGAGGATTGCACATGATTTCCTTTGGGACGCTATCTTGGCTCCGTGGGAAGGGAAAGTAACTGCATTTTTAAAGGCGAAATTCTCCCTTTGTTTGCCAAATGGGCACAATTTTCTTCCATTTTACTCACCACAGTGGACGCATATTATTTAAAAAGTGGAGCTGTGTCCCGTTCATCTGGGCATTTCATAGTCGATGAAAAGATGTTTCCCGGCAGTCTTGCTCTGTCACCAGGCTCTCGGCATCGAGCTGCTTGGTGATGGTCCTTGGCGGGTCACGCTGTGTGTGTCTGAGGGCTGCCTGGCGCATCACATGCGGCTTCTAGTTCTGTAATTATAGGTCTTTCTTTGAATTTCCAGTGTTTCCCCCTCAAGTGTAAGGCACTAATGAATGCTTTTTTTTTTTTATTCTTGCAGTGTTTTCACAAATGGAAGACTATTTATCCCACCTGTAAAAATTATCATACCCAAATTCAGTCTGACGGAATGGAATAGTGTGCTGGCCATGATTGGGGAAAAAGTCTTCCCTCTAGGAGGCGTGCGAAAGTAAGGCTCTGTCACCTGGGGCAGACCTGGTCCCAGCTGGGAATACCCCCCTGGATCGGGACGGGCTTTGGGGCTACATCATTGACTGATTTTAATTCTTTGGGACAGACGATATTTCCTGTCTTTTTACCATGCTTATTTTTTAACCAATTTATTTCATTTTTCATTCAACAGTTTACTGAACATCTGCCATGTGCTAGGTGTGGTGAATGGGGTGAATGAGAACATGGGGATGGGGAGAGGTGGGGTGGGCAGAGGGGGGACAGAGGTGAGGTGGCCATGGGATGGGGAGGGGCCGGGTGGCCATGACTGATTGTGGGAGTGAATCCAGGGACAGGTTTGTGGACTTAGACCAAGGGCCTGGTGTGGATCAGTGGACCCCAAAGAGGGAGCAGTGGGAGTGGCCAGGCTAGCAGGCTGCAGAGGGAAAGGTTAAGGCCTCGGTTTTAGGAACACCGCCGGGGATGAGGAGGCCCAAAGTCTTGTGTGGGAGTGGGCTGAGAAAGCGTGGGGAAGACACAAACCTTCAAGGTTGAAAAGTAAGAGATGTGGAATGACGCTGAGTGTTGGAAGTATCACGTTTATGGGCAGTGATGGTCCCCAGATGGTAGGCATTGGGATGGAAGAGCAAAAACATTTACTCCTTTCTCACTTGTTGTCAGTTACCTCTCTTGGGGGTAAATTAAAATGGAAACGATTGATTTACAATCAACAGTTGTGACACCAGTGATGAAGACTGAGCCTCTCCTGTGAGCAGGACATAAACGGTTGGGCGTTCAGAGCTACGGGGTAGTCGTTGACCTAGTGAGGGGGGTGAATCACAAGGTGACCCTACACGTGCCGGGGAAATTAGATGTTACCTAAAAACCAGTTCTGTGGGTGCCCAGATGATTCCAGAATGCAGTTATAAATATCAGTGGTTACTCTCAAAGAAAGAGCCAGTCGTGTGGAGCAGACAGGCTTGTGGTGCTTTTGGAAGGAGCCGGAAGCAGTGTAGAATTAGTCACATGTGTCACATGTGAAATGGCAGAGGCGAAGCAAGCAAGGAAACAGAATATTCGGAGGGAAAATAGGACATCAGATTAATAAGCTTTTGATTTTTTCTCTCCCCAATTCTTTTTTTTTATAAAGATTTATTTATTTATTTATTTATTTATTTATTTATTTATTTATTTATTAGAGAGAGACAGCCAGTGAGAGAGGGAACACAAGCAGAGGGAGTGGGAGAGGAAGAAGCAGGCTCCTAGTGGAGGAGCCTGATGTGGGGCTCGATCCCGGAACGCCAGGATCACGCCCTGAGCCGAAGGCAGATGCTTAATGACTGCACCACCCAGGCGCCTCTCTCCCCAATTCTTTATGGTTGAATTTAGAAAAGTACAGAGCTTGGGAATGAAAGAAATGCTTGGAAGTACAAATAGTAAGTTTATTTGGTCTCATCACTGCATAAAAAGAACACTTAACTTTCTGCGAACAGACATTCTGACAGGCATACAAGCAACGAATCTCGCCCTTTCAAGGCTCCTGCTGCTGGAGGGAAGACCTGAAGCTCTTCTGGTGTGTCTGGGACATTTGACTTGAGCTTTTTCAGGGTCCATTCTTCCTCCAGCTCTGCCCCTGTCAAGAGCTCCTTTCCTTCATCCACCTCCCTCCACCTGAGCTGTCAGCTCCTGTGTCCCTTCCTTGGCGCCAAGATTCTCCTGGGCCCCAGAATCAAACCTGGACCCATCTCCTCCAGCATCTGTCACCTGCCAGGTCTCGCCGATGCTGGGCTGACTTCTTTCCCCTCCCTGACAAGAACACAAGCCCACGTGCCTGCTCCTTGGCCTCCCCTCCCAACAACCCCTGTCACATTGCTGTGGTCCACAATCTGAATTTTGGTTTATCCTGAGAAGGATTTCTTTGATGTAACTCTTTAAAACGACAACCCAGATTGGGCCAAGGTGCGTGGTCCTCCTGCTGCACGTGAGCCCTCGTGGTGTCTCCTGGAGGTGCTTTTCCCGTTATTTAGGTCCTTCCTGTAGAAATGCTCTTGGTGTGAGTCCGTGCAGGAAGCTTCCAAGGCCTGTGAAGGCGACAGTATTTTCGCAGGCCTTCGCATTTCCACAAGGGTGTGGCTGGCTTCAAAGATCTTTCCTTTCAGATTTTGAAAACATCACCTCCTTGTCTCGGGCCTTCAGCGCTGCTGTTGAAAACTCTGATGTCTTTGCGGCTCTGGCTGCTTTGCTCCTTGCTCCTCCGGGGTGAGCCCTTGCAGACGCTCGTGTGCGTTCCTGGATGTCACCCGCACGTGCCCACGTGTGAGTTTCTCTGTGGTCTCTTTTTTTTTTTTGATGCCTGCTGACTCAATGCGAGGTCCTCCCTCTTTCTTTAATCCTGTGAAATTCATCTTCATTATTCCTACCCATTTTTCTCCCTTTCCGCGTCTAAGTTATTTTTTGAGATTCTTACTTTTGGGCTGTTGGCACTCCTACTCATCCTCATTTCTTGGCTTTTCTCGTGTACATGTTGTTTCTCACGCCGCTTGCCCCTGGGAGACCCCCTCCATTTTGTCTTCCCAGCAGTGGCTTGAGCTGTGTCTGCACCCCTTCCGATGGGCGCCTCAGCCCCATGCAGTCTCTGCGACTCAGTGTTCACATCCGTATTTCTGTTTGTTTCTTCTTTATGTATTCTTGTTTCGTATTGGTAACATCTCCTCTTATTTCGTTTACAATCTTTTCCACGTTTATATTAAATTCTTGGTCCATCTGCTCCCACACTTCTGCTTCTGCTGGGATGCACTAAACCCTCCATGGCAGAGCCTTGCTGGCCAGCCCCAGACCAGGAGACGCTGTCCTCCAGCCTGCACCGCCCTGCTGCCCCGCGGTCCCATCTGCCTCCCTCCACCCCTTGCCTGCTGCCAGCGTCTGTGCCTCCCTGATGTACTCCTGGGGACACTGGCACCAGCTGTCTGGGTCCTCCAGCGCAGACAGGCACCGACTGTCCCCGGGAGGGAGGTCAATGGCAGGAGAGGAACAGAATTCCAAGCATTGTGCTCCTTGTCACGGCCGCCTGCTGTCCACACGGCTCTCCGTTGGCTTCTCACGATTGTCTCCCGTCTCGAAGGTCTTCTCTTCCTCCAGGGCTGATCTAAGGCAGCTGTTCTCACGGGGCAGCCGGGTGAGCTGGGCACTTGTTGGAGATGAGTGTTCCGGCCTCAGCCAATCGGAGGCCCTGAGGGTGGGGCCCAGCTGTCTGCATGTTAGCGAGCCTTCCGGGTGGTTCTAAGGTTTGGGAAGGATTGATGGAGGGGACGACGGTTCTGTGGCTTCGACATGTTCAGCGTGCCCTCCTCCTCCTCCCACTCTGGAGGTCGCTGCTCTGACCCCCGATCGCCTCGCACACCCTTGCTGTAGCAGCCCGAGGCTCCCGTCGCAGGTCAGGCTCTTTCCTCTATCAGCCGCGTCGGCCGGATGCGTCCACTGTGGTCAGTGGACTGTTGCTAGCACCTAGCTCTTGTCTGCCCTTCCATGGCAACCTCCAGCCACTGTGGCAAGCTCAATGATCGGTTCCTCTCCCTAGAATATTCCAGACCCCAGGATTCACTGTGCACATTCTGCGTGTGCCTTCCACCTTCAGTGACAGTCAACCCCTGCCTTCTGGCCTTTGGCCCAGGCCGCTCCTGCTTCCTGGATGGCTTTACCCATCTTCCCCTGAGGAAACCCCCCACCCTCCCCACCCCGCTGCCTGCCTCCACCTCTCTGAGGCCTGCAGTGGAGTCTGGTTTTCCTCTTCGTGGACGTCCGAATCTTTGCCCTTCACCGGCCGCATTTGTGTTTATGGTTTGTGTACAAACACCGACTTTGGAGAAGCAGGGATTCCTTACTCGTATTTATATCCAGCGCGGCCCACCTCCTTGTCCAGATGCTCAGCATCGAGTGAATCGAATCGCTTCTTACATGAATGAATGAGTGAGTGAATACTTGCCGAAAGAGTACAGCATAAAAGGCAGACAAATATTAGTCTTTCGGTGCTTATAAAATGGCATATTATTTGCTAATAAATACTGGTTTGTTTTCCAGGTATTGTTATAACAATATAAGCCAATTTGTATTAATTTTTGCTGTTACTAAAATTAATTGAGCACCAACCAAGAGCTTAAAATGTTCTCAAGGGCCTCTGAGTACTTGTACATAATTAAAAATATACTTTAATTAAAAAATCTAGAAACGGAAAGCAAGCCTAACCCTGGAAGAGCAGCTCCCACGGGGTTTAATTAGCCCGTTTGGATCACACTTGCCTACACGGTCAGTGCTTGCCAGTGGCCCACGTCCCGGTCGTCGTCTGCGGAAATGCCCGCAGCCTGAGGTCACTGCTGTGAAGCCTCCATTTCTTCTTGCTCTGTTCACAGATTGTTCACCATGAACGGGCATCTCTTAGACAACTCGAAGGATCTGCAAGACAACCACTTCTATGTTGCGGCGGGACTGGAGACCTTCAAGTGTTTCCCTTACTGGAAGTCCGCCAAGGTGCCCAGTGAGGTCCAACAGTGAGCACGTTTCCTACCTTCCCCTCCGAGCTGGTAGAGTTTGCCTTTTCCCCAGTATCGCCCCCAAGTACAGCCTGCTCAGCTCTTGGCTCTTCTTCTATAGTGAAACTCGATATTCTCGTTTGATACATGACACAGCGTTGGATTTTCACAGCGAGGCAGGAGAACCCTGTTGTGTGATGTGTCACAAGGACAGTGAGCCCCCGTGTTGCGCGTACTGCCTTTTCTCGGGGGCACTGGGAGGCTTAGAAAGACTCTCAGGGTGTAACACAGTCGCAGAACTGGCCCCGGGACATGGTTGTGTTAGCCCAGCGTCCATCCAGCCCCTCGTCCTGCTTCCTTACTTCAGCTGGCTTCTTCTGACCAGGAGTCCGGAGTTGGTGTGGGGCGGCCGGCCGTCCTGGGGAGAACAGCGGTGATTGCTACAGTGGACCCCGGCCTGGGCTACAGGGTACAGCACGGTGTGCGTGTTTGTGGACTTGTGGGAACGTCTGCAAGGAAGACAAAGGCATTGCTGGGGTCTCCCGTCCCGTCACCGCAGAGAACTAGAGGGTTGGCTGTCCCTTCGCGGGGCTGTTTGCTTGCTCCCCTGCTTGTCATCTGAATTTGGCCTGAATTGTAATTAGTGCATAATGTTCTTCCGTTGGCTCCTGCCTGAGGGACGCCCAGTGGCTTTACTCTGAAGAACAGCCCAGGTTTGGGCCCTGACCTTCGTGCCCAGGGTCCTGCGCAGGTGCTCCCGTGGATGAGCGTGGACTCTGGGTGCGTTGCAGTTCTCACAATTCAAGGACCTTGAAGCCCCCTGAGAAGGTGGCCTGACTTACGTTCCCAGGGCCCAATTACGTCTGATGTTTCCTTAGACTTTGCTGCTTACTAGTCCGGGGCCTCAGTGGCTACAGCTCCTCGCGAACTCCTGTGTGTCCATACGGGGTGTCCAGGCTCAGGGGTGGGTCAGGAAGGAGGGACCTGCAAGACGAGCTCAGCGGTAAATACTGACCCAAGTCCTCAGTTTGTCTCAGATTAAAGCCCCAGCATTAGGGCCGGGTCTGAGTTCGTTGTCTCTGGGTCCTCTGAGAAGACAGGGTGGGGTGAGAGATGAGCGGTAGACCCCCTCAGATAGGCCTGCAGCTACGCCTGCCAGCTGACCATGGGCCCCGGGGGACTGTGCCCTGCCGGCCACACCCTGCGTCACCCACACGGGAAGGCGGGCTCTGCTCCTCCGGAATCTGGTCCCTGGGTGTCAGATGCCTCCCTGCAATGTACCTGTAGCCCCCCTTCCCGGAAGCTGCTGGTCGCAGCGCAGAACTCCAGCGCCCAGTGCCCGTTCCTGCCCCGAGGGAGCTCCTGACTCGCTGGGAGGAGCGGTTTTCAGCTGATGTGGGGTTTGGTGGCCTTGACCGCTCAGCCCCATGGCTGTGTTTGAATGGCATACAGTGGCAGCAACTCTCCGAGGGCCTGCAGGGACCTTTCCTCTGGCTGCTTCTCCGTCACGTTTCTACTGGTTATTATCTTGAGCAAAGAGAAAGAGGTGACCATGCTCGTCTGGTGGTGGACCAGGCACCCTGTAAGTGCCCTCGCCCAGAGCCCGGGACGCCGACACGGCTCCAGGGACGTGTCTGAGGTGGGCCACGTGCTGTTTGCACTTACGTGCTGTTAGGGTTTCTACTCTGAGGCAGAGAATGGCTTCTTCTGTCCTGTCCATAGACGATGACCCCACAGCGGATGGTTAGGCTAGCGTCCTGCCTATGTGCCAGGCAGGCTGGGCCATTTCCTGGTTTTATCCACTTGCTAAGTCACTGCTGATTGTCCTAACTGCAGGGTGGGTAGAAGTACCTTAGGGGCTGTTGAACTGAGGCACTCTGGCCTCTCTGTTGCTCTGTCCCCTGCTCCCCACACAAGCCCCCGCCTCTCCGTGGGTTTTGTTTTTCCCTGTCACCTGTTCATGTGTTGAACCCTGACCTGGGTCTATTGGTTGCTTAAATATCTTTCTCCCTCACCAAAGAGAAAGAGAGTCCACAGAGTTGCTAAGAGACTGGAGTCTGTTCCTCACGCATGACGTGGACCCAGGAGGGCCCTTCTGCGGGAGATTGAGGTGCCAGAGCATTCCCTCCTGTGCGTAGCAGCGGCGGGGCCAGCCCCCTGCAGAGGATTTAGGAGCAGGGTGCATACCCGGGGCTGCATCAGAGGGAAAGGTGGCAGTCAGACAAGGGGTCTGTCCTGAGGTGGAAGGAGGCCGGGCTGGGTGTTGGACGGGCTTGGAGTCTCTATCCTTCCACTGGTCAGTGCTGTGGCATTGACTATACCCTCCTGTCTCCGAGCCATGCTTCCTCTCCACCCAGGGAGAACATGACGCGTGTGCCACAGGTCCCTGTGAGAGCGGCAGAAAAAACCCGTGTTTGTGGCAGTGACCGTCAACTGTCAAAAACCTCAAACCTGTTAGGATTTCCCCCACGATTGTATACAAGGTTTAGGGCAGAAGGTGCCTGTACACGTGTTGCCCTCGGGCCAGAATGCCACCCGTCCTGATGGAAATGGAAATCCATCTGATTTTCCAGGATCTCAAGGAAGGAAACTGAGCCAACCTCAGTGGGGGCCCCTTCCGCTTGGAGGCTGGGAAGCAGCTGTTGATGTGAGCCCGTGACGCTGGGGGGACTGGAGGAGACTTCTGTGGGGACTTGCCCTCCTGAAAGCTGCAGCTGTAGCCTACAGTTTTAGAAAGATATTTTTTGGCTGATTTTACAAATTTGTAAGCGACGGTCTTTTATCTTTCAGAAAGTATGCAGACATTGAGAAATTCTCACGAAGAAAGAAAAAAGTAAGTCCTTTTTGGGCTGTCTGGGTGGTTCCGTTGGTTGGGCATCTGACTGTTGATTTCGGCTCAGGTCGTGATCTCAGGGTCGTGAGATCAAGCCCCATTTGGGCTCTGTGCTGAGTGTGGAGCCCGCTTGGGATTCTCTCTCCTTCTCCCTCTGCCCCTGGTGTGGCCGCCCTGGGCTTGGGGGCAGCGGGGCGGGGGCACGTCAGGCGCAGAGTTGAGAAGCGCTCACTGTGTGTGTGCTTATGTACACGCAGTGTGACACACACAGCATGAGAAGAGCGGCCAGCGAGTGTCAGGACGCGAGCCTGGCAAGGCAGGGAGAAGCCAGATCTTGGCGGCCATATGGGTCCTTACCACCCGTGTCTGAGATGACCACATATCCCCAACCATCTCATGAAAACGCTCTTTCAGTGGCTCCACTGACATTGCTATGTCCTCAGTAGAGCTGGTGAGCGCCTACTATGCGCCCGTCCCCAGCTCTCAGCCCCTTTGCTCGGGCACCTCCCTCCTGAGACTCAGCAGCCTCGAGGCCCCGTGAATCGATCTATTCTTGCCTGTGACGCAGCTTTTCTCCTGGCACAGTTCAGATTTCGTAACCACCATCTTAACTGCTGTCTTGGGGATACTCTGGCTTCCTTACCTCTGAGCCACCACGGTATTTGTCCCGCAAGAGTCCAGCCTTGGATGAGCCCAGCCCCTTGCCTGTCCGTACTTGCACTGGAGGAGCTCAGTGTCGCTGGACGTAACGACACAGCTGACCTGACTCTTCACCCCGACTTCACGACTGCAGTCCTCATTCTACCGCCTTCCCTGAAAAAATGCCTTTCTGAATATGTTCTGCTCAATTTTGTGAGGGATTTTTGCAAGTCAGTTCATAATTGGGATTCGCCTCCAGTATTCTTCGCGTGGTCTTGTCTGGCTCTGACGTCAAGGTTTTTCCGAATGGACTGTCGTTGTTTTGGTAGCTTCCTGAGCTGAATGACCATCTTACTTATTTTTAGTTCTCTTTCTCTGTGGATTGCCTTTAGTATTAAAAGTTCGGTGAATGAGTGAACGAGAATCATCAAGAACATGGAACGGATAGACGTGATTCTGCCGTAGGGATGTGGTTTGTTGCGTGCAGATGGACGACACAGACCTGTTTCATGACAAAACCTTTGTGTGAGTGAGTCCCGTGTGTAGGGTGATGGTGTACAGGAGAAGGGGTAATCGACACGTGGCGATCGGCAAACGGAGCGCAGGTCCTAACGTGGTTCAGAGAAGGGGGCCGATGTTCTGGATGGAGAAGAGCCGACGTGGACGCACGCAGCTTTCCAGCCTCACAGTTTTCTCAGCTGTCGTAACCGGTGTTCTCACGTGCGGTGTGGGCGCTGAGTTTGAATGCTGACACTTAGCCTGAATGCTACAGCCTGGAAATCCCGTATGTAATGGTTCTGGAGCCTCTGAGCACAGAGAATGGAGCCACGAGTCCGGGCTCGTCATCACTCGCTTTGGTTATGTCCTCATTTCGTTATGTTGTTGTGGTTCTGGGTCCTGATCGGTAGGGATAGAGTTTTCTTTTCCTTTTATTAAATATTTGTTCTATTTGGTCTAAAATCTGAGGCATGTTTGTTCTGATATCGCCTATAGTTCTCTCTCTTCTCTTTTGGAAAGCTACCGCTGGGAAAGTGAACAGGTTTTAGGATGAGACATAACGTTAAGAATCTTGACCTGGAATGACCACACACATGTGTGCCCTGCGATGAGATAAAATGTGTGACTTTAGGAAAACAAATCTTTTTTTTTTTTTTAAAGATTTTATTTATTCGACAGAGATGGAGACAGCCGGCGAGAGAGGGAACACAAGCAGGGGGAGTGGGAGAGGAAGAAGCAGGCTCATAGCGGAGGAGCCCGATGTGGGGCTCAATCCCATAACGCCGGGATCATGCCCTGAGCCAAAGGCAGCAGCTCAACCGCTGTGCCACCCAGGCGCCCCTAGGAATACAAATCTATCATTGAAATACTCTGTGACGTATGACAAGGCACGTGACAGCAGAGCAAACACAGTTTACTCCAGAAAGCAGGAATTCCTAAAAGAACAGAGCAGGCATTGATTTTAACGAAATCACTGACACAAACGCCTGCCCAGGTACTTCACCTTACCCGCCGTTCCCGGTGCGGAGGTCCGCGTGCTACGCTGAGCTGAGAATTCCGCACTGACCAGCCTTTGCCCCTTGTGGGGAGCAGGTGTGTTTCTGAGGATGAACACTAGCCCACGTGCCAGGCTTCTCTGGCTGCATGAGGCTGGGTTCTGTTCTATTTTGTTATTTTATTTTTTGAGGCTGGTTTTAGAATTAGTCGCAGCATCCGTATTATGGTAAGTGCGGTTGCTTCTTTATGTGCTAGGCTCTCCACGTGTCTCTTACTGAATTCTCGGACTTGCTTTCTGTGGGAAGTGGGGCGCCTGCCGCGGAGCTGGCCTCTGACCGCGAGAGCTGGCGGTCGTGCGCTTTCGCCGTCGGCGCGGTGAGCCTGTCTCTTCAGCCGGGGCGCGCACGGGGTTGGCCCCACACGCGCTGAGCGTCGTTGCTGCGCAAGTGTCCTCAGGATGATGTTGATAGGATCCAGAATCGAAGTGAAAAATTATTGTATCCCCAGAAAGGTTCAAAGATAGAGTAGCAATTTGATGCTAGTGGAGTACGTTCCTCTTTAATTCCTTACCTTTTTGCAGAGGAACAACGAATTCTTTGATGGGACCTGAGAAAGGCAGTTACCCGTGCACGGCTGCTGAGACAGGCTCGGTAATCTGTTACAGTGTAACGAGCCATGCCCGGACGTAGCCGATTAAAACAGCGAAGCTTTGGGGCGCCTGGGTGGCACAGCGGTTGGGCGTCTGCCTTCGGCTCAGGGCGTGATCCCGGCGTTCTGGGATCGAGCCCCACATCAGGCTCCTCCGCTATGAGCCTGCTTCTTCCTCTCCCACTCCCCCTGCTTGTGTTCCCTCTCTCGCTGGCTGTCTCTATCTACGTCGAATAAATAAATAAAATCTTTAAAAAAAAAAAAAAAAAAAAAAAAAAAAAAAAAAAAAAAAAAAAAAAAAAACAGCGAAGCTTTATTATTTCTCTAAACCCTGCGTGTTGGCTGCGTGGGTCTTGGGCCCGTTGAGTCTGGCTTCCTTACAGGCTGTGTTCAGCAGCGGGGGTCACTGGGCTGCAATGTCTAGGATGCCTTTAGGAGCACGTCTGGAAGTTGGTGGTGGTGGTCGTCGTCCCCATGGTCGCAAGGTTCCAGGAGGTTGAGAAACAGACCCTCCCTCAGCGGAGGTGTGCAGCCAAGGTGTGCGCGCCTCATTTGCACCCAGAGAGGGGGTTCGGTGGCCAGGAAGCGCTCTGCCACATTCGTCTGCCACACCTGTTACTGAGACAGATGCAGAAGGCTTGCTTCCCAGGCTCCAGGCAAGAAAGCACCAGCTTCAAAACGTGCAGAGCAGCTCGGAAGAAAACTCCAGAGATAAGAGTGGTGCACGCTGTCCACACTGCATGGCAAAGCACAGACACACCCAGCTCTGAGGCAGAAATGGCTCAGGAGAGCCCGACTCTTGGTGCAGAATTTTGAGAGGATTCGAGCAATTTATTTCTGTGGCCTTGTCCTCTCGCTTTACGTTCAGACGTGCTATGTGATAAAAATCTACATCTAAAAGTTCCGAAAGGGCTGTTCCAGTAGAAAACAGAACTTCCAGGTGACAGGGAAGCCGTGCGACATAGCCTAGCTGGTAGATTGCTTTGTTTCTTAGCGACACATAAAATAACCACACGTCTTATCATTCATGGCGTTTGATTCTGTGAAATGAGAAGGAACATAATGGCCAGGAGAGCAGGTGTCTGGGTGACTGGATGTGGGAACGCGGGAGAAGCCGCCGGGGCTCTAGGTGTCCGTTAACCTGAGCCATGACTGTTGAGCCCTGGGAAAATAACTGAGGGAACCTATTCTTATTTTCTTAGATCAGATTCAGTTTTACAGCAACACATTTACCGTGATTTTGTGTCTATTACTTTCCAAGGAAGTGAGGCTAATTTAATAAATGTTTAAAGCTGCATTCCTATATTAAAATGAATATTTTAATGTGCCAGGCTCCATAAAGTGTCAGTCAATAATTAATAAGCATTGTATTTATATCACATCCACAACCAGAATGTTAATATCACCTACTTCTCTTTTGGGCATAGAACGCAGATGTTGGCAGTGAATAGAAATGAAGTGGAGACAAAACATTGACAGATTAAAGGTGCCCGTGTGTGTGTGTGTGCGTGTGCACACGTGTGTGAAAGTCAGAGAGACTCATGCCATGGGACAGCCATACTTTAATGACCAGGTCTAACGTATAAAGTGCGGTGTGGAGTAAGTGCGTTGGAACTGACATTTGCAGGCTAAGAACGTCAAGACCATAGCAGTATCACACACCATCCAAGGCTGCATTTGTGTCTCCTTCTAGTGGCCTGAAGACGCAACAGTCAGGTTCAAACATTAGCAAATGTTCCACTTTAATAATGCTTGGATTAGGGGCTGGTTCTCTGGCGGCAGACCCCAACCCACTTGGAAGCAGGACGTTCACTTGGGAAGCCGGTGGGAGGCCTTGGGCATGAAGCGCTGCTTTCCGCCTGGGCGTGGCCTGACTCTGAGCTCAGCTAGGTGGTTCCTGTTCCTTCGCTAGAGGAGCTCTCTTCCTTATCCACATGACCTTGGGAGGCCGCCTTTCACGTGCGTGAGCAAGATTATCTGTTACAACAGATTAAATTTATCTAGATGGAGTGAAATAGGCTCCAGAGAAAAATGATAGTCCCTACAGCACTACAGAGGAACGACCATGGCGTGCCTCGGGTATGTTTCCTGAGAATGTTTTCAATGGGGGAAAAGATTAATGAAATGGGAAAGCAGCACCTGACACCTTTGTAAGGCACTTGGGACTCAGGGCAGGGAGGAGTGGGGACAGGGATGACACCTAGACGCGTCCTTGCATGGGGAAGCCACAGATTCTCTGTTTTCCCGCTCAATCTGTTGTTTCCAAGAACTGCTGAAAATCTGTGTTGCTCTGACAGTTGAGGGACTCACAGAGTGTCCACTGCACGGCAAACGTGTGTGTAAAGCTGAAGACAGCCCCTGCCTGTCCTCAGGGAGGGCAGGCCTGTGGGGAGCTGGCAGGCAGGAGCTGCAGGTGCATGGCTGTGGGGCTGCATGGGCCGTGCGGGGTGGGAGTGCAGACGAGGGCCCCTCTGCTTGGGACACGGTGGCACTGGAGCAGGACCAGCACTGGAGGAGGTGGTGGCTCTGGAGAAACATCTGGGGTGGCCCTGGCTGGTCGGGACAGCAGGGTGTGTAGAGGCCACCTCGCAGGCACAGGAAGGCAGGCGGGGCCAGCAGTGCAGACCCTGCGACCCTGCACCCCAGCAACCCTTCCTGTCTTTTTTTTTTTTTTTTAAGATTCAATTTATTCATTTGAGAGAGAGAGGGAGAGAGAGAGAACGCATGAGCAGGGGGAGGGGCAGAGGGGGAGGGAGAAGCAGGCTCCCCGCTGATCAGGGAATTTGATGCGGGGCTTGATCCCAGGACCCTGAGATCTTGACCTGAGCTGAAAGGCAGACACCTCACTGACGGAGCTACCCAGGCGTCCCAACACTTGCCCTGTCTTTGTCCTGTTCTTCTTTTCCTCTCTTTCCCCACATCTTCTTACTCGGTTCGAGAGGTCAGTGAAGATTCACTAAGCAACTGTCGGGATTACTTCACTGGGCATGTGTCTGTGTTGTGAGGTCACTGTTGGTTTGGAACCAGGAATGCAGGGGGCAGGGCCTGTGTTCTGGTGGTGACATGCCCGTGTTCCAGCAGCGTGACACCCGGACCCGGAGCTCGGCTTGCACTGGGATTTGAAGCCGGGGAGGAAGTGTGCTGCAGGTGGAGATGAGCTGGATGGTGGGCAAGGGCTGAGCAGGGAAGAGGGTGGCACGCGGGCTGGGAGGGTGCTCGGGCTTAGACGTGATGGTCCCAGCGCTGAGCTGAGGCACTTGGCCATCATCCTGAAGTTGTGACAGCTCCCGTGAGTGTCTGAACGGCACGGGGGGATACGGTTCATACCAGCACCATCCACTCACTCACTGAGCAAGTATGTACGCGTGCTTCCTTTGTGCCGCCCCGCTCTGGGCTCCGGGCTCCGGGAATTCCTCATTAGACACACACCCCTGGCCCCGTGGAGCTTCCAGCGTTCTAGTGGTGAGACGTAAGCCATACACATCCTAAGTAAGTGGCCGGGTGGCCGGGCCGCGACGGTCCTGGCTTTCGCTGTGCCCTTTGCTCAGCATGAGTGTTGCTTTGTGTCCTTGTGAAGAGGGTGGGACTTTCCTGTGTCGCTGTCCTTCGAGTATTACTGCACAGGTCACAGGAAATACGGGATGTCTTGTAGACACTGAGGATCCGGAAAATGGCTGCAAGAAATAGATGTCAGCGACGCTTGGGGTCAAGCAGGTTTTCTGAATCCCAGCCCCAGCTGCCTCCAGACCACAAGCAGCACAGACCATGTTCTGTTCAGCCACGATCTCGTTCCCTAGACTTAGGAGCATGATTTCAGCTTTTAGGAAAGCCCCTCACAGAAGGTGGGAAGACTTGACTTCGTTCTTATATTTGGTCGGACTCTTTGACCCACTTTAATTTCCACAAGGATAAAGCAGCTGGTAGTTTGCGTGGTGAACGTACTGATGGTACAGGGGAGGGGCCATAGAGAGCTCAGCAGAGATCTCGATTCATCCGGTTCTGCCTGTGCTCAGTAAAGACGAGAGACAGGAAAGCGGGGCAGCTGGTTTGTATTACCAAGACAGTTTGTGGGACGGAGCTGGGACGGCGCTCGGAGCTCTTCCTCCACCGTGATCCTCTCCTGCTTGGTCGTTCCTGCCTGTAGTTGTTTTAGACCATCTGTTTCCCTGTCTCAGCCCCAAACAAACCTGCGGTGTTTCATACCCTTTTATCAGAGATGCCCCGCCTTGCTCAGAGGTTCCAGCGGGAAGAGTTTTGTGGGTGTTGGAAACAGCGATTTTTATGAGGCTTCAGATGTGTCTAAAACCCCATGGACCTCCTCAGACTCCCCTGTCCCCCTTCCAAAGTTTCCCCTCATTTTGTGGGGACTTACGGGGGGCGGGGGCACCTCCAGGGGGACAACCAGCCTTCCCCTCCTGGGGTGGTGCTGTCCTTGCCCTGGGAGAGAAGCGTTTTGCCACTTGGCTGAAGAGAAGCGTAAGGGACGGAACCATCCGGATGGCGCCGGGAGGGAGGTGTCTCCGAGGTGCCTGAACGAGGCCTGATCACCCCCGAACGACGGGCAAGACTCACGTGTGCGCTGCTGTGCCTCACACACTTTTATTCTTAACTTGTGCCTTAGGAGGATTCCAGAGGAGAAGAGCTTCCTAAGCACGAGAACATTCCCCGTAAGGAGCAGGATTCTGTTTTTTATGCCAAAGAGGGAAAGAAGAAAATGCTGGTGGAACCGTTCATGCAAAGCGGCTCAGGTAACGTGGATTTCATTTGGCTGTGGGCGTTAAAAAGCGCGACCATTTGAAGAACGTGTTTTTTCCGGGCCAGTTTCCCACTGCAAAGATACGGCTTGTAACTGTCTGATTTTGACGCTTGACTTGCGGCTATCTGGTTTATTAATGAGATATTCAGCTGCAGGGCCGTGGTAGCGAGAGGAGAGAAACAAAATCCAGTGGTCGAGGCAATGGACTTCTCCCGCCAGGAAGCCCTCCCAGATCAGCCAGATCTGTCCTCTCCGTGAACATCTGGGCGGGCGCAACTTCCCCTAAGGACCAGGGACACCGCAAACACCCACAAACAAATCAGCCTTTGGAGGGAAAATCCATCTGAATTGTTTGGGTTTACTTTTAAGTGCGAGGGCATTGGAAAGATTAAACTTTGGAGCTGATTTTAAAATGAAATAATTAAAAAAAAAGACTTGTTCTGCTCCTGCTTCTGTTCTGCAGAGCCCTGGCTGGGAGTCGGCCACCCCGCGTCCCATCGGCGTCTGTCACAGGTGCTTTGCCGGTGGCTGGTGACGTGGAGGATAGGACCAGGGGAGGGAGGGCTCCCCTTTGCTTCTCTGCAGCACCTGATGATCCAGGGAAGTCATTTTTGTTAAAGCCCTTCCCTCCCTGGCGCTCCCCACGCACTGCGAGTCTGGCTTCTCCTCTTTGTGCTCCGATTATGTCTCAGCTTCCTGAGAAACCTCTGCCGGTTTCCAGGTGACAGTCATGACCTTCTCCCTGCACTTCTCTCCTGCTCCGCATCCCTGTTGGGACTTCCCATCCCAGATGACGGTGTTGTCTGGCTGTGTGCCAGGCCCTGGTCTGGACACGGCTGACACAGTGCACTGATGCAACCTGACCATAGTCAGGGTGGGCCGAAGACCAGAGCCTATCGAACCTATGGTCCCTGACATACTATAATATATCAACAGTAACAGAGACTTTAATCAGTGCATGTAAAATTTCCTTCTTGGCAAAGCGTGTCCTGCATGGCTGGGGGTGTCTGGCACATACCCAACCTTCCCTCTAGGAAGTGGCATGCTGTGCTGGGACCCAGGCTCCTGCTACGGCCCTCCTGACCGTGGTCCTGAGTGTGGTCCCGAGCATGGTCTGGAGTGTGGGGCCCTCGTCATACTCCTTATCTACAAACAGTGCAGTAGGATCGTCAGAGACTAGTGTGAGTGTTAAGAATCAAGCACACGGAGGAGGGTCCGGCACACTGCGGGGTCCTGAGGGATGCTGCCCTCTGCCTTCCTCTTGCCTTCATCCTTCTGCTAAGGACTGTGCGATGGTCCTTCCGGGGCTGAGGGTCAGGAAGGGCGGGGAGGATAAGAAGTGGAAGGAGCTGGGGTCACTGAGCCCCTCACAACCATGGTGACGCCCACTGGGGGTGGAGGGAAGTGGCCGGCTCCTTCTGTTTCTTTTCCTGT
The DNA here is from genome assembly GCF_024610735.1 of Ursus americanus. Taxonomy (NCBI): domain Eukaryota; kingdom Metazoa; phylum Chordata; class Mammalia; order Carnivora; family Ursidae; genus Ursus; species Ursus americanus. Next base: position 83,597,753 of record NC_142133.1, on the reverse strand, counting down.
CATTTGCATCTTATCAGGGTGATGATAAGGTTTTCAAGAGCCTGGGATTTTACAAGCGTGGGATACATCCAATTGTGATGCTGATTAGGTGATTTTTATCTGTCTGCTTGCCTGACTACCTCGCCGCACGCGATTTTAACACCTGGTTTGTTGTTTATTACTTCAAAATAAGTTCTTGAAGGAATTTTGAAGTAATCAAGGTACATGTCCTCAAAATAGGATTTTGGGGTCTGGTGGGTTGTTTGGTGGTTATTTCTGAGTTGACTGGACACACGCTTGTCAAGCGTTCAGCTCATCTCTGGGACGGAGTCCTGCGGTGGGCAGGACACAGGGATGACCATCAGTGCGGACACGGAGGCAGGACCAAGGCAGCGGGGAAGCCGGGGTGGACGCGGGGGCCCCGGGGCAGGCTGCCTGCGCATGACGCCGGAAGCTCAGAGGGTGCCGAGCCGCGACTTCGGTTGGGGCCAGAACACGTGCGGCGCATGTTGGCTTGAACACCTGTTTGTGCCGTGTTTCTCCAGAAGGCGATGTGTATAAAGCCCAGACGCCTCACACGGAAACCCAAGGAGCACCGGAAGTCAAAGAGGACAAGGACGTGCAGGTGGAGGTGCCCGTGGACCAGGTGGGTAGCCGGTGTCGCAGGACCCTGCCCGCCGCCCTCTGATTCAGCTGCGTCAGCCCCGCCCGTCAGGCTCCTCCTCCGCCCCTCCCCCACGTCGCCAGCCTCTAGCGCCATCGCTCTCTGCCTGCTCTGGTCAGTTCCTGCTCACCCTTCAGATCCTCCATCACTCATTTTCCTGCCCGCCCCTCTCCCTGGGGGGTTCTTCTGCTTTGGGGACCGTTCTGAGCACTTGTCACAGTCTGTGACCACATAGTCAACTTTGTTGTTACTTGGTTGCTGTCCCTTCCCCCCTCCAAGGAAGGTGTCGCCCTGCTGTGCTCACTGAAGTCACCCTTGTCCCTGGCACAGTTCCTGGCAGGGAGGAGGCCCTTAGTGATCGTTGGTGGGTTGACAGGTGAGCGGTGCATTGGATGATGTGGTTGGGCATCATGGGTCTGCCACTGCTGGGCTTTCTGACCTCCGATCCCCATCTCCTTATCCATGAGATGGGCATGGTGCCACTGGGCAGGTTCGTGTGGGGCTAAGTGAAGTTATGCGTGTGTGCGTACCTGGTCCAAGGCCTGGTGCTTGGTGGACCCCCCTCTCTGCTTCCTTCCTTTGGGCTCACAGAGACGTGGGGTCTGAGGAAGGTCCAGGGGAAGCGGAGGCAAGGGGATGAGGTGCAAGGGGCCAGCCTCAGCCTGGACAGGAGCAGAAGCACAGGGGCCTGGTTCCAGCCCAGCTCGGCCCCATGCCCCCCCAGAGAGCAGGTCACGTCTCCACGGGTTTCTGGCCTCAACTCCTGCTCCTGCAAAGGGCAGGCGGGCAGGTGAGCTCTGAAGTGCAGAGCTTTGTCCCCAGAATCTACTTGAAACACTAGAAGCACATTTCTTTTTTAAAGATTTTGTTTATTTATTTGAGAGAGAGAGAGCGAGAGCACATGAGCAGGGGGGAGGCAGAGGGAGAGGGAGAAGCAGGCTCCCTGCTGAGCAGGGAGCCCGATGTGGGACTCGATCCCAGGACCCTGGGATCATGACCTGAGCCAAAGGCAGACGTTTAACTGACTGAGCCCCCAGGCGCCGCTAGAAGCCCATTTCTACTTGTTTTTGAGAAAAGAATGCATGTTCTGTAAAAGGTCACTGTGTGCATTTGAACACCATTTTTATCCCGCTGGCGTAGACTCGGCCCCGGTCCTGAATTTACGGTTCCAGAGCGCCAAAGCTGGGCAACAGCGAGCCTCCAGCCCCTCTTTCAAAAATCAGTCACTCTTAATTTTCTCACTTTATTACTAACTTCTACTTTTCTTTCCCGTGATACATTTTACAGGCGCGACAGACCACGTCAAGGCACGAGCCACTTCGTGGGGCATTTTGAGCACTTTCCCCGTGTGTCCCGTTGTATTTTCTAAATTGGTAGTGATATTACTTATTCTCCTCGACATGATGAGAAATGACCAAAAGATTTAGTTTTCTCTTAAAACCCAAACTAACAGTATATTTTTATTGCACATTGAAGAATTTTTGTAATACATTAAGACATTTTAGGCAGCTACTTTTATACCAAAAATTAGCATCCCTCCAATGGTTATGATAATAAATAATGTTTAAGCTTTAAGGTTAACTCCAATTTCCTTCCCCAGGAATGATTTTCCTTCTAGGATCCCTCGAAACACGGTGTGGGCCTGCCAGCAGGCAGTGTCCAAGGATTTTTTTTCTGCCCTGGGGAGGGAAGAAGGTGGTCTCGTGGAGCAGGAGAGCAGGATGTGGTTTGGCGGTTCCCTGCGTGGGGTCCTCACCGCAGAGGGTGGGCGCTCCACCACCGGCAGCCCTGGCCTGGGTGGGGGTCCGCCTCAAAGTGGCCCGCATGCCCGGAGAACCGCGTGCTCGCCTTAGTGCTGTGTCTGTGTGCTGGGTGAGCTCTGGGTGTGTGTTGTGGTTACTGGTCTCCTTGTGGGAGGAGGGGAAGATGCTTATATCGATGCCCTTAGGACCTCCCGGTCCATTAATGAAGGAGGGTCTGGCCTCAGTAGGAAACTGTCTGATTATGGTGTTGGCTTTTATAATCACTGGAGTACTTTGCTCCTGTTCTCGAGGAACTGGTTTTAACCTTGCGGGCGAGCCCGACCGTGGCAGTGTTACTGCTTACGCTTGTGGCATCATCTTGTCTTCATTTTTGTGCTGCTGTAAAGATACAATGTTACAAAATACAACATGCCCAGTAATCATTTATGAACTGGAGTCCAGCCTACACTGATGAGGGGAACCTCAAGGACCGGGCATCCTCCGAACCCGAGCGGGTGTTTGTAGCGGCGAGCACTCATCTGCGGTTGAAGGCGCGTCTTGTCAGCAGACGGCCGGAGCATCTGAGAGGGGCAAACACAGGCTGGAGGCCGCTCTCTTGACCATGGCACCACCGCTGCTTATCGCTGAGCTCCCATCGCCAAGCTCAAGTTTTGATGACTACAGCAGGTGGGCTGTCCTTTGCTCCTGCTGGGTGACGTCGTGGAATGTCCACTTTTGTGGTGGGGAGCAAGGCTCACACCGTGTGGCCTTTAATCTTTCCTGTGATCAAGGGCTAGAAACTTCCCTGTGCTTTCAAGTCAGTCTGAGAATCTCTCGTTGCTGTGCAGAGAGGGGAGGACGGGGGAGTCAGAATGTGGGGCAGGGAGTGTCAGAAACCTAGCGATGAGGAGAGGCCACGGCTGCTTTGAGCGTTGCTCTCCCTGACAGTCCACGACGACTGTTTTGACTTGTGTTCTGATTCTTAAAATGCTCCCGTTTTTGTGGTCCCGTCTTCCGGTTGTTTTCTTTGTGATTTACTCACAAAGATTGAATACACTTCAGCGACACCCACCACTGTTGCCATCCTCCACCTTCTGTCTCTTGGTTTCCTCCCAACGGAGACATTTGTAATTGGCTTCCGTAGAGCCTCTTCCTCCCGCCCGTGTTGGAAGGTGTCTTCTTACATCCAGGGTTCCTGTGATGAAAGCTCATCCTTGAGCTTTTCTCAACGTGGCATCAAGACGCTCATAGAATTCCGCTGATGTCCGTCTTTGGCTTATGAGAGAAACGAAATCGAGGTGCCGGGTCAGAGACTCTTCTCAGTTAGCTGTGTGATCTCACTTACGTATGTCGTCACTGGTAAAGCTTCAGTGTCACTGAACCCTGTTTGTCCTGGGCCAAGTGGCTCCTGACCAAGACGGGAGGCATAGTGTGTGGGAAATACAACGGAAGGGACGGCGAGAGACACTCTGGATGGTACGAAGTGTTACACTGGGGGTCGTCTATCTGGACGTGGATTACAGCTGATCTCTACTCACCTTTTCTTTTTTCCTATGCTACATTATCTCCTTCGAGTTTTTGTTTTTTAAGATATTACAATTTATTTTCAATGTTTTTTTTAATTTCTCTTTGGTTTTAATAGCACACAGTGTGTCCCCTTGCCAACATTTTGACAGTAGGTCTTGAGTGGAGGTTTAAAAGAGAGAAGCTCTATCAGCTTTGGTTCTTTGGGAGAGGTGAATTTTTACAACAGCTTTCATTTCAAAGTCCTGAGTTATTATACCCCAATGTTAAGGAAACTTTTCTAACTCTTATAATCTACCCAAACTGGCACCCAGATATGAAACATCGGTGTTGAAAATCTACTTGATTTAAAGTACACATTTTTCACAAAAGCAATGTCTTCTTCCGGATTTAAGGTTATGCTTATTTTTATAAACTCTTCAAAAAGAAAAGTGCCTAGAATGGTGGGCTCTGTTTGGTTCAGGACTCTGACCTTTGATTTGTTTCCGGGGGTGGGGGTGGGTGTGCAATTTAGTATTTCTCACCAATTCTCTTCTACTAGGATACTGTTTTGTTGTCATGCCCCAACAGGTGCTAGGCATGTCCTGTTGGTACATGGGAAGGGTGGACGGACTGAAATCACAGAGGACTGGTCCGGTTCTGATATCTACTGAATTGCAGTCATTTTCAGAGCCCCCAGGAGCCAGTGCGAGAAGAGAGTGCCTTTACTTCAACTCCCATAGCAACCGGAGCAATGCACCTGAACTCTATTTCACGTCACTCTAGAGAAAGAGCTAAGAATAAGACACTAACGTAAAACCAAAATAGTTTGGACTAATTCGGAGAAGTCAGTCTAAATTTGTGTAATCTCTGAATTGTTTAATTAGAAAAAACAATGGAGCTTTAAAGCTTTGGCACTTTTAGGAGCATGGAGTAACTCGGACTGAGCTAAGAAAGGTCCTTGGGGTGCTCACTTTAATGAATAAATTAACAAGTGTAATTAGTGCTGTATCTGTTCGGATGCTTCTGGCTGCAAAGAACAGAAACCCACAGAGAAGTGGCTTACGCACAAGGAGCACGCGTCAGGCTGTTACAGAAGCCTGGAGGCCTCCTGCGTAGTGCGAGCTCGCGGGCTGGACGGCTCAGCGGTGTCACTGAGGACCCGCTCGCTGCCGTTGCCCTGCCTGTTGCTCTGCACACCGACTTCTGGCCTCAGGCCTGTTTCCTCATAGTCTCAAGGTGTTTGCCTCCCCTCTGGGCGGCACGTTGAGACCCGTGAATGCTGACGAGAAGAGTAGAGAGACCATTTCCTTCCCTGTGCCTTTTTCGAGTAGAGAGAAAAGTCTCTCTCTACTATTCCTCCTGGAATCTACCCCATGTGTCTGCCTCATCCTTGTCGGTAGTTGAGGAGAGGCAACGGGCCTTTCGTGGTGTAGACTAACCAGCATCCGCATCTGGAAAGGGGCCCAGGCTCCGCTGAACTGTGTGACTAGCCCCTGAGCCTGGGTTTTTCTTCTAGCAAGGAACGAGGTGAGGACAGGCCAGGAGATAGGCAGCTCCGGGGTCTGCACATAAATCTCCGGCCTTCGTGATGGGAGTGCCCGTCGTCCTGCCTTCTCCCGGCTTTGGGTGCTGTCCCCGCAGAGCCCCTCAAGAGTCTTGTGCCATCAGTTATTTGTTCCCCCTTTTCTGGGAACCTCTCCCTTCACTTGAGTCCTCCTGGCCGGACGGTACACATAGGGGAAGTAAGCCGGTTATAACCAGAAAGATCCCTCCCTTGGCCTCCTTCCTCTGTGAGCAGCTCCGTCTCTCCCAGTACTTGGAGGGAGGGTCCCTCCTCTCCTCACTGTCTCCATCCCCTCCCCTCTCCTTGGCCTCTTCTGGCTTCTGCCCACAATGACGTGAAACATCTCTCGACTTCATGCCCCAAATCCAACACACTTCTCGGTTCTCGTCACACTTGACCTTTCACCTTCGGCTGACACTTTTGGCCCCTCCCTTTTCCTCCAGTACTCTCCTCCTTTGGCAAGACCCAACCGCCTCCTGATTTTCCTTCCTTCCATCTGTCTGGCCACTCAATTCTCATTTTTTTTTCTTAAAGAGTTTATTTTATTTTTTAGAAAGATTTTCATTTATTAATTTGAGAGAAAATGAGAGCTAGAGAGAGAGAGAGAGAGAGTGCACACACACAGAGGGAGAGAGAGAAGCAGAGTCCCCGCTGAGCAGGGAGCCAGATGAGGGGCTCAATCCTAGGACCCGGGATCATGACCTGAGCTGAAGGCAGACACTTAACCGACTGAGCCACCCAGGATCCCCTAAAGAGTTTATTTTTTAAGTAATCTCTACACCCAACGTAGGGCTCGAACTCACAACCTTGAGATCAAGAGTCACATGCTCTTCCGACTGAGCCAGCCAGGGGCCCATTCTCATTTTTCTCCGTAGACTTCTGATCCTCCACTCGGCATGGAATGTTGGAGGTCTACATGGTCAGGTCAGGGCAATGATTCTTCCAGGTCTAGACCTTGTCCCCAGATGGAACTCTCCATCACCGTGCTGTCAGTCTCTCTGTGGGTCTCTTTTCTGGGCTCCAGGTGCACATGCACACACACACACACACACACACACATCCAGACACGCAGACATGCATCCAGATAGACACACACTAGGAGCTGACATCACCCGTGAGCTGTTCTGAGGCACGAAAGTTCAGCACAGTGAGAATGCACACGTGTCTTCACACCATCTGCACACCTTGCTCTCTCCCTATCTCAGGGGGTGTATGACACTCGTCCATCCAGTAAGACAAAGCAAACTTAGAGATATTCCTACGACTGTTTCAACTCCTCCATATCCAGACCATCTCAACATCTGCCAGTTTTACCTCCTAAACATGTGTGGAAGCGACCCACTCTGTGCACCTGCACCTCCCTCCCACTGGTGCTGCCTGCCGCCGTCCCCGGCTGGATCACTGGGTGGCTCTTTCTCCGGAGGCTGACCATCCCCAGTACCCCTCCATCTCAGTGCTTTCTCCTGCAGCAAGATGGCCACACGCCCTCCCTTTTGTCTGCAACATTCTCTCTCTGCTTTTTTGTATATTGCTTTTCATCCCTCCTATTTCAAGTTGTAGTCGCACCAGAGGAAACGTTCCGTGGTCTCCTGTGTATGTGAAACCCCCTGATATCCTATTTGGCTCCATGTCTCTCTCACAAAGCATATCACAGTTGTGCTTTTATACTTAATTGTGTGACTTAATTACTGTTCATCTCCCCGTATGACTGAGCTTCTTGGAGGCCACGTTGGTTTGCATTCACGGTCACTGTCGTACGTCAGGATTGCGGGACGCAGGCATTCTGTGTATATTGCTGAATAAATGAATGAGTCGATGTTGGGTGAGTCACATCACTTACTCTTTGAAAGAATGTGCTTTCTGTGTTTATTTTTCATGTAGTTGGAGCAGTCCCAGAGTCGTCGTCTTCGTGGTTACTTTCCCACGTGGACTGCAGGATGAGAACGTGCATGCAGTCTTTGTCTGAGTTTTCGGATCGTTTGCGCAGCTGAGGTCTGGGCTGGTGGGATCGGCTGTGGAGCAGTCACCCAGACGTCTACACAGCCACAGACTTGCTCTTGCACCTGTAAGGGTCAGCTGGCAGGAGCTGTGGGGTCCTTGGGGCTCTTCATGGACACCGGTTGTGGGCATTTGTTGAGAGAATACTTCTCCACCCACTTTAACTCAGGTGTGCTTTGCAGCCCGCCTTCCCCGATGACAGGTGGGGGGAGGGAATGAGCCGCACGTCCTGGCACAGGCGTTAAGAGCCCCACTGCCCCTCTGCCTCCAAAGCCAGGGAAATGCGAGGAGTTGGCATCTCCGTCGGTCTGGCTTCCTGGGTGACTGGTGGGCAGGAGACCCCCTCGCCGGCCTTCAGTGGACATGCGGCACATGTCCTGGGTGTAGCCCTACACTGACTGGTCCAGAAATACCGTAGCCCCTGGGGGCCCTTTCCTTCTTGTCCACACAACCTCCAGGCTTTCCCCTCATGGAGAGGCTCCAGGGCACCAGTGAAACACAGCTCACTGCTTTTTGCCAACAAGTCACAAAAACTGGGAGATCATACCCAAGGATGTGAGCAGGCACCGCTGTGCGAGGAACAGGACCGCCCAGGCTGTGGGGGGCGTGTTTGAACACAGCGGACGGGGGCTCTGGCTCACGGGCATTTATCACCGCTGACAAGAAGCATCTGGAGGGGTAATCCACTCCTGTGTACGTGAAAGGGGTTTCTAGCATTTCTCCTTAAAGATTTCCCCGACGATTTCGTTAAATAGGTTAGCATTTCGAAAGTGGAGCAAAAGGTAAAAATACAAGACAGGCGCTGTGGAGAAACCGGCCCCGTTTTCAGCTCCGTCTACAAAAATGGGTCACAGAGTTCCACTCTCCACGCCCTCCACTCCTTTCACGGGGTTTGGCGTAGCCGGCCGGCCACTAAGCTAAAAAGTGGTGTGTTTTCTCTCTAGACGCCGGCGGAGATAGTTAAGGAAGATGAAGAGACACACGATAGCTCCCCTGATTTTGAAAGCAACAAGGTGAGCAGATCCCACTTTTATACTGTATTTAATTCTTGGGGGGAAGGCACCTCCTTATCCTTTTAACACGGTGGGTAGAGCTCACGTTTGATGAAGAAAGAATCAGAGAGCTCAGGGCATTCCAGAATACAGATCAGCACGGAACTAGAAACCTAGCGTGTTTCCCAGGCAGGCTGTGCCTTAGATCTGGTCTCTTGATGCCAGAAATTATGTGAGGAATTTTAATGGCTTCTGTACTTGTCCTGATTACCTTTTACTGTGCTTCCAGTCACAGGCTGAGAAACGGTTTTCCCAACAAATTTCAAGATATATTTTTAGCGGGGCGAGTCGGGAGGTGACTAGCAGCAGGCGTGTAGGTATGTAGACGTCTGCGGACACCACGGACATTCCGCTTTCCGGGGCGCTGGTCTTGTGTAAGCAGCTCGTCTTGCTGGGGAACGCGGGGAGCGTGGGCACCCGCTCCGCAGATGGCAGCAGGAGCCAGCCCAGGAGAGCCCCGGCCGCATGCTGTGTCTGTGGCTTTGTCCATCCAGACGCTGAGACGTGCCGTCGAAGCCAGAAGCGCATTCCTCTGTGCACGTGGCGCTCTGTGAGGTCATGTGACCAGGCTGTATCGACTACGCGTATTGCAAAAACAACATTTATCTTTATTTTTTTATTGAGGAATACTTGGTAATTAAAACTAGTTAACATGTCCACGACGGATAATCACCATTTCCTTTTTTGTTTGTGTGGTAAGAACATTTAGTTGAGACAGAGGGAGGAGCAGAGGGAGAGGGAGAAACAGGCTGTCCGCGGAGCAGGAAGCCCGATGCGGGGCTCCATCCCAGGACCCTGAGATCATGACCTGGGCCAAAGTCAGACGGTGCTTACCTGACTGAGCCACCCAGGTGCCCCTGCGGTGAGAGTATTTAAGACAAAATTTACTTTAAATATACAAATCATGTAGGTAAGAAATAGATTTTTGGGAATTTGTTTTCAAAATTCTGTCTCTAGATTTTTTTTCCGAGGTGGTTTCTTATTTAAAATTTGTTTTTGAGAGAAAGAGAGAAAGAACACAAGTGGGGACAGGAGGGGCAGAGGGAGAGACAGAATCCTAAGCAGACTCTGTGCAGAGCAGAGCCCAACATGGGATTCGATCCCACCACCCTGAGACCATGACCTGAGCTGAAATCGAGAGTCCGATGCTAAACGGACTGAGCCACCCAGGCGCCCCTCTTGTTTTAAACTTTCTGGCCCCAAGCAGGAGGTTGCGTAATGATTCCGGGGTGTCTGGTGTGAGTCTAATGCCGAACCCTCGAGAACTATAAACTTGGGGATACAGCGGCCTCGGCAGCCATCTTTTCCACTCTTAAACTGGGTCCCCATTTAAGAACAGAGGGAAGTGAGCCCGGAGGGCTGGTGGCAGGGGCTGGAGCTACTCGGAGCTGTCTCCTGCTTCTTGCCCACCTTGGAAAGGGCGTTTGTGGGAAAGGAAGTTTGGGTTTTCCAACATCAGTGGAGCTCATGAGCTAAAACAGACAAGGGGAATGCACTTTCAAACAATTCTCTTTTCCCTCTGTTCTTAAGTAGTTTTGATCTGGAGGTGGTTTTCGGTGAAAGTATACAGTGTGTATCTCCATGACTGGGAAGACTCTCAAATGAGGAGGAAAGAGAATATTTCGTTGCTCTGGTGCCAGAGTGTAAGACTGTGTTCTGAGCACTGGAGCAATGTCTGTCCTGGAGCATTAGGTGAGGTGACACAGAGGGCACCTGCTTGCACTGGGGGGAGCAGTGGAGAGGGGCCCTAATGCGTTCCAGTTGTGTAATAACTGATTGCCGTGTTTTAATAGAAAGAGGGCGCAGACATCGTGGTGACATTGAGTTTATGCGGTAGCCTGAGTGCCTTGTGGGGACTGGCCACTAAATTTGTCATCCGTGCCTATTGATTTGTTATGTAAATCTGCTCGGGCCTCTGGGCGTTTTCCTGTGCACTAGTAACTTGACATCAATCAGTAGATTGAATTTCCTAGAGTGAATCAAAGTGTCTTTCTTAATGCATTATTGGAATAATGGCAAACCCAAGCACCTAGTTTTTAAACGTCTGGGTTTGCAGTCTCAGCTTCTGGGAAAGAAGGTGATACAGAACAGCGGAAGCCCCGTTGTCTCTTGTCCGGACATTAATGACGTGAGGCAGGCAGGGAGGGTCTGGGGAGAACAGCCCCCCTCTGCTGAGCGTTTGCTCTGTCGGGCACGATGCTAACCCCTGCCACACGGGCCCGCCTGACCTCACATGCAGTCTTCACCCTCCACCCTGTACTTAGGAAGTGGGGGAGCTTGGATTTGACCCCGGTTTTGAACGATCCATCTTCTGCACGGTGAACCATATGCTAGTTGTGCCTAATTTCTCAGGAGAGCTACTTGCCGTGTCAGGCTCCACGGTCTGTTCCTTGTGCTGGTAGTTGTTGTGTAACTCGTGGCCAGAAGAGCCTGACTGCTATGACGTCCACACAGCGCCATCTTTGCTTCCTGTGTGGCCCGGACACAACTGCGTCGGTGTGTTTTCCTTATTGGCATGAAGTGTCCACGGAGTTGAAGGTTTTTGGCCCTGAAGTCTAGCCTGTGTTTTTTTTTTTTTTTTAAAGATTTTATTTATTTATTTGACAGAGATAGAGACAGCCAGCGAGAGAGGGAGCACAAGCAGGGGGAGTGGGAGAGGAAGAAGCAGGCTCATAGCAGAAGAGCCTGATGTGGGGCTCGATCCCATAACACCGGGATCACGCCCTGAGCCGAAGGCAGACGCTTAACCGCTGTGCCACCCAGGCGCCCCTAGCCTGTGTTTTTGAGGGATCAGAAAGAGAGCAAGCATTTTATGTGCCTTATAGTAGCTAGAAATTATAATAATAAAGATGCGACGTCTAAGTAATGCTTCCTGGCTGAGGCCACAGTGTCTGTATCTGCTCTCGGTGAACTCTCGTGTTATTTCTCGTTTCATTTCCCTGTTAATTTGAAAAATGAGTCACGGGATATTTATGAGACGCTGACTGTATTAGTTTCCGTTTTGCATGTTGCTTCTCGCTCCCCCCGTTGTGGAATCCTTAGGGATTGGCATCGGGTGTCCTTCACGGCGTCCAGGACGGTGCCTTACGCGCAGAAGGTGTCTCGGAACCGTTTGTGGATCTGCTTTGAGTTACCTGTGGCTAAGGTGCTTAAACTTCAGTCTGCCGTCCTGGGGTAAAATGGAAATGACCTTGCAAAGTGGGAAGAGAGCATGTTATTGCGAACATCATTTTAAAAATATAGATTTCTGATGTCGGATCATAAGGGTTTCTGTTATCATCTAAAATTTTTTTTTTGTGGTAAAATATAGGTGTATGTGAAACATAACAGGTGCCATTTTAACCACTTTTACGAGTACCATTCAGTGGTAGTGAGGACCTTTGCAGTGCTGACAGCTGTCTGTGCACAAACACTGCATCGTCCCGAGCAGACTCTCTCCGCACCGAGCACGACTCCTCGTCCCCGCCTCCCCCTGCCGCTCTGTGCGGGCGCTAGAACGGCGCGGGTGGGGGGAGCTCTCAATGCAGGCGTCCGGGTCAGATGTGGCTCACCGCCAGCCCAGGGAATGTGGACAAGTGGTTTATTTGGTCATGATGCACATTACTGGCACAGAAGTGGGTGGAATCAAGAGCAGAAGTCAAACATAGAGCCATGCTTTCATCGGACACGTCTTCACCCTCGGAACGCTTTAAGTGGGTTAATTCTACAGTGATGACAGCTCTGACGGTCTCTGACCCTTCAGTGATATTTTCACCTTAAAATGGAATATCACCGACATCAACTAATTTGAAGAGCTCTTCTGTGAACTAATAAAGATGAAGTGTCTATTTTTTACCTATGTCAGATTGTGTTCATGGCACAGTATTTTAGTTACGTTGGAGGCTTGAGAACCGTCCGAGTGGAATATCCCAAAAATATGCACATTAATAACACAAAGTAGAAACACGTGAGATCATCCTTGGGGGCCGATGAGCAGCTGATGCTTTGCGGTCCAGCGGGAAGCCAGCGCTGGGGAGACAGGAAGGCAGAGACGCACCCACGTCTGAAGGTGGCGCTCTAAGAGTGAAAACCCCCAGGTGTCCTGTTCCGTGGGAAGTACTTAATGAGAAGTGCATGGCAACAGTTTAGGGTAGGGAAGGTGTAGTGCCTGATGAACTAGGCAGGAAATGGGAGGAGCAAGGTGGAGTCAGAGCTGGAGAGGGAAGTCCTTCAGGGTCTGTGCCACAACAGGGAAGTGAGGGGAGGAGCAAGGGTTTATTTGACAGCGTCCTTCCTGCAGAGTTGATTACTATATTTTTTTAATAATAGGAAAAAGAAGATGAAAGTCCTTGTGAAGATAATGAAAGAAAGGTTTGTATCAACACATTCTGTAATTTATGTGTTTCGTATTCCGAAGACAGACCTAACAAGATAATCAGTGGATTCTAAAATCTTGCCAGGTGCTTTTTCAGGACTATAACCTCTGTGCCATTGTCACACACCCTAGCTCTGCTCCCACAGAGAGGAAGCAACTCAGAGGGGAAGGAATATGGTTAAGGCATTTCAGAGAGGCAGACAGATCCACCCAACGGCAGATAGGAAGCAGGAGAGCCAAGCCGCCACTCGAGTCTCATGTTCGGGAACACCCCCCATAACTTAGCCGCCAGCAGGAACTGCAGACCCTTGCTTGGGCTTTCCAGGAAGCCCTAAAACCTGCATCTTCAGGCCCTGGCCTTTAGGCTAAGGATGAGCGTGTCAACCTGGGGGCCACAGGAGGAGGATGGGCCCCGTAGAGGTGGGACACTCCCAGCCCCCTGGGGAGGTGTGGCTCTGGCTGGACAGCTGGCCCCACATGGTAGGCAGGGACATGTCCATCTCCACAGTCCTGCTCTCCCGGCAGTAGCTCTGTCCCTAGCAGAATCAAAGTCTCACTGTTGGGGTGCCTGGATGGGGCGGCTTAGTCAATTAAATGTCTGACTCTTGATCTCAGCTCAGGTCTTGGTCTCAGGGTCGTGAGTTCAAGCCCCGTGTTGGGCTCCATGCTGGGAGTGGAGTCTACTTAAAAAAAAGTCTCACTGTTATTTGTTAGATGATTAAGTGACCGTGATGATTTTTGCCTGAGTATGCAAGATTTTATTTATTTATTCCTTAGTTCACTTAGATTCCTTGTCACTCAGTGAAAACTTGGGCCATAAATACTAATATTTGGGAAGGTTACCTAATCAAAACCAGCATGGGAGAACCACTTGGGATTTGACATGAGATCCACCTGCAGTAGAATGCTCCGTCCATCACTTCCCCCACGTGAAACTTGGGATAATGCCATAGAAAATCAGAGCTCAGTTTCTTCCTCTGAAGTTTGATGGTTTATTTATAGCAAAATCAACCTCTGGGATTAGAGATAACATGTATGAAATGTACTCGATGTTATGATTTTTATTTATGTTGTCAGTGATAACTGGATTGTAAAAGAATCCTGACAGCACCTGGGGTGGGGCACACACACGAGCTGCAGTACTGTCTGCGAATACACCTGTCACATGCAGATGTGCACATGGCCATGTGGAAGTGAGTGCACCTGTCATGTGCAGATGTGCATGGGGCCATGTGGAAGCGAGTGCACCTGTCATGTGCAGATGTGCATGGGGCCATGTGGAAGTGAGTGCACCTGTCATGTGCAGATGTGCATGGGGCCATGTGGAAGCGAGTGCACCTGTCATGTGCAGATGTGCACGTGGACACGTGGAAGCGAGTGCATCTGTCGTGTGCAGATGTGCATGGGGCCATGTGGAAGCAAGTGCACCTGTCGCGTGCAGATGTGCGAGCGGCCATGTGGAAGTGCTGCAGTCCTGTCCTAGCTCTTCTGTAAACTTGTGAGGTGCCCCTTATTCAGTAAGTTCACTTCTCTGAACTTTGTTAACCCAATCAACAGCTATTTTATGTATTTATAGGTTTACTTAGCTCAAAAGAATTGATCGAGAAAATGGGTTTGCAAGTTCTTGAAAAGTGCAACATATCTGTGTTTAAAACGGTGTTTGTAGTATTTTAATGAAAGTGTTTTTCAGTTGGAAATTAGACACTTGGCTGTTCCCACTTGTAACTCTGTCATTAAAATCAGTGTCATCAATTTTGTTCTCTCGAATTCCATCCCCTGGAATGCTCAGCAGCCAGAGCATCTGCACTTTGCTGGAAAAGCAACCTGGGTGTTGAGGGAGATGTCCCCGTGAGCTTAGAGAACATTCTCTCAGACTTTATTGTCAAGTAATTCTTTGGAAATATATCATTTGTCTGGCATATATGTTCCTTGCTCTTAGTCTGAACGTGCTGTAAACATGATGGAGTGAAGAGGGCAAACTCTGGACGCATGTAAATGGTGTCTGGGGTGCAGTTTCCTGCCCTGACCTGAGCCTCAGGTTCCTTATGTGCAATATTGGGATAACTTCCAACCTGTGAAGTCCATATAAAGATTAGAATTATCCATGAAGTGCCTTCTCCAGTGGGTGGGGAGTAAATTATAGGGACGGTTATTCTTCTCTCTGTGATTCCTACTAGAATTCCTTAGCAGGAGGAATTCCATTTTGTTTATGTTTTCATTTTTCTTTCTTTTTCTTTGTTTAAAAAAAGTTTTTTTGAGAGAGAGAAAGAGAGAGGAGGGGGAAGAACAGAGGGAGAGAGAGAATCTCAAGCAGACTTTACCGTCAGTATGGAGCCTGACGCAGGGCTCGATTCCACAACCCTGAAATCATGACCTGAGCCAAAATCAAGAGTTGGCCACTTAACCGACTGAGCCACCAGGCGTCCCTATATTTTCATTTTTCTTAGCACCAGGCACACACAGTGCGATTCTCACTGTTGGCATTAATTATTTTGTGAAACTGAATTTTCTTCTATGATATCCCATGTTTTAAAATTCACAATACTTTATCAAGTTATAAAAATCGTATTTATTATAGAATTATTAATAAATACAGATAAAAATAGTAAAAACATTGAATTCTTCTGCTTAGAATCTGTTTTCACTTTTGTGTATATTCTTAAGGGCTATTTTCCATTAGTTTTTTAACATAGTGTCTTAAAGGGATCATTACTTTGCTGATAATAATTTTAATTAATACTATGAATCAATATTTAGGATATTTTCAGTATTTTAAAGTTTTTCTTAGTATACTTCAGAATGTTGATTTTACTTAGAAATAGATTTAAACATTTGTTTAAATGTTGATTTTACTAGAAATAGATTTAAACATTTTTGATCAGAGATGCCATTCACATTAAGAAAAATCTCAACCAACCAACAAGACAACATATGAATTGTGCTTACGAGGGTTTCCTCCAGAGTAATGTTATACGTTTTGCTTTGGGTATCATCTGTTTTGACCCTTTGATCTCATGCCAGGATCAAAAAAGACAATTTCATTTCTCTTTTACTGGAATAAATATTCCATTTGATTTTTCATTAGGTTTATTTTGTTACTGGGGTGAAAACTTGAGAGGCTTAAGAAAACAGAAGGAATAATTTACCCAGCGATACATTTAAAAATGCAAAATAAAACAAGCCATGAAACCAGATGTTGAATGATTCCACCCTGCGTTAGACTGACAGTAACTCTCTGAAATGTACCAAAGAACATCTGGAATGCTCTAGCTGGGCATTTTGGTGGTTTTATCTAGGTTTTGCATTTTAGGATATAATACGAACACACGGATCACTTCCGATTCAGGGGCATCAAGACAGGTTGCCATGGTGACAAATTCCAGGTGTAGAGTGTGTAAGATGATGAAATGGTAATTGTGACATTTTTTCCTCAAAGGCTTCAAATACCAAGCATAAAGTGATTAATAATAAGTGTGTAAAAAAAAGTACCTTAAAGTAAGATTTTTGGCATATGTACTCATCAATTTATAAAGTGGTCTGTCACCTTTTAGAGGAGCATTCTGTGTGTTTTATGACCATGTTATATATGATGAGATCAAGCCCAAGTCCCTCCGAATGGGTGGTGATGGCAACTGTGGCCCACACCTCAAAACTGTTGAGCATTCTGTGTTAAATGCCATCAATGTGACAGAAAAAAGCAGATTTTGTCTGCCTTCGAAGCGTTTATATTGTAGCCTGTTGGAAAAACAAGAAAAAAATTATATCACACAACATATGACTAGAACTTATGTCTGTTAGTTATTAAACTTATCCTTGAGATACACGTAAACTTTTATGTATATAGATATTTGTCACCTGCTCTAATAAAATCTTGACGCCTGTCAATAGAAACATGTAGAATGCTAACTGAACACTGAGAGTCTGTTATCCAGTCTCTGATTTGGGGACAAAGCACCGAGAATCATTCTGTCTGCTGGTTGTTTGCCCTCGGTTAGGATTAGAACACATCTCTAACCGGCAAGGCTCCTGTCTCCTGCACAGCGAGGTGCTGACGTGTTTTGGCGAGTTCATTGTTTGAGCTTCCTTCCCCGGGGAAGCGGTGTTGATAGTGCGGGCCGTGGCAAGGCACCGGGCCCAGGTGGTTGGAGGATGGTCAGAGGATGCCTGTCTGTGCAGGTGTGAGCTCCTCTGTGGGGGACTGGCGCTGTGTCCCCTGCAGCAGAGGGCCGGCCTCGGCTTCTCCTGAAGGAACGCTGTGCTGTGTGGCACCGATTCCTGTGCTCGACCTCTGTGCTTGCGTTTCTGGCCTGATTTCCAGTCTCTCCCCAATGCCGATCTTCACCTGGTTCAGCAGTCACCTCTTTCAAGATGTGTCTGGATTGCCCATCTGGTCATTTCTTAGTGCTCTCTGCTTTTAGCGACTGTGCTGGCTATTGTAATATGTCACTTTCCTCAATTGCCCCAGTTATTTTGTGTGTGCTTCTGGTTTTCCACAACTCCCTGTTCTGTGTCTTCCGTTCATTTTCCCTGCTGAATGGTCAGCCCCTTAGTTAGGGGCGTGCCTCCTGCTCAGAGCCTCCCTTCCCTACCCGCCAAGGAGCATGGCTGGTTAGAAAATTCTTTACTGAACATGCCTGGGAATTTTAGGACTAGAATTTGGCAAGAGAGGGGCGTCTGGGTGGCTCAGTTGGTTATGCGTCTGCCTTTGGCTCAGGTCATGATCCCAGGGTCCTGGGTTCGAGTCCCGCATTGGGCTCCTTGCTCAGGGGGAAGCCTGCTTCTCCCCTGCCTGCTGTTCCCCCTGCTTATGCTTGCATGCTCTCTCTTTCTCTTTCTCTCGCTTGCTCTGTGTCAAATAAATAAATAAAATCTTAAAAAAAAAAAAAGAATTTGGCAGGAGAGAGAGAAGTTTGACCCTCTCCTAGCTTCCAGTCTTCAGTGTTTCTGTTGTTGAAAAGTTGGAAATTTCAAAACACAATATGAATTTGGGTTAAGTCATAAGAAAATTGAAAAACAAAATAGAACAAAACAGTGGGTAATTTTGGTACCACAATTATAGACTAGGAGTTATGTTTCATCGATAAACGTTGTGTGCTTATTTTCTTAAGAGAGTCGTATTCTATTTTGTTTTCTGGTTTTCTGGTCATTATGACTCCACCCCACTTCCTGCTGTGCTTAGACATTCATTGAGAATCAAGTCTCATAGGATGAGGGGTTTGGAAGGAAACGGGCACTTTCCCTTACAAGCTCCCCCACCCTTAGTGGTCGCCGAGGCTGGAAACGGTGGTCCTCCTTCCTGACAAGATCAGATAAGAAAAGTGAGTACTTGATACATCACTAGCTATAGAATGAGTGACAGAACAGTGAGACCTTTTAAAAAATGATCAAAGTAAATGGTTTATATCAACTGACATAAATCATAGTTAAATGATTTAACATATTTAATAAACGCTGACCTCAGAACATGAGGCATTTTCCTCCGCTTGCAGCTATTGCTGGAAACACTGCATAAGCGTCTTGCTACAGTAACTGGGTGCGCAGACCTGTAACCGTGATTTGCTCTTGTATGCTTTATCCGTCAATCAGGAGAGGGTTTTCATTTAATTAACATTGCCAGAAGTGCCAATAAAACTGGGGAGTTTTTGATCTAGCATTGTCTCTGACTCAGGGTTTTTGTGACAAAATGAAAACGGCATTGATTCTTTAATTGATTTTTGAAATGCATTGCCTGCCCAGTATCTTTACCATTTTTTTCTCTTTATTATCTTGATACCATTCTGTCACTACAGCTAAGTATTTTATTGCTTCCCTGAGAGACGAGGCCCATATTGATCAGCACTGGGGTCTCAAAGCTAAGTGTAAGTCGTCAATAATGCTAAGTGGGGTATGGTGAATTAAATATTCAGTAAGGAGATTTTTAGAGAATTGCAGGGTTCCAGAAAAATAAGGCTTGGATTCCTTTATACATAGGAGGTTCATTTGGATTCAAGCAAAAAGAAATTTGCATTTTAAAATAGAAGAGATGCTTTATTTTCAACTATATATATATATATATATATCCAACTATAGAATATATGTATATTCTGATATATATGCATATATTCATATATATTCTGTGTAATGGTCTTCATTAATAAAACGTAATGTATTGAATATATGTTTTATAATAGGATGAACCAACCTATTTTTTTCATGTGCGGGGCTCCACTGAAACACTTGTGTTGAATTCATGACAATTTTAGAAATCACAGTTAGGGACCTGGAGGGGGAGATGAAAGGCTTCATTCCAGTCCAGAGAAGGAGCAAGTAAGAGGATCGGTGAGTCGTAAGAGGAATAAGCCCAGGGATCTATAGTTAACAACGCTGTATCGTTTACTTGAGAGCAGATCTTCCGTGTTCTCACCATACATGCAAAGCATGTGTCCACGTGAGACAGACATGCTCAGTAACTGGTCCGCGGTCACCCCTGCACAGCAGTGTTCCTTAAACACCACACCGTCGTACCACCCGAATGTACGCTGTTGCTGCTTGTCCATCATACCTCAGTGGAGCTAGGGAGAGACCAGCAGGTGCAGGCCAGTTTCTTCTACTGCCTTCTGTCTGGGAAGTGTCAACACTTCGCTCCTGGTTTCTGGGCTGAGGACCCTCCCGCTCCCTGCGGGGCCTGCTGTCTTCGCCCTACTCCCAGCCCTGTGTGTGCAGCAGGGAGACTTCCTGCCAGCAGCTGCCTCCGGCTCCCAGCTTGGTCCCGGTGTATTGCCGATGCGTCTGCCACCTTTGTCGCCGTGCAGGGAAGAAGGGTGGCCCGGTTCAGCCAGATGCTCAGGTAGGCACCTGCTCCTTATCAGCTGGCTCTTGGCTGTTCACTTCTTAGTTCGTTTTCTCATTCAGCAGTTGTCTACAGTGCTGTCTGTTATAGAAAATCGGTTATTAGCAGAGGGACCAAACTCTTGCTTGGAGCCATCTGCTAGGACACAGACAAGAATAACACCAGGATTTGGCTGTGAGCAAACGCTTAATTAAAGGTGTCAGCAGAGGCACCTCCTGTGGGGTGAGAGCAAGGAATCTAATAGAACTTTATGCCCAACTTATAGTGCTTAAGTAGCAGAAATGGGACCCAAGAGTGGGTCTTTCTGCATTCAGCGAGGTGGTCCCCTCAGCTGTGAGCTGAGCCCTGGAGTGGGGGCCTCGCGGCCCATTTCTGTTCTCCAAGGGTGGTCCTCTTCTCACACTCCTGCTGGCTTCAGGTGGACAGGTTTTTTTTTTTTTTTTAAATTTATTTATTTTAGAGAGAGAGCAGAGGGAGGGGCAGAGGGAGGGAAGAAGAAGCAGACTCCCCACTGAGCACAGAACCTTATGCAGGACTCGGTCCCACAACACGTGAGATCGTGACCTGAGCCAAAACCAAGAGTCAGACGCTCAACAGACGGCAGCACCCAGACATTAAAATATCACCACATGGCGCACAAGCCATTGCAGTCATGACAGGAAAGCATTTTATTCAAATTTACTTGGTTTTCCATGTGAGTTATAGAGATACTGTCTATAACTTTTAAAAATGTATGAATTATTCTTAATTATGAAAATATACGTGGTCAATTTACAATGTTTTGTATGGTACCAAGCAATCTGGAGTTTAGGTTTGTATAACATAGGGCCATAAATGTAATTTTTGGAGACAGAAAGTAGCATTTTAAATTCTCATTTCTGGGAAAGCTTAATGAGAAACCTTTACGGGCTGCCTATACCACACTCCGGGAAGGTACTTTTAGGTGAATTTATTACTTAGTTACCCACAATTGACAGTCATATTTTGGAGAAAAAAATTTCTTCTCCCATGAGTAGGTTAGAGAAAAGAAAATAAAAAACAGGAAGAGGAAGGGAGCTGGAAGGCACATGGGCCCTTTGCATGGACAGTGAGATTGTTCAGCGGCCTTTTCTCTTGATTCCACATTACCTTCTGTGAACCTGGCAGCTTTTCCCGAGAGAAAGCAGAGATGAGAAGTAGTCAGGTATCTCTAACTCAGAATCCAGGTTTGCTCTTGAGATTGCTCGGAGACACCATCCATGAAGCCATGTGATGTTGAGTCAAGTCAGGCCTGTTCTTTATTTGTCTTCGGGGTTTGTCTATATTGGTACTGAAGGAGGAGGATACACGGTGGTGCAAAAAAATGGTCTATACATAAAATCCACATTTTTGCTTGTAAATAGAATGAGTACGGAGAAAACAGCCTTTTTTTTTGAACTTGTGATAAGTCAAAAAACAAATTTATACCGCACGTTGAAATGCCTTAAATAATGAATTTCACAAATTGGTAAAGATCATGGGCACAGAATGCATGTGGATTTCAGCAAACCATACATCTATTTGGGGTGGAGTGAAACACTCCTAAATGAACTTTGGTTCTTTCCTCTGAATCAGAAGCCTGTGCGACATTCAACCTTTTGAGGTTGAATAGGTTTGTCCCTATTGTCCAAATGTGTGTCATGAAGCCCACACACCTGCCATTGACCAATAGGCCTGATCAGGCCAGCAGCTGGCTCCCTGCCCAGGCAGTCTGTCCCTGGAGGATACTGGGACTGTGGGATCTTAAAAGTCCGAGCCAGGGGTGTCTGGGTGGCTCAGTCGTTTGAGCACCTGGCTCTTGATTTCTGCTCAGGTCATGATCTCAGAGTTGTGGGATTGAGCCCCACGTAGGGCTCTGTGCTCAGCGGGGAGTCTGCTTGAGATTCTGTCTCCCTCTGCCCTTCCTCCTCTCACATGTGCATGTGTGCTCGCTCTCTTTCTCTCTCTCAAATAAATAAATCTTAAAAAAGTCAGAGCCAGAAGTACCCCTAGAAATGACTCTTCTTTAATCCTTTCATATTACTGAGGAGCAAATAGAAACATCTCCTTACTTAATACCGTGATTTTAGGAAGTTTCCCTATTGCCATAGAAATGCCTGAAAGCAACTCCAGATATCCAGTGAGGGTGTTCTCTGCGTTCAGAGCCTGTTCAGTGCTCAACACTCCGTGCCAGGTTCAGAGACTGTAAGATGCAGACTTTGCTGCCGGAGCCCGAGAGGCTGCTGTCCTGGGTCCTGCAGAAAGGCTGCCGCCTGCGGAGACGCGGTGTGCTTCGGCTCCATGCAGGTTCGCGTGCTTCTCCTCAAGCCCTCCGACGCCTGGGTGGCTCAGTGACATCTTTTGGTGACAATGACCTAATCCAGGTCTTCATCTATAGTCTCTAGGACCGACTCTTCTGCTCTTTTCCAGGCCGTGTGTTCCTAGAAGTAAAGGAAGTGGCCCTTCGGCGGCTTCTGGTAATTTTTTGGAACTCTGGGATGAGAGTCAGATATGGCGCCTCTGGATGCCAGCAAGGTGGAGGTGGCCGTGTCGGCCTGGAGAGACTCCTAGCACAGCCTCTTGCTCAGCAGCCCGAGGTTGCCGTTCAGTCAGACTGCGGCTTCAAGCCAGAAGAAGAGACATCCCCTTCTTTCCTAAATGAGCCCACCCTCCATCTTTCTCCAAAATTTCTTCTTTCCACCACTTGTGAGGGTCACTGTGCCTGTAATATCTGTCTGCCTTTTCAGTGTCATTAATCTTCTCCCCGCTCGTGGACGCTTGTCCTGCTCTCCAGTAAGCAGCGGTGCCTGCTTTGAGAAGTTGTCCTGGCTGTCCAGCACGGTGGCTGCCACGGTGGCATCCAGCATAGCTGTCCAGCAGGTGTGCTCACCCGTCTTCATTTGCCAACCTAGAGTGCTCGTCGTCATTGGCTTTGAGCATAGCCCCGCGGGAAGACGGCTGCTGTTGCTTTCCATGTCAGGTGTGCCACACGAAATCGTTCCACTTTCTCCCTGTCTCTCTTCATTGGCCCCACCCCTGCCTCTCCCAGAGCTGCTCCCCTGTGTTGGGTAGACTCAGCGAACACTTCTCATCTGCTGCTCTATCCTTCAATTTTTCTTGACACTGTGTATCAATGTCTCGGTCATCAAACTCCTCCATTCCATGGCATGACACTCTCTTGTCCCAACAGCCTGTTGGCTTCTCTCTCTTGGCCCACCCCCAAGCAGAGACCTCACATTCTGTCATTCTGGTTCTCCTCTCTGTTGCTTCCCTCATGGGGAGTCTACCCAAATGACTGAAATTATTTGAGTTGTGTTGACCTTTCCCGCTGGTCCCCCTTCTGTTTGCAAATGCCATTTCAGTCCCTTGTCTTTAATGGAACCTTGGATGACCTCAGTTCTTCCAGACCCTCATAGCACTTAGAGCCTTGTGATGTTCATGAGCCTCTGCATTTCCACTTAGATGTCCCCTTGAATAGGACATGTCCTCAGTGCCACTCAGTTCCTCCTTGTCTCTGTCATGCACCTTTGTTCTTCCCTAAAGAGGCACCACTCAGTGCCTACTTTCCAGTGTCCCTGGCTTTCAGTCTTCCCTCTGGCTTTGTGCCTCAATGCTGGTTGACGTTGGTCAACTCCTGGCATCACACTGCTCTCCTGACTCTGTTTACACCTGCACATGTTTTCCCCTTTAACTATGTCCCCGCTCTTTTCACACCTTTATTGTCCTTACCTAAGTCTGACCACTTCTGTGAAACCATCGTTGACACTCCAAACTGTAGCAGTTTTTGAGATCCTGCACAACTTACTCTGTATTAGCGAGGTTATCATACACAGTTATTAACACCGCATTTTATAGATTTGTTCTTTGCTGTCTCATGGGACATGCAGTTCCTCTTTGTTAATTAGTCCCTCAGGCCAACCATACATTTCTTCATTGTAAAGACCACGCCTTACGTTCCCAACAGCCCTCAGCAGTGACCAGAAGAGCCCAGGGCACATAGTAGGTACTCAAAAGGCAATTGGCGATTGGCTACATTTGAGATTTTCAGACGTTTAAAAAGAGGATAAAAATTTGTTTTCTGTCTCTACAGCTGAAATTTCCCTCCGTTTTTAGGGAGGAGCTGTTCTCCTTTTTCTCCTTTGTGCCTAATTTCCTGAGGTGCTACTTTCTATTCTGTTGTATGTGTTGCCCCTTATTTTGTTTCCTGGCTTATGATTTCTAAAAACTCTACCTTAAGGATGACAGCAAATCCACAAAGGAAGGACTCAGCAGGAGCAGACACATTTTTAAGAAACATTTTCTTCTCTTGCTTGCACTTGATTTTTCCAAGAGGTCATAGTTATTTCATTATCATCAATATTTACCAAAACCCTGCCATTTTCCCAGCAAATAATTTTTTTTTAAATTTCACACATTCCCCCCACCCACCTCCCCTCTGGTAACCATCTGTTAGTTCTCTGTAGTTAAGAATTTATCTCTTGGTTTGTCTCTTTTTTTTTCCTTTGTTCATTTGTTTTGTTTCTTAAATTCCACATATGAGTGAAGTCATATGACATTTGTCTTACTCTGACTTATTTCACATAGCATTATACTCTTCAGGTTAACCATGTCATTGCGAACGATAAGATTTCATTTTTTTATGGCTTAGTAATATTTCATTGAATGTATATACCACTTCTTTATCCATTCATCAATCGATGGACACAGGCTGTTTCCATAATTTGGCTGCCGTAAATAGTGCTGCAATAAGCGTAGGGGTTCATGTATCCCTTTGAATTAGTGTTTTTGTATTTTGAGTAAATACCAGCAATGCGATTACTGGATCATAGGGTAGTTCTATTTTTTAACTTTTTGAGGAGACTCCATACTGTTTTCCAGAGCGGCTGCACCAGCTTGCATTCCCACCAACAGTGCATGAGGGTTCCTTTTTCTCCGCTTCCTTGACAACACCTGTTGTTTCTTGTGTTGTTGATTTTAGCCATTCTGACAGGTGTGAGGTGATATAGTGGTTTTGATTTGTGTTTCCCTGATGATCAGTGATGTTGGGCATCTTTTCATGTGTCTGTTGGCCATTTGTATGTCTTCTTTGGAGAAATGTCTGTTCAAGTCTTCTGCGCATTTTTAATTGGATTGTTTGTTTTTTTGAGTGTTGAGTTGTATGCGTTCTTCATATATTTTGGATACTAACCCTCAATCAGATATGTCATTCAGTAGGTTGCCTTTTAGTTTTGTTGATTGTTTCCTTCAGAAGGTTTTTATTTTGATGTAATCCCAATAGTTCATTTTTGCTTTTGTTTCCTTTGCCTTAGGAGATATATCTAGGAAAAAAGTTGTTATGGCTGATGTCAGAAAAATTACTGCCTGTGCTCTGTTCTAGGATTTTTATGGTTTCAGGTCTCACATCTAGGTCCTTTGTCCATTTTAAGTTTATTTTTGTGTATGGTGTAAGAAAGTGGTCCAGTTTCATTCTTTTGCATGTTGCTGACCACTTTTCCCAACACTATTTGTTGAAGAGTGCGATGTCCCATTGCATAGTCTTGTCTCCCTTGCTGAAGATTAATTAACTGTACAATCATGGTTTATTTCTGGGCTTTCTAGTCTGTCCGTTGATCTATGTGTCCATTTTTGTGCCAGGACCATATTGTCTCGATGACTACAGCTGTGTAATTTTTTTGATTTATTTATTTTTACTCGAGAGAGGGGGAGGGGCAACGGGAGAGGGAGAATCTTTTAAGCAGACTCAGTGCTGAGCGCAGAGCCCTATGTGGGGCTTGATCTCATCACCCTGAGATCACGACCTGAGCTGAAACCAAGAGTCGGCTGCTCAACTGACTGTACCACTTAGTGCCCCTACAGCTTTGTGATATAACCTGAGATCTGGGATTGTGATGTCTCTAGCATTGCTTTTCTTTTTCAAGATCGTTTTGGCTATCTGGGGTCTTCTGTGGTTCCATACAAATTTGAGTATTGTTTGTTCTAGTTCTGTGAAAAATCCTGCTGTTATTTTGATGGGGATTGCATTAAATGTGTAGACTGGGTAGTATGGACATTTTAACAGTATTTGTTCTTCCAATCCATGAGCATGGCATGTCTTCCCATTTCTTTGTGTTGTCTTCAATTTCTTTCATCAGTGTTGTATAGTTTTCAGAGTACAGGCCTTTCATGTCTTTGGTTAGGTTTATTCCTAGATATTTTATTATTTTTTGGTACAATTCTAAATGATACTGTTTTCTTAATTTCTCGTTCTGCTGCCTCATTATGAGTGCATGGAAAGCAATGGATTTCCGTTGCTTGATTTTTGTATCCTGTGACCCCACATTTTTTAGAAGCATTTTCTTATTTTTTAGAAGCATTTTCTTATCTTGCTTGTGCTTGATTGTTCCAAGAGGTCATAGTTATTACAAGGTCATCAATATTTGCCAAAATCCTGTCATTTTCTCAGTAAATAATTTCGATATTAAAAGCAAGCATTTTGTTTAAAAGATCTCATTGCCTTTATCCCAAAGAAAAGGAGGAACACATACATGATGTGTAAGGGAGGTTCATTGTTATAATTGATGTTTAAAATAGGGTCTTACCCTAATTTCAGAGTGCACCTACCTGGACTGTCGTTACAGCTGCAGGGCGTTTCCAGTGAGAATTTCATGGTGTTAATTGTTTACCCCCATTTTGGCCTCTCAGGGAATTGTTATGTGGATTTGGGAACAGTCTACCTTCTTTTGAATTATTAGCGACATTTTCTTTCTAGGTCTATGTGGACTAGACTGGATTCTGATTCAAAACTTGGAAATATAAACTGAAGGGATGAAAGCAATCACTGACATGTGTCAGGTTAACATTTTTCCTTAGTAATAATACAGATAACTGAAAATCAAGGAAAAACCTCTCCTAAGTGAAATGTCCCTACTCTGACCCCACGAGGTCCCGGGCAGAGCTGATGACAAACAATACACCTTTTTTTCTTTCCGCTTACTCTCCGGGAGGCATTTTGGGTAAGGGAGGGTGGCAGTCATGGGTGGGGTAAGCCAGGAAAGGCACAGCTTGGATCGCAGCCGTGCAGGTGCCTTGGGGAGGGGCCACGTGTGCCCTGCTAGTGACTTTGCAACATGGCAAAGAATGAATGTCATCTTGTGTCTGTGTTTTCAGCCCCGCCCTTCTGCAAAATGTTTTCGAAAGCATTTATGACAGTTTAAAGGAAGTGACTAGGTTTTTGCAAATAAGTGTTTAATCTTAGAGACGATATAAGGACTTACGGATTGCTTACCGCAGTCTTTCCACGATGCTGCAGGCCAAATGGAACAGTTTTAGTGAGAACAGTGATAAAATGCAAATAGAGAAATACCATCATTTATCTCTCATTTCTAAGCAACGCTGAGTTTTGCAAAAGTGATTTTCCATACATGTGATACCTCTGAAGATAAAGCCACAATGTCTTCATTTTGAAAATCCCATCTCCTGATGAAATCAGTCATCATTTTGCACACAGCAAATCTCTTTGCTGTGTTGTTTGCTGTTTTCAGAGAGGACTGAAGTTTCAGGCTTCTGTCTCTGCAAAGTGGCTCCGGGGCCGTGCCTTCTGGGCTGTCCTGTGAACTCTGTGGTTTGTCCTGCCGTCTCTCTCGGTGGGACTAGGAGTGCCTCCCGTGGATGTCAGCATCTCGCTCCTGACGGACTCACGTGTGGGAGGAAGAGGGGTACTTGCTGGAAACGCACCGGTGGGCTCTGAGGGGGAGACAGAGACTTTCCCACGGCCAAAGCGCATGAACTTCCACATGTGGCCTCGTGACCTAGTTTTGATTCTTTTTGCCTTTGGCTCAACCTGAGAGCAGCGGCTTTGGGCCTTGTGGACCCCAGTCAGGGAAGGCTTGCTTCCGTGCCCCCGGATTCTGTGCTTTCTGCTTTCTCTGCTGTTGTCAAGGTGGCTGTCTGGGTGGCTTCTTGCAGGCTCGGCTTACAGAGCCACAGACTGTTGAGTAGACCAATGCCAGAGCTATTGTTCTGGGGTTTTTTTCTTCGAAAGCTAATGTGTTTTTAGCAGTATTATTGGGGTATAATCTGCATACACTGGGATCTGGGGATTTTGGCAAATGCATACAAGCACACCGTTAGTGGTGAGCAGACGATGGGTCTCCGTCCTTTGGCAACTTTCTAACTTCCAAAACTTCGCCCTTTAATTCTAGGTGCTCAGCTGCTCTGAGCGGCCAGCTTCCAACCTGAGCCGAGCGCCTGTGGTTTTCTGCAGCCAGAGCCCCAGTGGGGGGGAGCCTCGCCGGCCGGAGGTGCAAGATCACTGCTCCCCGTCCGCAGAGAATCCTCTTCTGTTTCTGTCCCCCTTTGGTGCTTTCAAGGGCTGTCATAGCTGTTTTTAAGAACCGTAATAATTTCTTTTGTTTTATAATTCTAATTGGCAGGAAGAATCACCTGACTCGCCACTTCCTACCATGTTTCCCTTCTTGGGTCCATTTTATCTCCTTTTTCAAGATTAAAGTCTAATTTATGTGCAGTGAACCTCGACCTTCTCCGTGTGGCGTTCTAGGAGTTTGGGAACACGCATGGTCATGTACCCACCCACTCGGACGAGTACGGGACGTCCACTACCCCCAACTCCCCCGTGCCTCTCATAGTCGGCCACCTGTCCTTCCTCTCCTCCCACCTGACCCAGCCGCCACTCCGCGGCTTTCTGTCCTGAGCTCCTGCCTTTTCCACAGTGTCATAGAACAGAACTTGGGTAGTATGTCCACTTACTGTGACATATGTGGGATTTGTGGAATGGCCCGGAAGCTGGTGGCCCGGCCGTGAAAGAATTCACTGGAGGCAGAACAAAGGAGATAGACGCTTATTGGATACACTGCAAGGGAGCAGTGGGCAGGACCGCAAAGGGGAGACCGTCCACCAGGAGGCGGCGGTGGTGGGGCTGTAGTCAAGGGGGGAAGGTGAGGAAGTATGGAAATGTATGGAATTTTCCTTTTTTGGTACCCGTGCCTGGTTGTAAGTAGTCCTCGGTCAGTGAGGGCCTACGGATATTTCGAGGTGGGTCTCCTGGTGAGTCTGCACTCAGCCAGTGCTCGCTGTGTGCCCTTTCTGCCTCACGCGGGTTCCCCTGCTCGAGTCCGGGGCCTGAAAGCAGCGTCTACAGGATTCATCTGTCTTGTAGGCACCAACCAGCTGTCCCTTTCACGTGCCGAGCAGTGTTCCACGTTACTGATGTGACGCTGCGTGTTTGTCCATCCCCCAGTCGGAGGACTTTGGGTTGTGCCCAGACTTTTGCAATTTTGAAAAGAGCTGCCGTGGGGACTTAGGCACCGATTGGCTAAGTACCCAGGAGTGAGGTTGCTGGGTTTTGTGGTAAAAACATATCTAAATCTGTGCCGTAAAGAACCGTCCAACTTTCCCTCAGCAGCTGCCCCGCCCTCCTGGAAGAGACCCTCTTGTTCATGATGTACTGTCTTCCTTTGCACACAGTTAGGGTCTGTGAAGGGTCCTGGCGTCTGTTCTCTTGAGGGTAAGTCTTCTCTTTTCTTGCGATGCCTTTGTCTGGTTTGATATCAGGGTGAGGCAGGCCCCAGAAAGGAACCCCTAGTGGTGTCTTCTCATGGTCACGCTGGGGTTTTGGAAAGAACGCCCCAGAGGTGACGTGCCCTTCTTGTATCATACTGGGGGACGATGTGGTGTCCCTAGTAACGGCAGCCTTCATTCTTGGGTGACATGCTGTTTATCAGGTTCTCTGTAAACGTACTATTCCTGCCTTTCCGACTCTGTGTGTCGGAAGCGAGTTGCTAAGTCTCGCCTTCAAAGGAGGTAAAGTATGAATTCACCACCACCTCGTGGGGAATATTTGCTTCTTATCTCCAATTTAGTTGTTTGTTCGACCATTTATTCACATCATTATGGACTTCTGTGTATTTATTTTCTGTTTTGGGTTCTGATCCATTATTACATCATTTGTTGTTCTAATCGCTCTACTTTGGCCCTTGTAATGTTTTCAGCCTGGCTTCTGGATCCTTTGACATGTTTTGTTATCTTAAGACTTTCTTTTTTTTTGTTACCACAGGTTCCTCCAGGCCCCTCTGTTTTCTCTGCCCTGGACTTGGAACCAGCCATTCACCCTGGCTGTTCGCCCCCAGGCTTGCTGTACTCCCCGATCTGATCTGCGTGCCTGAAATCTTCTTACCCTTTGTCTTCCCCCCATGCTCTGCCCCAGGGTAGCTGGTGCTCAGGCCCCGTCTCTCCTTGGCTGAGTTTGTCTGTACTGGATTCTAGGCTAGTTGGTTTCCCTGTGGTCTCAGCTCTGAGAAGTTCAAGAAAATTGTAATTTCATAGATTTTTTTCACTTTTTCTTATTGTTAGGATAGGAGGGACTTTCCTTCCAGTTTTCCACTCTGCACAGTAAAGCTGGGTCCTTTCTGACATGGAAAGTGTTGGGGAGGATGAGATGGTGGTGGACAGCTTGGTGTGGCCCACAGGAATCAGTGGGAACTGGGTCCAATGGTCCTGCTCTCCAGCTTGGTCCCTGAACTGCCTGAGGTGAAAAGTCCAGCAGACTGGGGGCTAGACCCTGAGGCCAGACGAGCGGAGCTTTTCTCATCCATGGGGATCCATGGGATTTGCTGATCTTGGTCTGGACTCGCAGGCCAGGCCAGAGTCAAGGTGGGACTTGCCGTTTCATGGAAAGGTTGGCAGCCTTCAGTGCAGGTGTCATGTTTTGGGAAATCATTGCTGAGTGCACTAATATCCCTAGTAGACTAAACTTTGTGGCAGACTTCAGTCCTCAGGGGCCGGTTGTGGCGAGTGTCCCAGTCCTGAGGACTCCTGTGTATAGTTCAGAGAACAAAGTTTCAGCTGCTAACACTGATGGTTTCTATTTCAGGAAGACAATTCACGAATGTCTTTTAAGAAAAGGGTTCCCTTAAGACACAACACAAAGAAAAAAGGTATGTCACGTAGATGGTGAAGAATAGAAATGTGTATATTCTGTAATAATTCAGCCATGGATGAGGGTACTGGTATGATCCTATCACAAACAGCTAGTCATGCTTGTCTCTTGAAATATAGTTAAAATATGCAGAGAGCAGTTGATAGACAAAAGGTCTTACTTCTTGCCCGCCATCCCTTTCTGGCCCCCACCGCACCCCCATAATAATAACATCACCAAATTAGAAATTCTCCCCTAAATTGTTTTCATAACTGTTTACTTATAATTTTTTAGATTTGTAGTTTTATGTATTTTAAAAATGTTTTTAAAGATTTATGTATTTGACACAGAGAGAGAACATGAGCACGAGAGGGGCAGAGGGAGAGGGAGAAGCAGACTCCCCACTGAGCAGGGAGCCTGATGCGGGGCTTGAACCCAGGACCTTGGGATCATTACTTGAGCCAAAGGCACCCCTAGATTTGTAGTTTTAAAAGCGGTTTGATGTATAGACCTTTCTGGTGTAACATATTGGCCATGAAGAGTAGAACGGACATTTTATAGTATTAAATGACATGAAGCTTGGGAAAGGCTTTGCAAATTGTAAAAATCCTGCGGACATATGAACTGCTTGTCTTTTCGTTATGTAAGTTGGGTATTTTACAGATGAGGGGCTGAGGCCCAGAGTGGGTAGGTATCCTTTCCAAGGTCACATGTTACGTCCCGTTTCGGAATTCTCCTGTTGCAGCAGAACTTGGACGGTGTGCCTTTCAGGGTCTGAAGGTCTCGTATCCGTGGGTAGGGCACGACCCTGCCGTACATGCCATAACCTTGAATGGTGGCTCGGATCTTTAGCAGTAACTACTGTGCTCTTTGGTTGTGATTTAGTTCCCCAAACAGAACAGCTGCAGCCCTTTCCCTTGGAAGTGCGGTGATCACAGTTCCATGAGATAATAGTGTCTTCTGAGATGACGTCATAGCAGGGATTCCCCAGCTCTGTTTGTTGCCCCCACTCCTTCCGTGGCCTGTGTGTGACGACCCGGGCATTGTTCGCCTTGAAGGAAGATAGAGGGGTGTCTACACAGGAGAGGCTGAAGGGAGCTCTGCTGGCTCGTAGGGAGGAGATGCGCCCAAACTCCCCGGTCCTGTGGGTGGGCCGTCACCTCTCATGTCTCACCGACTGATGTCTCTTAGCATTGTTCACGGCTAAATAAGTGAGCTGTCGGGAGAGCCTTGAGGGTTCTATGTGAAGGAGAAGAACACTGGGTTTTTGTTGGGTAGGGCCGCCGAGGAACAGAGGGGGATGGCGTCTGGGGTCCAGCAAGACTGGGGTAAAGAAGGGGCGGTGGTTTTCAGGCTCCAAGACGGTAGTGAGGTTCCTTGTGCTAACTGACCTTTTATACTATTTCCCACCTGTGGGCTGGGAGTGGGGGGCACAGGCCGACTGAGGACCCACCCTACCTTATTATGTTTGGGGCTTCAATTTTAAATTTTCATTGTAATTGCTCATACCTCCACAATTGAAATCTTTCAACAATTTCTTTCTTTTTTTTTTAAAGATTTTATTTATTTGAGAGAGAGAGTGAGAGAGCGAGCGAGCTTGAGCAGGGGGAGGGGCAGAGGGAGAAGCAGACTCCCTGCTGAGCAGTGAGCCCGACGGAGGGCTCGATCCCAGGACCCTGAGATCAATGACCTGACCTGAAGGCAGGCGCTTAACTGACTGAGACCCAGGTGTCCGTCAACAACAATTTCTAATAGAATCAACAGTGAATGTTGGGGAATGCCGACCTCTTGATTTCCGACTCTTCTTGGTGACTTAAGAGGAAAGTCATCATCAGTGTGATAAACGCCAACAAGATGATCAGAGAATCGTTT
The DNA here is from genome assembly GCF_024610735.1 of Ursus americanus. Classification (NCBI taxonomy): domain Eukaryota; kingdom Metazoa; phylum Chordata; class Mammalia; order Carnivora; family Ursidae; genus Ursus; species Ursus americanus. The sequence goes on along the minus strand of NC_142133.1, from coordinate 83,565,284 downwards.
GCTTCGTTTTAAAGAGAAAAGGTGCTTTACAAAGTGCATCCCTTGAATGGTACGACTGGAAGGTGGGGTTTGCCTGTCACGGGGCGGGTGTGAGGGCCCCCGATCGCCACCACGGCCAGAAGGGAGCCGGCTGGGCACCACGGGTAAGTTGGCCCGAGTGTCCGTTCCACTGCAGAGTATGGGTCTGAACCATGGCATCTCAGTGGGTTATTTGATTTGTAACTGAAGGATGCTCTTCAGGTGACGGTTCACGCCACAGAAATCTCCGTGGACAGAACCCAACCCAGCTCCCTCTCCCAGCCCCTCCTGTGCCCTTCCCCGCGCTCAAGGTCTGCAGTACTTAAAAAAAAATCCCATTAAATGCTTCAGGCTTTTATGGAGCCTGAAGTATAGGAGACGTACACTGAACCATCTGCTTTAACAGCACTTAAAATACGCACAGATTCCAGAAACACCTTCATAGACATTTCCTTTTGATTTTTATTTTCATTTCAACAACCTCGCCAGGTGACAATCCTCATTTTCCAGAGGAGAGCAGAATGACGACCCGCCTTGTCCTCGGTGACACAGGTGACAGAAGAAACAGCAGAAATTCCCGCCAATCCGTTTCTCTTCCCCTCACCCCCCATTGTCAGCGAGGTGCGGTGCTGGGCCGAGGCGCCGTCCGGATGGAGGGCTTGCCCCTCACGCCAGCACTGAGTCGTCTTGAGGAGATGGCTCTGAGTGATTTTATGACCCCTCTGGGTTGTTTCCAAGTGGCCAGGTTACCCCTGGGCTCTGCTCCGTGGATCTCTGGTTCAATGACAGCCTTCAAGTTCTCCGGGCACTTTTTTACTCAAGTAGAGGCCACAGGGCTGTTGGGGTTAAGCAGCCAGTCTGAGGCCACCGGTGATTGTGGCCCAGTGCAAAGATTTATTTGGGAGAAGGGAATGAGCCCATTTCACACTTCACTTAGAAAAAGTCACCTTTCCTACTGAAAGCTTGTGGCCGTTAGTGGCCATCTGTCCTATCAACCTCCGGAGAAGTAGATGCTTGAGGCCCTGGAGTTCTGGCCAGTTGTAACCCCCATTTCCAGAACAGTGCTGTGCGTTCTTACATTTTGTCTGTGTTTGCAAGATTTGTTTTTCTGGGGCCATGAGGCCATTGTAAGTCCCTGAGGTTTAATCCAAGGTGGTAATAAGTTCATTTGTTTGTTTTATGTTACTGGGAATCGTTTTTGGCTGTGTCCCATTGCTGTTATTTTTGCTTGTTTTTGAGAATTGGGAAGTAGAGGGATATTCGAAGTGAAGGAACAAAAGAATCAGAAGAAGAAACCGATATTTTTTCCATTTTGATTTTCAACCTTTTTACTTTGCTTCAAAGTGTTCCCCGTTCCGGGGAAAAGCCAGGGAACAAGCATGATGGCTCCTAGTGCCCGGGTGCCTGGCTCAGAAACTCCCTTTGCAGCCTGCATGCAATGGGCCCTCATCTGTCGCTCCCTGTGTGCGGACGGCCTGGCAGCCCCCAGGCGGAGTGTGGCCAGGCTGGACGCTTGGACTCTTTGGAGTTTTCATTAGATGTCTTTTTTTTTCTTCCTATGATTTTAGTAAATCTGGGAACTTAAGAATCATTTAAAATAAAATTGTAACGTACTGATTGTCATTCAAAGAGCTGCTGATGTTTGCTGAGATTTAGGTCCAGCAGGCAGGACGGGCCTCATAAAGCACGGAGAACGTGGACCCAGTGACCGGCTTGCCTTTTTGATCAACACGTCTTTAGGTCAAAAGCACCTCATGATTTTGTGTGCTTTTCTTAAGCATGGTCTGTTTTGACTGCCTCTTTTGACTTGTGCTAGCAGCCTGCTCTGGCCAAATTATTATGACCGTTTAACTTTTATAACTCTGATTTCACATCTTTGGGTACATCGAGGGGACTTCCTTGCCAGAACCAGGCTTCTGCTCATTCCCTGCTGTGTTTATGAGTTTCATCAGGGCGACTCTGAGCGGATTAGTGATTGGGTGTCAGGGCTGTCAGCCCTCACGGCCCCTTCCCTCTCTCCCCACCCCTCAGTGGGTCCGTCCCTGCTTTTCTCTCTCCCTATGGGGGGGCCTAGTGGATAAAGCCTTGCTCTGGGAGCTGTTACCCGTTCTTTATACCGTCGTGTGAAGCTAAGTTGGTGTCCCAGCTTCCCTTGCACGTGGAAGCCACCTTTGCTTGAAGACGCTGACTGTCGGTAAGTAGGTGTGGGATGGAAGTAGTTGAGCTCTGAGGCGTGTGAGGCCAGCCCTAGTCGGTACGGGAGCGTGTTCACCGAGCAGAAAATGACTCCACTGAATACACATCTTATTTGACCCGGGAGAAGGAACACTGCGAGAAAAGCAGATGGTCACCGTTGGCTTTGGTGTCGGGCCTGGTTTGCGTTTCCCCGTGGACCCCTCAGCGTGTCTGGGGGCTTCTGCGTGGTCTTCGGTCTTCGGTAGGCGGCAACTTAGCCAGGGGCATTTCTTTCCATTCCGTGCATTATGAGTGCTGTTATTTGAAAGGTTTTATTGGCCAATTCGTTTAGTGATATTCTCTGATCTTTGATGTCGGTTTAAAATGGTGCTCAGACTCAACCTGGTACAGAGGACAGTGAGCGCTGAGCACCCACAAGTAGCCCTGGAACCTGCCGTCTCCCGGCGGTCGGCTCGGACCAGGCCCAGGGGCCTCGGTGCTCACGGCAAGAGCAGGCGGAGGCTTTCGACACTCCCCTCGGGTTCGAGTTGGGCCGAGTTTGTGAAATCTGAGTGTGGTTCACCTGCTCCCCCAGCTCTTCTCAGCTGACGGGCGAGCGTGCGAGGAGCTGCCCCATCCCTCGCGATGCTGCCCACGCCGGGAGATTGACTTTAGTTCACTGGGGTTGTTCGAGTTTTGAATCTAATCTTTGCCTTTAGACAGAACTCGAGCCGAGTGATTCTAGAGAAAAGTGTTCACTACGCTTCTCTCTTTAGATACTTTCCTTACTCCTGAACCTAAGTTGTTTCTGAGACCCTAGGATCGCTCTTTCTTGTGCCCCCAACTCAGTTCCTGTATAGTAATCGACCTATAGTCGTTCTTGGGACGAACTGTGGTTTGGTTGCAGAGAACCACAATGAAGCAATACTCTAGTAAAGTGAATATTGCAATAAAGCAAAGTCAGACGAAGGTTTTGGTTTCCTACTGTGTAGAAAAGTTACATTACATACTATGTTGTAGTCTGTTAAGTGTGTAATAGCATTATGTTTTAAAAAATCTACGTACTTTAACTAAGAAATCCTTTAGTTTTTTATAATAATATTTTTTAATTTATTTTATTTTATTATATTATGTTAGTCACCATACAGTACATCCCTCGTTTTTTTTTCTTTTCAAACATTTTTTGTTTTACAATGCTGCAAAAAGAAATTCTTATAAAAGAGCCAAATAATACAGAAATAGAGACTAAGTATAAATTTCCTCTTTATCTGCCCATTCCCACAATATCACTCTTCCCACCATAGGCAACCACTAGTTTCAGTTTGGTCTGTGCTGTCACAGACCTTTTTTCTATGCATCTGTATTTTATACATGTATACGCACATACACCTTTTTTTTTTAAATAAACTAAACTTTAAGAATCACTGTGCAATTTGCTTCACTTATCAATATGTTGGGAAAATTTTCTGTATCAGTGTATGTACATCTCTCCTTTCTAAAATAATTTCATAATATAGATATGCCATAATCATTTAATAATTCCCAAATCAGGGGCTTCAAAGTTATTTGCAGTTTTTTATTATAAACAATCAATATCATTGTACATACATGTGTATACACAAATGTGATTTTTTCAATAGGATGGATTACTAGGAGAAATGCTATGTTTAAAAGTATGAAAGTTTTTAAGCTCCATCTATTTACACAAATATCCACACTGTGTTTCTCTATGTATTTCCTAACAATGAAAATTAATTATCTTAATTTTTACCAAATTGATAATAAAAATTTTGATATGTTAACTTCTATTTCCCTAATTACTAGTGAGATTGGCCATCATTTCACCTATCTGTTGCCTAATCTTCATATTAAAGGAAGTACAAACTATGGTTATGGGAATTTAGAAACTAGATTTTAGTCCCGGGTTTGTAATTAGCTTTGCAGACTTTGATCAGCTAAATTACCCTTCTTCTTTTTTTTTTTTATGTTTTTTTATTATATTATGTTAGTCACCATACAGTACATCCCTGGTTTCCGATGTAAAGCTCGATGATTCATTAGTTGCGTATAACACCCAGTGCACCATGCAATATGTGCCCTCCTTACTACCCATCACCGGTCTATCCCATTCCCCCACCCCCTCCCCTCTGAAGCCCTCAGTTTGCTTCTCAGCGTCCATAGTCTCTCATGCTTCATTCCCCCTTCTGATTACCCCCCTTTCTTTATCCCTTTCTTCTCAGAAGAAATCCTTTATTGCTAAAAAATACTCTCATCTGAGATTTGGTGAGTGGTAATCACTGCTCATAGATCACCGTATCACATATAACAACAATGAAAAAGTTTGAAATATTACAAGAATTACCAAAACGTGACATGGAGACATGAGGAAATGCTGTTGGAACAATGGTGCTGACAGACACCTTGACGCAGGGTTGCCACCTTCAATTTGTAAAAAAAAAAAACCAAGCTGACAAAAAACAGGAAAACAAAACAAAAAAACCCCAGTATCTGCAAAGTGCAATAAAATGAGGTCTGTCTGAAAGTGAAGCCCCTCTCCACTTTCGTAGGATTAATAATGTTAGCTTGATTAAATGATCTTTCATGTTCGTAAAAACTGTTTCTTGGTGTCTATAAAAAGGTTGAGTTTATATGGCTGCTTTCCTCTTCAGTGATGGGACACCATGTGCCTTGTACACAGCGGTGGAGGAAGACGGCCCATGTCCTTTGTCTTACCTGAGAGTCATGAAAATAGGGTGTAGGCTTTCTCCTCCAAAATGTTCTTGTGGAGAACCTATCCTTGGCTACATTAATACTGATAAGAGAACATTAATATATGATAACTTATAGATTATATTTAAACAATTTGGGAATTGATAAGGAGAAGCAAAGTGTTAATCAGAGGAACTGAGCGTTCAAATGAACCTTAATAGCTTAATCAATGATGTGTGTGGAGGGAAGTGTGCTGGACTGAGAGCTCGGGGGCCAAGTACCCGCCCCGCCCCCGGGGATCTGTGACATCCAAGCAAGTCACTCAAACTCTTCAAACATTGTTTTCCTCATTGATAGCACATGGCATGTTGTGATGTTACATGAGGGAAGTAATCTAAAGGTATACTGGGAACTCGAAACCGCGTACAAACCTACGGCCATTCTTCATTCTGTGCTTTCTTCTCTTGGAACTCCCCTGGGTTCTGCAGGTCTGTTTGCATGTGGCGAAGAGACACCTGCGTCTGCCTGCTTGGCTGGGGGGCCCGCTCCCGCTGTGGCGTGCCCCCATCAGTGTCTCGCTTTCACTTCCAGCCATCTCTGCACACCTGGTTTGACTGGTCCTCCAGTCGACGTTTTACTGTCATTGTGTGCCAAGTGAATATTCAGGTTGAAACACTTGCTAACATTGAATGGTCCAGGAAGGGATTCTCACCTGCTTTCACCATATACTTTAGTTGAATTTCTTGGCAAATTTCACAGGAATAATACCTATAGCATAATGTGTTGTCATTCCTTTGAAATGAGATGTTTTCATCAGTATGAAGAAAAGAAGAATAAATAGTTTATAACATGATGGGGATTTAGTCTAGGAGGGGGCCCTAAAGATCCAATAGCCCCCGGCCCCCATCACCTCTGCAATTTCTCTTCTGATGAGGTTCTAGTCCCACTACTATCTGGGTCTTATTTTTTATGTGTAAAATAAAAGGTAAGGACAAAATCACCGGTTTTCAGTCTTTAAAAGGAACATTGGAATGTTTTACAGTGGAGAACCCGAGGGGTCAAGGTTAGTACCTCCAGTGATAAAGTGATGTCGATCTCATATACCTGCTGGTAGGATGCAGTAGGAAGGACACCGTGTCCCTCTGGGGCTGCTCCCCCAAATCCGTGACTCCGGTCCATTCGTGAGAAGGTGTCAGCCACACCCAGCCTGAGGGACGTTCTACAGAATACCCGGCCAGTAGTCTTCAGAAGTGGCCTGGCCAATGGGAAGGGAGGAGAGCCCAAGAAGCTGTCACCGTTGGGAGGACACTAGGAGACAAGAGCACTGGCTGAAAGGTGCTATGGTGAATTGGGTCCAGAACAGAAAAAGGATATTAATGGAAAAACTGGTGGAATCCAAATAAAGCCCGTAGTTCAATAGTATTGTCTTAATGTTAATTTTAGTTTTCCTTAATGCACCGTGGTTACGTGAGATGCTAACTCCAGGTGAAGTGAGGTGGGGGGGGTGTTGGAATGCCATCAGGATTGCAGAGGGCAGTGGACATGGGTCATCATGTTGTTTGGTGCTGGTGAGGTCCAGGGTGTGGTCTTGGGAGAAGGATGGAGAACAGGCGCGCTGGGTGTGATGAGATGGCAGAGCGGAGAGACCAAGTTTGGAAGATTTGTCTCGAGTGGCTACTGAGATCCCCAAGGGCTGTGGCAGCGGCTCTGAGAGAGGGACTGAGCACTGGGAGAGTCAGGGAGAGAGTGGCCACTCCAAGGAGAGGAAGTGGCGGGTAGAGTCTGAGGACATGGACTGCGAAGGGTTTTAGGGAGGAGGAAGGGCAAACAGTCTGGACATGGCAGTGAGGGCAAGGAGGACCCGTCCGTGCTTCCGAGTGTGTGGAAGAGCTAGCGGCCATCGCTTGGGAAGACTACTGGGGAGGCTGTGTCCTCAGGAGGGTATGACTTGGGTCGTCTTTTCTGCAGGGCACTTTGAGACTTGTGTACCCCTGAGCCAGCAGTCTGCATCTGGAAGTTTATCCTAAGGCTGTAAAGTCAGGCACGTTCTTATTGTCTATTGCCAGACTTCATGTACATTACAACTTAAAACAGCAAGCGGTGGGTCTACCGGGACTTAGATTTATTTCTGTTTTAGGGGGCTTTTCTCTGTGTTCAAAATTTTCTATCATGAGCACATTTGAATACAGAAAATTAAAATTATTTTAAGAATAAAGCAGCCTATACTGGCCGCAGGCTGGCTCATTAGGTTACCCTGTTTTTCTAGGTCCCCAGGGGGAGAGGACTCCTTCAAGCCACTATCAGAGATGTTGTGAATTCAAACTACTTTTTGATTTAATTTGTAATTCCCTCTAAGGGCTTGGAAAATGTTTTTGCTGATTTATTTAAAAACATTGTAGCCCACAGAGAAATCAGACGCCTAGGTGATAGTTACAAAGTACAAAAATTAAATGCTATCTAACTCTGGGCTTCGAACTTTTGGCAAACGAATTACACCCCAAACCAACACATTGGATTTATTGTCACCAATTCGAGCCTGACATCTTAATTCATAATGAGCGGCTGCCGTCTACTGCAGCAATCACAGAAATAAGTGACAGCAAAATGAGGTTTCCAGGCAAGTGCTGACTACCGCGCTCACGACGTGTTCCCATCACGTGTACTTTAAAGCGGACAAGTGACGGAATTCTCCGTGGACAGAGGCAGGGTTTTCCTGACCTCCTCCGGCTGCTGCGGTCAGTCTGGTTCTGGGTGGCCTCTGGCCTCCCACGATGTCCTCACAACCAGCCCGCTTTTCAGACTCTGAGTTCTCGTTCCTTCTCCTCTGCCCCAGTTTTCAGATTCTGCAGCTGCTGCCGTTGGCAGTTTCATCTCTCCAATCAAATCTTGTAACAGCTTCTCGAATTTCTTCCTCCAGTGGCTGTCAGCTCCCCCGGCTGCTCTTGTCCGTCTTTTTTCATCCCACTTGCCAAAATGTCAGGCCTTCAGAACAGCCTCAGTCTAGCTCTTTGGCTCCTGAGTTCAAGTTCACTGAAGTGCTTATTAGCAAAAGTATTTCTCTGTTAATTATGCCCGTGGAGACATGGGTACACTCTCTGATAGGACTGATATTTTCATGCTATGTTCATGAGCTGGCAGAGACCCCATAAACCTCAGAATACCTGAAGTCAAAGCGAAATTGCCAGATAAGTGTTAAATGGGGCAGATCCGCCAAGCTGTGTGGCATTTATTCACACCGTACCGTGTGTAGTCGTGGGTTCTCTCTTGCAAGCGCTGACATTAAGTCATACATTTCTTTTAGTGTTTTTCATTTTAGACTGAATGTTCTATTTTTATTGCTGTTTGCTATTGGGGTTTTTGAAAGGCAGATGCTGTGTAAGTTGAGCGGGTTTACATTTTCTGGTGGTTCGTTGGGTGCCCCCGGCACCTGCAGTTTACGGTTGACTGGTGTAACTGGAGAGACTCTGTTACCTACTAAATCTTGTGTGGCGAAGGAAATGCCACCGTGTGCCCCTGACTTCCCTCAGGAAAACTACATGAGGAAGCAGTTTAAGAAAAATATGCTTTTCTTTAGAGGAAGAGAAATAAGATCACAGTTTTGCCAGTTGCCCTGTGATCTCAGAAACTACAATTTGCATAATGTTGGCATGACTTTCTGTATCATGATGCATGATTATCCTTTTACTGAAATTGGCTCTAATTCTCTCCAAACTAGTCCACATGCTTATATTCCAGCAATTCCTTTAGCCGTAGATCTTACATGTAAATCTCATGGTATGTAAACCCTTTGGTCAGTTTATTAATACCTGGATTTTTCTCTCTTTTTTAGCATCTCTCAAGAACTTCAGCAAGAATAAAAAAGTGGTTCCATTTCCTGGTAAGAGAGTGAATTATTGATGATCATTTGTGGGGCACGTGTGACACGTGCAGACGGCTGTTCTGGGCTCACTTTGTCCATTTGTCAGTTTCCCCGTTGAAAAGGTCCCAAGTAGGTCACTTTATGCATTGCCCCAGCCCGGGCACCCACCAGCTCTTCCGTCCACGGGCTGCCTTCCACTTGTATTATGTGGCTTTGAACAGATGACTTACTCTCATCACTAAGCAGGGACCCCTCTAAACTGTACTTTGTATGGCCTGGTTTTTCAGTGTATGGTAAGTGCAGGTTTGGGCCCACCATATGGTGGTGCTGTCTGTCAGCCCACAGTTCGGTCCAGGCATTAGGTAATTACTGCAATATTTCACTTCATACCCTTCTAATATTTTGTAAAAAAAAAATGCAAAAGAGAAAAACTAAAGCTCCTCAAACTTGTGACAAGAAGTACAGATTTCAGACAGGAGACTTGGGACAGAGGTGCGCACCCAAGTGACGACACACTTTTAGCCCCACGTAGAGGTCCACTGGGTCGTGCACTCAGCTCTGATAAGAAATGGAGCATGAGTGTGTGATGCCAGTAGCATCTTATTGGAGACTGCATTTAAAGGGCAAAGAGAGCTCAGGGAGCTTGGAAATATGTTTTATTGCATAATAATATAACATTATTTTATATTAATATTTAACATAAACATATTACATTTTATGGTAATCTAGTACTCACATAAACATGCTTTAATATCTTAATTCTATTTTTAATCTTGCACATTCTAATTTCCTATGTGTTTAGGAAGGCTTTATGTGTAGGACTGGGGACGGCTGGTTCATTCATTCTTTATTGCCTTATTCTTACATCTACATCCAACATTTTCTGAGTACCTTCTGTGTTCCGGGTTGAGCTGGGTGCTGGAGGCACAAGGCTGAGTGAGGCAGCCCTGCCCGCGTGTGGGGGCAGGCGGACCGTGAGCAGGGGTCACACCCAGCTACAGGAGGGGAGGTGCAGGAGGGCGCAAGCTGCGGAGGGGGTCCCTAGCGCTGAACGCCTCCCCTCCCTGGGGTTTGCAAAGGGCGGCTTCAGCCGAGCTGGCTCTCACCGCCTCTGCCTAGCATTTGGCACACGGTCAGGTTCCCTCGCGGCAGTTCCTAGTTCGCCCCTTTGCTGTTGAGACTCACGTGATCATGGGTGGGTCCTGATCAATGTCTACAGCTCACTGTCTGCTTTCCTTCACTCACCACCATAATCCTGCGTTTTTAAGACTCATACTTTTACCCTGTGTTTCAAGAAAGAAATAACCAGGAAAAAAAAAAAAAAAAGGAAATGACCTGAACGCAGAAAGGGGAGGGGCTTGTGCGCTACTGCTCTTAGAGGAGCCAGCCGGGACTCGCGCGCGCACAGAGGGAAGCGGTGTGGACCTGCCGGTCTGTGCAGGTGCTTGGCGAGTGCTGGTGCGTGGAGAGGAGGGCTCGGTCTTGCCCTGTCCGCGAAGCGCACTTACAGTGGGGGTGGGGCGCAGGCGCGTACACAGATGGAGCGTGGCTGGGTGTCCGGCCCAGGGGAGAGGCTGCAGGGCTGCAGAGATTGTGCAGTAAGGAGAGGATGGCTGGGGAGAGCGGAGGGTCAGCTGGGAGGCGCCAGGCCTGCGGTGTGGAGCGGGGCTCCGCAGGCGTCCATGCAGTGGTCCGTCGGAAGGGCAAGTGTGCGGCCCGATGGGAAGGGGAGGTGGAAATGCCCGTCAGACTCGCTGTAAGGTCCTCGGATGGCCGAGGAGGCTGGGCCGGGCGCGCCCCGTCTCAGGGACGGTGCACAGTGAGGGACTCTTTCTGGATTGCTCAAAGCCTGCTGGCGGGTGGAGGCTCGGCTGGGTGTCCCTGTCCCAGCCCAGATGGGTCCTGGACTTTGCAGGGCCGCCGCCTTCCCCACGGGCCTTCCAGCGAGCAGCAGGAGGAAGGTGGCGCGGACCTCACCCTCCTCAGCGCAGAGCCGGGCCATGCGGCCCAAACTGGAGTGTGGCCCGGGTGGTGGCGGGCTGGCAGGAAGGGTCTCCGGTGACCCTGCCCTCAGGGAGAAGAGGAGCCCAGCCCTGGTGGGCCTCTGGCCGACCTGGCTGCAATCTGTGTGTCATTGTGAGGGTTTGGGCTTCGTCCTGTTACCAGGTCAGAGCAGGGGTGCCAGGGGGTCAAACTGATATTGAAGGTGATGCCTTTGACTGCAGGAGGGAAGGGAAAGGTGAGAGCGCGACCGTCGCTCACAACACCCTGTGAGGTGACGGAGGCCTGGAGCGGGCGTGGGCTGCAGAGAAGGGACAGGGTTCCCTGAGATGACGAGGCCTGGAGCGGGCGTGGGCTGCAGAGAAGGGACAGGGTTCCCTGAGGTGATGGAGGCCTGGAGCAGGCGTGGGCTGCAGAGAATGGGCTTTGGAGGAGGATTCGTGGAGTTGACCAGATTGACCAGACTTGGCCACAGGTTGGATATGCGGGGCAAGGATGAAGTTGGAGTTGGGGCTCTGGTTTGGGGTCTAGGTCTTGCTTCTGCAAAGGAGAGAAAGAACAGGTTTTGAGGGAAGGCAATAGGTAAGCATGTCGGTAAGATACCTGGCTTCTCTGAGGTTCTGTGAGGACTCTCAGGGGAGACATTCTTCGACAGGTAATTTCAAATAGTTCTCTTTTCAGTGTCCAGGAGCAGCCTTTGATTCCCTATGCCCAGTGGCCTGTGTCACTGTGGAGTAGATGGTGTCATCATTGACAAATGTGGTTTGGGAAGCGATTTAATAAGTACCTCATAATCTTTCTCCTTCTATGGGTCGTTTTCATGTGCTGGTGCCTCTTCTGGAGAAAGACAGTGGCTCTGGATTCTTCTTCACTCTGATTCTTTCTTTTTGGTCTTACTAAAAGTGCCTTTTTAACCTCAGTGACCTGTAGAAAAAGCAAGAGCCTTCCCTATGGTTTTTTAGTTTTTACACAACTAACGAATATATCTATTTAATATTTGGTAAGACATCATTTATACTTGCTTCTCTTAAGCTTCTCTGATACTATCACATTCTACCTACTTTATGCTTAAGATCTTATTTCCAAGTGAGAGTAAAAGTGGTAATGTATGTAAAGCACATTGTAAGTGTGCTATTCTGTGTGAGAATTATTTTTATTAAAATATTATCACTATCAATATGAAATCAACGATACGGTATCAATGTTTGTCATTTTATGATCTATTTTACTTGGTTTAGATGGCTTATTATGTTTATTGGTGATTTTGTTTTATTTTGTTTACTGAAAACAAGAAAAAGAACCATATGACATTCTAGAGGAAAAAAACACACCTGTACCACTAGAAATCCCAGTAAAAATAGAAGACCAAAGAGAACCACCAATGGGACAACAATCACAAGAATCATCATCGACACAATCAGAAGAGCAACCTGAGGAACAAACATTGCCCAAACAGCCACCTTTGGGACAACTGTCCCAAGAACAGATACCTGACAAGCAAGAATCATTTGAGCAGCCACCTTTGGGACAACTGTCCCAAGAACAGATACCTGACAAGCAAGAATCATTTGAGCAGCCACCTTTGGGACAACCGTCCCAAGAACAGATACCTGACAAGCAAGAATCATTTGAGCAGCCACCTTTGGGACAACCGTCCCAAGAACAGATACCTGACAAGCAAGAATCATTTGAACAACCATCACTGGGACAAAAAGAGATGGCCCAGGGAGAAAAAACTAAACAACAAATACCATGAAAACAAAATATTAGCCACGTGGTTAAGAACAACAGTCAGAAGCTAGAAAGGATCATTAGGCAAATGAAAATGAAATTAGACGTTTTTTTCACATTATACAGAAGAGGTATGCTAGTACAATATGAAAATTGTGCATTCGTATTTTGGTGGCCAAAATTAAAGAAGAATGACTAAGACTAAATTCATCTGGAATTCCTTCCTCTGTTCCCTGACTATAAAGCTGGAAGGGGAGGGAAGTGATTAGTGAGACGTAATGTGTACTGCCACCTGGCTCAGACCTTCAGTTTTCACAACATCAGTCTGTATCTGGTATTCCAGAGGGACTCATCTGCCCTGAAAATGGCATATATTTACATAGTGACCTATGGTTAATTTTTCCTGTTTAAAAGTGAATTAAGGTATATTATAATTGTATCTATCATCTATATATATACATCCAAGCACATATACGTATCTCTCTCTCACACACGCCTTAGATATCAGAAATTGACAGTAGAACCCAGGGAAAGGCACATTTTTGGTGATTAAGAGAATGGACTCTCAAGTCAGATTATACAAGTTTAGCTTCTCCAGTAAGTGTGTGAACTATGTCTGTACTTCAGTTTACTCATCCATAAATTGGGGCTAATAATCACACCTAGTTCATAGGTTGCTGGGATAATTTAAAGCAATAATGTTTATTATAAAGTGCTTAGGACAGTGCTGGACACATGGAAAGCACTAAAATATGTTAGCTTTTACTGTTACTTCATTTTAGTTGTTTTTGTTTGTTATTAAATGAGAGAAGATAAGCAGACTATTCTACCCAGATTCTTTGCTATGATTATTAGTAATTTGACTCTTGTAGTTAACTGAGCTGCTTGTCCGCCAAAACAAAAATGGAAACAAGGATTTTAGGATCATCAAGGTCTTCACTGTTGTTCATTAGTTTTACAGTGTTGGCTTGTGGATGGAGAAAGGAAAGCTCTCATTTCACCATAATGATGCCTTCTTGATTTCTTGTTGGACATGCCTAGAGTGTTTATGACAGGAAGCTGTCATCACATGGAAACCACCTCCATCTCATCTTTAGCTTTTTGGTTAACTAATAAGTTTCTGGTGGAGAGCCCATCGATTCGGATCTGGCTCCATGCTTAGTACGTATTTTGGAAATATGAATTTGAAAAATAACTTTAGGACGGCATTTCCTGCTCCTTTTAGCCAGAGGCTTCTGTCCCAGTGTCCTGATGTATGTCATCGTGTGGAGAGGATGGACTAGGAGTGAGAACTGTGGGCCTCCTTTGTTGGCCATGTGGTCTTGAACATCTACTTGTCCTTTCTGAGCATCAGTTGTCTCCTGTAAAATGAGAATGTTAGAGCTGTGAGCAAATCTCGAGGTGGCAGAGGTTACAGCAGGCGTTGTTTCATGGTCACCACGGGGGTTTGGAGGCTGGTCCCAAGTCACCTGTGCTGTAGCTTTAGGTGGCCGCGCCAAGACTTGAACTCATGTGTTTCTTTCCTTTCTCCCCTAAAAAAAATTAGTTCTAAATCCACCATAATACTCAACTTGCCTTAGTATAGAATTATTGTATGAATCAAATAAAATTAAGCTCTCTGAAATTCCTGGTACTACTCTGGTGTAATATAGACTCATCTAATTTTAACGGACACATGACTACTGCTTTCTGTAAAATATCGCATCTGGACGATGTTCACATTTGGGATGTAGCTTGAGGGAGTTCTGGGTGTCAGGGAATGGACTGCTTAACTCCTTTCAGAGAGTTATTAAGTATTAAAGTCAAACAGAAAATGCAGACCCAAACAATGTCATGGCGTCTTAGCACGTTTGAAGATATGGGGCTGAGGTTGGAAGGGGAGAAGATGGACAAAGGGTCATCTTTTTCATTTCATTTCATTTCATTTCATTTCATTTCATTTCATTTCATTTCATTTCATTTCATTTCGTTTTTGATTTTTTAAAAAATTTATTTGAAGAGATAGAGACAGCCAGCGAGAGAGGGAACACAAGCAGGGGGAGTGGGAGAGGAAGAAGCAGGCTCATAGCGGAGGAGCCTGATGTGGGGCTCGATCCCATAACGCTGGGATCATGCCCTGAGCTGAAGGCAGACGCCTAACGACTGCGGCACCCAGGCGCCCCTGTTTTTGATTTTAATTCCGGTGTAGTTAACATATAGTGTTCTTTTTTATTAATATTTTTATTATATTATGTTAGTCACCATACAGTACATCCCTAGTTTTTGATGTAAAGTTCCATGATTCATTACTTGCGTATAACACCCAGTGTTCTGTTAGTTTTCTGTTGGTTTCAGGTGTACAATACAGTGATTCAACACTTCCGTCTTCAGTGCTCATCAGGATGGTGTACCTTCATCCCCATCACCTGTTTCCCCCATCCTCCTACCCACCTCGTCTCTGGTAACCACCTGGGAGCGGAAACTGCTTTTTGGCTGGTCTCCTTTATCCCCCCCTGTGTTCATTTGTTTTGTCTCTTAAATTCCACTTATGAGAAAAATCATGTGGTATTTATCTTTTTCTGGCTTATTTCACTTAGCATAATACCTTCTAGTTCCATCCATGTTGTTGCAAATGGCAGAATTTCATTCTTTTTTATGGCTGAGTAATATTCCATTGTGTGTATATATACACTATATACACACATATATGCAAACATATGCAAAAATACACACACACACTCACCACATCTTCTTTATCCATTCATCAGTTGATGGACACTTGAGCTGCTTCCATATCTTTTTTTTAAATAAATATTTTATTTATTTATTTGACAGAGAGAGAAGAGCACAAGTAGGCAGAGCAGCAGGCAGAGGGAGAGGGAGAAGCAGGCTTCCTGCTGAGCAGGGAACCCAACAAGGGGCTCGATCCCAGGACCTGGGGATCATGACTTGAGCCAAAGACAGCTGCTTAAGTCATCATATCTTGGCTATTGTAGATAATGCTACTATAAACATAGGGATGCATGTATCCCTTCGAATTAGTGTTTTTGTATTCTTTGGGTAAATACCTAGTAGTTCAATTGTTTCTACGGGTCATAGGGTAGCTCTATTTTTAACTTTTTGAGGAACCTCCATACTGTTTTCCACAGTGGCTGCATGAGTTTACATTCCCACCAACAGTTTAAGAAGGTCCCTTTTTCTCCACATCCTCGCCCACACTTCTTTCCTGTGTTTTTTATTTTAGCCATAATGACAGGTGTGAGGTGATGTCTCATTGTGGTTTTGATTTGCATTTCAGGAAGGGGTTTCTTTAGATCAGACACTGAACTAATGAGATATAAGTTGATTACTGAAATAATTTCAAAATAAATTTTCAAGGTTGTTTCTGTATCAGTACCTGCCTGGGGGCACATTGCTGTTTCGATGCTCTGTGATTAGCTTTCATGCAATACTGTAGATTTGCAACTTGCCACAGGCTGCCGTCTAGAAAAATACCCAGAACCTACATGCTAGCAGAGATACCAGCTCTTGGGATCTGGGAATAAAACGTGACCAGATAACAGTTTGGGGAAGTTCTCTTTTAACCTGCTTTTGTAATGTTTTCAGATGGCTTGGAGTGGAAACCAAAACATTAAAAAAAAATCACCTTTATATCTACTTGATGTTCGTTTTCCTTCAATCATGGTGCTTCCATCTCACATACGGACATCTTAATAGCGAGAAACATCACCTCTGGGGTGAAATAAGCCCATGTACTGTGTCTTCTCAAAAGCTAAAGATGAGGGTTTTCCAGTGGATTCCATAGCGTTCTAATTAGTTTTTTTTTTTTTTGGTATTTCTTTTCAGTAAACATTTAAAAGAATGAAGTGTAGTTCTTTATAATTAAGCCTCACAAAGATCATTAAAAAAACCAGAGGAATTTGTAATAACCTGTGCACATATTCCCCTCATTTGTTTTTCTTGGAATGTGTAGTGGAAGGTATTATTGCATTTTTAATTATTTTTTTTTTTTTTAGAGAGGGTGGGGAGGGGCAGAAAGAGAGAAAGAAAGAGCATCGTAAGCAGGCTCCACGCCCAGCGCAGAGCCCAGCATGTGCCGGATCTCACAATCCTGAGATCACTACCTGAGCCGAAATCAGGAGTCAGATGCTTAACCGACCGAGCCACCCAGGCACCTGTATTGCATTTTTATACGGCTCGGTTCTCACAAAGACGTATCTAGAACTGCTATGTGAAGTTCCAAGTGTGAAAATATTTTTACCTTCTCAAAGATCAGTTCAAAATGAAAAGAAAACATATCCAAGTTAGGTGGGAAAAGGATTTTACTAATTTATTTTCCTATTTTCATGAAGACAAAGGTAATACCCATGCAAGTAAGTGCAAAGATTTAAGTTTTCTTCCGCAAAGATTTTCATGTCAACAAATGACGTACGCCTTCAAATCTGTTCACCTACGGACATTTGAAGAATTTGGGGATTAAGTTTTGTTGTATACACATACTGCTTTTATCTCTATTCTGCTCACATTCTAGTCATAAAGAAGTGGTAAGCTGTGTACCTTTACATTTTGGTAAAAAAAAAATCATGGGGTATCTACAAGGTGAAATTTGCTCGGTAGAGACTTCAGTGTCCTCATCTTGCAGGGAGTGGACCTTGTCATGTTAAGAACATAAACGTATTCACTGTTATAATTATTGTTCAAGTAGTTACAGCCACTGACAGTGGGCTCAGTAGTGTCATGCTCTTATACTTTTGCTGATCTTAAGAATGTTTTAGAAGCTGGTCTGCATTAAAGTTTATTTTTATTTAACTTCAAATGTCAGCTTTCTGGATTGTTCTGAAACTCATATTGCCTTTCTTTTCCTGGAGCATAACTTATTTTTATTTTATGTATATATTTATTTAATTTAAATTCATGTTAGTTAACATATAGTGTATTATTACTTTCGGAGGTAGAGGTCATCAGTTGCATAGAACACCAGTGCTCATCACATCACGTGCCCTCCTTAATGCCCATCACCCAGCTCCCCATCCCCCAACCCCCTTCCCCTCCAGCAACCCTCAGTTTGTTTCCTAGAGTTAAGAGTCTCTTATGATTTGCCTTTTGAAAATAGCTAGATTTTATGTGCCGTATGGGCCCATTTTCAAAACCTTCAAAGAATTATAATAGTTGATAATCCCATTTTCATACATTCTAAGTCAAACTGGTCTTTTTTTAAAAAAGCTTTTTGAGAGAAACCACACATGAGCAGGGGGGGGGGCAGAGGGAGAGGGAGAAGCAGACCCCCATCTGAGTAGGGAGCCGATGTGGGGCTCGATTCCAGGACCCTGGGATCATGACCCGGGCTGAAGGCAGACGCTTAACCTACTGAGCCACCCAGGCGCCTCTAAATCAAACTAGTCTTTTATAAAAAGTTGAACATGAACTTTTGTTTCCATGTAGAGTGTTTTCTTGTCAGGGTTGCTGTGTTGATCCCCAGAACCCCCGCCAGTAACATGCCGTAGCCAGGGCACAACTTGGCGTCTCCCCCGAGCACATCCAAATGGCTGAAGGTCTCAAGCACTTGGAAGCATATGAAGGTTTTCAGGGATGTTTTTGCAAATCTAAAATATGGTGAAACCCATTTGTTTCTCTGTTAATTGGATAATATTGTGTGTTTCTGTGTTTGTGGGAAAGAGATTGTTAAGAGAAGTAAGTTTGTTTTGTTTGTTTTTTATTTAAGTCAGAAAGCAGAGCAGATTGGAACTTGTTGTCTGTATTCCTTTTCTTGTCTGCCTAAGATATACCAACTAACAAAAACTTGCAGAGAAATAACTTTGAGTTGCAGAAATGCCCTCAGAAACATTAACACGCATATCCCCCACTTCCTTCCACCCAAGCATCTTGTTTGCTCTTTTATTCAGTTTAATGACTGTCTCTGCAAACTGCATGGACCTCAAAGTCCCGCTCCCATCATTTCACTGATGGATCTCCTCAAAGTGCTTGAGACCCCACACTGGACCAGCAGTGGGTGAGTCATCACCCACATTGGCTTTTTGGGCTCATGCTTGGGCATTAGGAATATTTTGCACATTTCCCCCTTTGAATCATTTTCTCTTGTGTTCGTCTTTCCTTTCATGGAGGGACAGTTTAAGACGTGGGGAATCTTACCACCACACTGAACCCCTGCCACCATCCAGATTTCCTCCAGAATGAAGCTATGAATTCCCAATTATATCTGAATTACACCTGGAATTTGTGACCCTTCTCCTTTAAGTTGCTTGATTGATTTACTAAATACATTTGATTGGGGTTATCTATGAGGTGAATAGAAGAAATAAAATCGAAGCCTATGTTGATAAAAATTAAACTTTTTCATAATGATTTGAGGAATTATTGCTCGGTGTTAGCCCCCACCAGCAGGCTATCTACATGTAATGTAGTTGCATTTCCAAGAATCAGTTTGATCACTAAATTAATTAGACAAGGTTGGTGAAAGTCATCTGTGGACTCCTTTTTCTTGTAATTGTATGTTGAGAACGATGGATAGTTCATTTTCCCTGTATGTCCACTTTTTGAAAATATAATGAGAGTCAAAGTTCTAATTGGCCTGAGCCTCTACTGTGCCCTGTGGACTATTTCCGTGTATCTTTCATAAAAGAAAAATGATGAGCAAGACCCACGAAAGCCCTCTGCTCCCAGAGCTGCTAGCAGGAGAAAGAGAGTGGTTGAGTCTTTGGAGGACTGCAGTCCAGTCCCAATTTAGCTTAGTCCCCAGTTGGGTTACAATATCACCCCCATGAGGGGCGTCTGGGTGGCTCAGTCAGTTAAGCATCGGCCTTGGGTTCAGGTCATGATCTCAGCGTCCTGCGATCGAGCCCCGCATTGAGCCCTGATCAGGCTCCTTGCTCAGCGGGGAGTCTGCTTCTCCCTCTCCCTCTGTGATCTCTCTTTCTCTCTCTCAAATAAAATCTTAAAAAAATATCACCCCCACTAAAGTTCAGCAGAAAGGGGGAATCCTCCCTGGAAAAATAACATTGTCTTAAATACACAGTGTCGTGCATTCAATAAAAGATTATCGGGTGTGATAAAATGCAGGATTCTATCAGTGAAGATCAAGAGACTAAGCACGCAGGAAAAGCCCAGACGATACAGTGATCTCACAGGAGTGCAGATGTTAGCAGGAGAGAACTTTACAGTAACAAGAATCAGTATGTTCAGAAACACAGAAGGAAAAGAATAGAGACATTTTCCAAAGACGTGGAACCTACAAAAAGGGGTCGAAAGGAAATTTTAGAACAGACCCATATGATGTCTGAAAGTAGCAATGAATGGATTAACATGTCAAATACAGCAGAAAACAGGATTATAAACTGATAAACTGATCAACAGAAAATGCCCAACTGAAGCATGGAGAGAAAAAAAGAACAGAAAATACATAAATGACTCCAAGAGGTGCCCATGATGTAGTGAGAAGGTTTAATATAAGTGAAGGTGGGGTCTCAGAAGGTGACTCAGAAGGAGACTTCACCTCTCTCAGAAGGACAGAGAGAACGTGGCAGAAGAAATGAAACTTTTGGGAGACGTAAACCTGTTAATGGCAACAGGGGAGTGGGTCAGGAAAAGCAGGGAGATGGAGGGTGAGGGAAGGGTTTAATTTCCCTGCCCTTCTGGTTCCTTTGCTTCTCCCCCTCTTCCCTCCCCCTTCTCCCCTTCCCTCCCCTTCCCTCCTGTTCCCTCCCCTTCCTTTCACTTTCTTTCAGATGATTGATACTCAAAATGTTGGAATGATTCCACAGGAAGAGTGAGATGGGCCAATTTTAAGAAGCCACAGGGACAGGAGGCAAGAGCCTGTGGGGGGAGGGCTATTCGGACATTTGGCATCACTTCTGTTGTAACAGGAGGGAGTGGGATACTGATACTGATGTAGCCAAAGTTGTAGGTTTGCTGGCAGGAATCTCTGGTTGCTTAATATGTTTTAATGCAATATGCACTGGGGTCTGCAATGGAGAGTGAAGAGGGGATATAAGAAATTGTAAGAGAGCAGAAGGATAAAATACACTTACTAGGAAAGGGGCAGTGATACATGCCAAATTCAAGGTTGGGTCTTGAGATTAAGAAAGGGGCGGAGAAGAGAAAGTAAGGATGGTAAGTTCCTTCAGTTGGAAGATGAAATGGTTTTTTGGGGACAAAGTTTGTAATCTTAGAGGACGTCTTAGAGAGGCTTGCAAGGGAAGACATGGTGTTTTCAGACCTTAAGGAATACTTTGATACAGGAGGCCAGGCTAGAGAATTATAAAACTGCTCTTAAAAGACAAGACTGGGGGGAGAGAAGATAAAACTAAAAAAAGGAGTAGTAGTTGCTATTATGTCAGGAAGAATTATGGAGCCTAAAGAAATATAACACAGGGAGAGAGGATGAAGTTTAAGGCAGTGAAATAGAATTATTTCCTTGACGGCAGCCTAGAGTCATGAGCCTCGAGACAGGAAACCCATTAAAGCTGGTCGTAGGGACTCAGTAATAAGTACAACTGGACAGCTGTCCCCTAAAGACTCAGGACTATGAAAGGGTAGATGTGAGAAGAAGAAGGTAAGCGAGAGTACTTCAAGCACTACCAGATGAATGAACATGCCACAGTATTTTAGGCAGAGAAGCCGGTCTAAATTGTACGGGTGGTTTAGAGTGAGTTCTCTAAGGGAAGGTACAGAGAGTACGAGGGCTGCTAGGGGACAGGCAGGCAGGATGCTAGCATGTGGGTTACATGGTGGACTGCGGAGCAAATCGTTCAGGTGGAATTTTACAACATAGAGAGTTGAGAAGGCACAAAATTTGTTCAAATAATCAATGCTTTGGCAAAATAAAAAATTTACCAATTTTATACCTTTCTCTGTGGGAGTTCCCTCAAGGCCTAAGTTATGGAAGAATGTCAAAAGACAAATATCTGGGTTGGGAGACAAGGGAACCAAAGAAAGCATGCTGATTTGACAGTGTCAGAACCTAATGGGACGCAGGAGAAAAAGGGAGAACATAAGCAAAAGAGGAGAGTTTGCAAACATCTGCTGACCCCGCTGAACTTTGCAGCGGAAACCAGAAGGAAAAGGTATAGTGGGAGCTTATTTCTCCTTTACAGAGAAAGATACAGCAAAAGAAACAATTTCTGCTACCATGCAAGTAGCTGGCATAGGTAAGTTACTCGCGACTGGGAAGATTGTGACTGGCTTCCCCTGACAAAGTTGTGGGAAGGGCACACAGCATCCCAGGGATCATTGTTGAGGGGCTGGGGTTCTTCTGGTTTCTCAGGCATTTGTTCTTTTTGTCCCAGTGATGACCGTTCTCATGACTGCTGTCCCAGTGGTGACTCTCTCTGGGCTTCTATCTTTACTGGAGTTTTTAGCAGGATGGGTGTGAGTTCTATTGTGGATCCCTTATATGTGAGAAGTCGTGTTTTGTTTTGTTTTGTTTTTTGTTTTTTACTGTTTTTAAGATTCTGTCTTTGCCTTTGGATAGTTTGATTATGATATATCTAGCAGTGGATCTCTTTATCTGATTTGGAGTTTGCTGAGTTGAGTATTCAGCTATGGATTGGACAGAGATTTTCTTAAACACCTCAACCCAGGAAGTCTCCAGCCTTTCCGAAGGGCTCTATGTGGGTGTCGGGGACCCTCCGTATTCCAGCAGGGGATTTGTAACTCTGCCTTTCCCTTTACTTCTTGATTGCACTGTCTTAAGATCAGCCAGAGGTAAGAGTTTAGGGCCTTCTCAGGTCTTTCCAGGGTATGCACACAGCTTTGCACATGTATGTGGCCTTTCACCTTCTCAAGAATATGTCAGAACTCTGCAAAGCCCCCTATTGACATCTCATTCCCTACGTTTCCCTTTAAATAAAATTTAAGAAGTAAAAATTTTTGGTCAGCCCTGACTAATGTTGCCACTTCAAGCAGCTGTGATATTAAACAATTGCCACTGATTGTTTTCGAGAAATGCCCAGGGGATAGGGCTGTTTGTACAGAGTGAGCTCTGAGTAGGGTTACATAAAGAGAAACCCTGAGAATAGAGCTTTTGTAATGCTGCCAGACAGGTCAAACAGGGACAGATATCTGGGTATGAACTTCTGGGGAGTCCTAAACTCATTCTGTTTTCTCCAGTGGATGCTAAGCTATAATTTTTCACAGCTACTGCAGTTATGAGATGTTAGTTTTCATGGCTACTGCTAAGCTGGGGAGAGGGAGATTGAAACAGGTTTGTTGTTCTTACTGAGATTCAGTTATTTGTCTGGAATAAATGCTCCTTGGATAGCTGCAACATTTTGGTTAATTTCATAAGTTCTGAAAAAGTTAATTTTGACACTCTTTGGTGGGAGTTTCATTACTTGTATAGAGGGGTGGTTTTCTGATGGTCCTTACTCTGCCATCTCAGAAGTGCTTCTCTCATGCATTCCTGACATGCAAGTGCTAGGAGTGTGTGCGTCCCCAGTCTTGCACCTGCCGCATTCTAATTCTGTTCTCCTTTGGTTCATATAAGTACAGAGAAGCAGATCAGCACGTCAGCTGCCATGCAGGTCCTGACTGGGGAATGGCCCATCAGATTGTCTCTCTTGCAAGCCCTCAATTTTTGTGATTGGTACATATGACAGCCTCCTTCACTTGACTTCGAGTGGATGTGGGAGCAAGCACTTTTCTCCCTCTACTTAAAGGGAAGGAGGGAAGGAAAAGCTAAAGCACCCCCATTGAGTCAGTGATTAGGATGATCATATAATCTATTATCTGAACCAGGATATACATCTATCTATCTATCTATCTATCTATCTATCTATCTATCTATCTATCTATCGAGAGATTTTATTTATCTGAGTGAGAGAGAGAGGACAAGCAGGGGAGCAGCAGGCAGAGGGAGAAGGAAAAGTGGGCTCCCTGCTGAGCAGAGACCAATGATGTGGGGCTCGATCTCAGTACCCTGGGATCATGACCTGAGCCGAAGGCAGACGCTTAACTGACTGAGCCACCCAGATGCCCCTGAACCAGGATATTTTTAATAGCAAAAAGAGTATTAAAGATAATTTTGTATATGCATGTACACATAAAGGGAGGGAGAGAAAGAGGGAAGGAGGATAGAGAGGGTAGAGAAAGACACACATTCATAGAAAGAGACACACACACAGGATACCTACAAAGAGACAGAGACCAGTGGGGGGGGTAGGGGAGAGATTTATTAACTCCGAATTAATTTGATCACATTGGTGCATCTGAAGATAGTTCCATTAGAAAAACTGTTCTTAAAACAAGTTTTTATATAAAATAAGCACACAGTATGTATGTGCATTAAAACAAATGGAGATTTTTCATAGTGATTATCTGAACTTAAAGCAAAATAACTATTTTTGGTATATATTCATATGTGTTGATTGCATCCTAAAATTATCTTTATTTAATACCTTGTCCTTGATATATTTTTTAAAAAAGGTATGTTTTAATATAGTCTGTTATTAATTTTCCATACAATTTTCAGCAATTGTCTTCAAAGTAACATCTTGTGGTTAATAAATTTGAAAATTTTGACACCTCCATTTGACTCTTCTTAATTTACTATCAGATTTTTAATTGAGAAAATACTCTTTCAGAGGTGCTTAGGGACCTGGTAAGTGCAGAGAAAATTTTGCTAAATATAGAAAATTCTCAATACTATTTAAAAAATATTGAAATTGTAAATATTTCAAGCAAATACTTTTGTGGTTATTGTCTTTGTTACTTCCATTTAGGGCACATTTCATTGACAAATATTTTTATAAACTCATCAGAGAAGTTGTTTCTTTTGATGATTCTTTGAGTGTTTTGTTAAGTTTATATGCTACAGAATCGTGATGCTTCTGAATTTTACTGTGGTACAACATATAAATCCATACAATTAAAAACAGGTGCTCCATCAACAAATTCCTCCTACAAGTTGAGATATTTTTGAACAAAATTATAGAATTTCAGAATGAAATCCTCTCCAGTTGACCTCTCATCATTCAAAATGTTGGGCATTTCCCTTGTTTATAATGTTAGTAAGTCCTGCTTTCAGGCTTTCCCCCAATAATTGAAAGTTGCCCGGACTTCAGAAGTAGGTTCTATTTGGCTCTTTGGGTTAAATAATCTGATCAAAGCTTACAACAGGTTTTGAACAAACTTCAACAAAAATTTAGAAAAATATAAGAAATACTTAATCCATTGTAGAACGCTTAGTTTGACGTACAAAGTGGTTCTTCAAAGCGTAAACATTTCTGCAATGGCGGACGACAAGAAGCAGAGAGAAAAGGGCCTATTGGCATGGGGAAGTTGTTTTTTTGTTTAACAACATTATCGCAAAAACAGTGTAGTTCACACGCTCCTTGATAGATAAAAACATCAATTTTGACACTGGCAGCTTTTGCTCTGGTTGGGCGAACGTCGCACTCACAGAACAACCACTCCGAGTACCTTTCTGCTGTGTAAGTCCTCAATCAGGTAGGAGTATTCCTGAATCGCGACACAGTGCTCCACTCCAATGTGGACTCATGGGATCCCCACAAAACCTATTATTTTGTCTTATGTTCAACTTTTTAACTGAATTCACAGTAACCTTCACAGTAACGTCAGGCGCTCTCATCCTCAACAGAACAGAACTCCAAAAACATTTACTTCATTCTATGAATTGGTTGAAAAAGTGAATCATCACTGGAATTAGTTAACCTGATTTTCTATTTTCAGTATCTGGTGACACGATGTAATACTGGCCTAATTTAACTCTTTGCAGTATTCTTCTGGGGCCACATTGACAGTCATTGCTCCACATTTTGTACATGAACAAGAAAGCTCAGAATGAGCCAGATTAATTGACAAAACCCATCATTTGATCTAATGCAAAGGGAGAAGATCTGATAACTTGACCAGTTTCTATTTGGTTTGGGGTACCCCGGCTGGGATGAACTCAAGTCAGACCACCTCATAGCCCATGGGACAGACTTGTGGGTTCATTTCACATCCTTTGTTGAGCAGGCTGGGTCCAGAGTGGCAGGGTTCTTTTTTTTTTTTTTAAAGATTTTATTTATTTGACAGAGAGACAGCCAGCAAGAGAGGGAACACAAGCAGGGGGAGTGGGAGAGGAAGAAACAGGCTCCCAGCGGAGGAGCCTGATGTGGGGCTCGATCCCAGGACTCTGGGATCACGCCCTAAGCCGAAGGCAGACGCTTAACGACTGAGCCACCCAGGTGCCCCAAGAGTGGCAGGGTTCTAAGCAGGGTATCTTGCTGAAGATCCCAGCATAGCAGGCATACACTTACCTTGGTCTTCCAGATCATGGGGAAGGAAGCATTAGGAGGAGTGGACTTGACATCCCAAGGGCTATGCAGGTCTTCCCACATGGCTGGCAGGAACATCAACTATTTCCGGTTTAGGTGGGCTTTGGGAATTGTCTGTTTCTTTGTGGTGGGTCTTTTTTTGGGTAGTTATTTCTCCTGGATATACAGATCACTTTATCACCAGAGGAGTCTGCAGATCTTGGAGCTTACTCTTTGGGCAGCCCCCTCCTCTCTGATACTCCTATTCCCCGCTGCTGCTCCCCGCCCCCCCCCCCCAGTTTGATTGGGTTCTCCTGGCTTGTCTGCTCTGTGGCCTGGAAATTGTCTCCAGGTAGAAAGCCAAGAAATTGTAGCTCCCTTGTTTATTTCCCTTCTTCAGGGACCACAGTGATGTTGGCTGTCCAGTGTCAGAAAATCATATATTTTGTCTGCTTTTCTAGTTGTTTAAACAAAAAGAATGAATCCAGTCCCTGTTACTACATCTTGGCCTGAAAAAGATGTCCTGGGTTTTACCTTTAGTTTTGTAGTTTTCAGGGAATTTGTTTCTTGACAGAATTTCTCTGTATCAGAGAGAAACTACTCTCTTGACTTTCTGCCCTTTTAGAAAGGAGATTTTGGGGAGAATAAATACTTTTGGTAGAGAAATACTTGTAAAGTGGGGTGAGAGATTTCCCCCATGATGGTAACAGCTCTAGACTACAGGGTTCTCATTCTTCTAGGGGCAAGTGGACTAGTATTCTTCTGAAGGGTGTTGTGTGTGCCTCCACTTGACCCAGGGGCACATACAAGTGAGCAGACACCCATCCAATCCAGAATAGGATTTTGGTAACTCTGGCAGCAGGTGCCCTGCAGGGACCGGGATAGAGGGGTGGCTACTCTCTGAACTGTGGTTGCAGAGTGCTCACACACCTGTGTGCACATCTTGGGAGGGTAAGTCTGTATGAAAGGGCATCATGCATACTCGCTCAGCATAATTGTCTCAAAGACTCAGGACGAGCATTATGAAAACAGATCGCTATGTGATCATGTATGGAATGAAGACCCCTTAGGTCTTTGGTGTCCTGCTGTTTTCGTCCCTCTCTGGTTCTGCCCTGTCAGTGAGCTCTTCTTACTACCCCACTGAACTGATCTAAACGCTTCCTCTTCCTCACTGTAGTTGACTACCTTCAGTCTGTTGTAGACTAGAAACAAGATAACAAAATGTCATATGGATGTACAAATCAAGAGTGCTGAAGACCATGGGTGAACACTGGGGGCTCTCATTTGTGGAAAATGCATGAGTCTGAAGCGCAGACTATGCAGGCTAGTCCCAGCTGCAAGCCTCTTGGGCTTGCTTTATGGGTCTTGGACAAGTCCAGGTGGGATAGAGAAGTGATATGTCGTCGTTCATTCTGAAATAGGCAGCTCCCCTTAGTTGGCTCCCTGGTCATTTCCTACAGCTCTTCTGAGACTGGCCAAAGGTACACCTTATCTTTTATGAAATATTACTGATGTGGAAATCTATTTAGAAAGAGGTGGGCACAAGTTGTACCTGGAAATGGCATCTTGGCTGTAAGAATGCCATTCATCACCAAGATTATGGGTTGCTTTTAAACAGTATCTCTGCTAATTATTCATAAGGCATATGCAGAATAATTCACTGTTGGTGACTCAGCTAAACGACTGAAAAGAAAATTCAGTGAAAACTCCGCTTTAACTGCACATCCTGGCCTCACTTGATGCTCTGTTTTCTCCTCAGCTCCTGCTTCTCATTTTAAATGCTGTAATAAAGCACTTAGAACAGATTTGAATGTGAACTTTGAGGTTTAGGATGGCCTACTCTGAGAATTTTATAAGAGATGTTAGATGTGGTACGTGTTTGGCATTGTACACCAGTAACCCCAACACGCATTAGTCTGAATAGTTTCCCTGTCACACTTCCAGTGGGAAAACAAGTTTACATGCTAATTAAGCTGACTTCTTTTCCAGGGGGCAGAGAGAGGCACACATAGGATATTCAAAAGTTTTAAAATATGAGAATTGGTGAGGTTAATTTTTTTCTTATTTCTTATAGCGGCCTAGTTTGACCTATTTCTGGCATTCTGTATTATGGGCAAATTCCAGATTGCCATGGGAGAAAGGTCAGGGAACACCTACCTCCTAGGGTACAGGTGCTGGTGAGCTGGTTGGCAAATTGCAGCTCTTAGGTGTCATAACTTCTTTTATTTTTATTTTTAAAAAATCCGTCCAATGAAAACTTAGAACTTTTCATGAAACACTGGTTTTTGGTATGTGTTAATTTCTTTTGAAAAATTTTAAGACCAAAATCACTTTTACTTTTTATGTTACTATTAAAGCTTTAATACAGAGACTGGTAGAAAATATAAGGAAATGAAAAGTACGGGAGACCCACTTCGTAATTATCAACATCAGCTACCTCATTATCCTTCTAAAAACATTTTCACGATAATTTCTTTTATATTCCTTTTGTTTTTCAGGAGTTCTTTCTTTCTTTCTTTCTTTCTTTCTTTCTTTCTTTCTTTCTTTCTTTCTTTCTTTCAAGTTTTTTATTTATTTATTTTAGAGAGAGAGAGGAAAACAGAGCACTAGCAGGGGGAGGGGCAGAAGAAATGGGAGAAGCAGACTCTCCTCTGAGCGGGGAGCTCGACCTGGGGCTCGATTCCAGGACCCAGAGATCATGACCCCAGCAGAAGGCAGACACTTAACCGACTGTGCCACCCAGGCGCCCCCTCCCTCCCTCTCTCTCTCTTTTTAAATTTCTTCCAGCTTTATGGTGTTATAGTTGATATATAACGTTGTTTGAATTTAAGGTGTACGGGGTGTTGTTTGATACATTGCATATTGCAGCGTGATCGCCGCCGGAGCTTGAGCTAACAGCGCCATCACATCACATAATTACCGTTTTTTTGAGGTGAGAGCACTTAATATCTGCTCTCTTCGCAAGTTTGAAGTCTATGATACAGTATTGTTAACTATAATCACCATACTGTGCATTAGATTTTCAGCACTCCATCATCTTAAAACTAGAAGTTTGGGCCCTTCAACCAACATCTGTGGTTCCGTTTTCGAAATAGTTACATTATTTCTTCTCCTCTTCCCATATGCCCACCAAGAGTATTCTGGGGGAAAGGGTCTTAGCTGATAGGCAGCGGTGTGCTGGTAACTGTCGAACACTTGGCTTTCTGGGACGGGGTGGGGCAAGCCCTTCCCGTACACATTCGTCAGCTTCTGAGGTGTAACTGTCCACCGTGGCTGATTCCCGTCTGTCAAGGTGACACCATGGGCCACGCTGGTGGGAAGAGCTGTGTGTCATCAGCTTTGTGACTCTGCGTGAGCGGACACGGGCCCACCACTGCGAGACACGTGAGCTTAATGGAAACACAGCTTCCTGCGTTAACCCCCAAAGGCCCGTGTGTTCCGAGAACTCTTTTCTCAAAACGTGTATGTAGGGCAAACGAAATATTTGGATTTGATATCTAAAAACAATTATTTCTCTCAAAGTATCTTTTTACTGTAAGAGTGTAGTTCTCATATTTCTGTGGTAAAGACATCTGGTTTTTTTTTTAAAGATTTATTTATTTATTTGAGAGAAAGAGCGTGCACTAGTGGGGGGAGGGGCAGAGGGAGAGAGAGAGTCTTAAACAGACTCTGACGCTTAGACTCGGACACTGAGTGTGGAGCCTGACGCAGGGTTTTATCCCAGGACCCTGAGATCATGACTTGAGCCGAAACCAAGAGTCAGATGCTTAACTGAGTCACCCAGGCGCCCCCCCCCCTTTTTAAAAGGTAAAACAGATCTTATACAAAACAATAGTCATAAAAATGGCGGATCGTCAAATGGAGCTCTTTTTCTTCTTTCACCAGAACTAGTCAAACAGTCAATGAGAAATCGCAACCAGATGTAGGTTCTTTCTTTGTAGATCTCATCTATTCATATTTGAAAAATATGGGATAGCATGTATAAGTCATTAGTTAACTTTTTGGTATGCTTTCTAGGATTCTAATGGATTTATCAGAGAAGTAGTAATTTCATTTTGGGTGAAATAATTTTTCTTGGTTATCTTTCCAACCATTTAAAAAGATCTTTCTCAGACTTGCCTTATTTGGGATGTGAAAGAGCAATATTTTGTATGTGTGGTACAGAAGCAGGTAAGGCTAAGCTAGGAGTTCACTTGTATGAATGAAATATACACATGTAAGCTATAGTTCCTGCATCATTGCTTAAAGCTTAGATATTTTTTTCTTTGACATCTACAGCAACAGTACTGCATTTTTGTTGAGTGACTGCTCTGTTCTGAACAGTTAATGACCTACTGTGGGGTATGTTGGTTTGCATAAGATATGAACTTGACCAGCAAGAATGTGGAAAACATAGAGTGTGGCAGGAATTTGAGGACTGGTAGCATCAGGGGGAGGAAGAGTTGTCACTTCAGTTCAGTTAACGCTACTTTGTGAGTGAATGTCAAGTACCTAATAGTACTTGGCAGACAGTAGCGCCTCAACGAATGTCAGGCCTTCCTAGAATCAGACAGTGGTCGGGCGTAAGGCATCATGACTGGTAACATAACTTCAAGGCCACCTTCCTCCCAGGGTGCAGAGAACACGTGCCGTCCAAGGTGACAGAAGAGAGACTGTCATGTGTAGTCAGGGAAAACTTCATCACGGTGGCACATGTGACCCGAGCGTTGAAACAGGTGTGGCGGACCGGGGCAGTCATTCCAGGCGGCATGGTTCTCAAAGGTGGCCGGTGCGCTGGAGTGGAGACTTTGGGTGGGATTGTGCTGGGATGTGGTGGTGGTGGGGTAGATCCTGGAGAAATGTGGGCCTCATTGCACATTAGCCTGAGGAACTTGGGCTGGAGATGCAGGTGGGGGTGGGGAGGGATACGCCTTCTGATCTGGGATTTCCATGATCAAAACCAGCCTTTCAGGAAGATCCCTGATGAAGGCATGTAGGCCTCTTTTGTGTTTGTCCAGAAAACAGCCCCTCCTGTGCTTTTATTTGGGCTTGCCCTGACATTAGCAATCCCTGTGATTAATGGAGACCCACACACTATGGTTTTATAAACATTTATTTTATTTTATTTAAAAATATTTATTTATTTTAGAAACAGAGGGGGGAGGGATAGAGGGAGCGGGAGAGAGAGAATCTCAAGCAGATTTCCCCACTGAACCCAGAGCCCTACATGGGGCTCGATCCCAGGACCCTGAGATCATGACCTGAACCAAAATCAAGAGTTGGCTGCTTACCCAACTGAGACACCCAGGCATTCAGTTTGTTATCATTTAAAAATTAGGGGCGCCTGAGTGGCTCAATCATTAAGCATCTGCCTTTGGCTCAGGTCATGATCCCAGGGTCCTGAGATCGAGCCCCATATAGAGCTCCTTGCTCAATGGGAAGCCTGCTTCTCCCTCTCCCACTCCCCCTGCTTGTGTTTCCTCTCTCGCTGTGTCTCTGTCAAATAAATAAAATCTTAAAAAAAAACCATTTAAAAATTATAAACAAGCTATAAATGGTTATAACAAAAATTCTTCATATTTGTTCATAATCAATATTCGTTCATAGAAACAAAATAAAAATATATGTTAAGTTCTATTTTTTATGATGAAGTTGGCAAAATAGCAAATTATTCAATTTGTGGATTTGATTTACAATAATTTTCTCGCTCCTATTTGCTGTTTTGATCAATTAAATTTTCATAAAATAAACTAGTGATGCCTGTTCACGAATTTTATGTGGGTCATGTTTGACAAAATTGTGCTCATTTTTATTGTAAAGTTTTGACAGGCTGCCTCTGTGAATGTTTGCTGTTACTATTTCTTCTCTGCCTTGGGGCACCATTTTCAGGTTTTCTACTTGTCTCAAAACACCAACTCTCGTCATTTTTAATGACGTAACATAGGGCTTCGGTAGAAAAAATCCACCAACCCCTGATCTAAAAGATTAGAAGGAAAATGTCGCTGCAGAATATAAAATTTCAACATGTTCCCAATAAACTATTAACAATATAAATGTAGGTGAATAAAAGTTAAATTAGATGTATTTTTGTGATGTTCTTGAGAGAGCTTTTTTGGTAAAATATTCAGAATTATTAAAATTAAATGGCAAAATAGAAATAATAATTAGTGAATATAAAAAGACTAAATAAAAATTATTTTAATAAATAAAGCTAATAGTTGAAATATACTTCATGCAAAATTTAATTAAATGTTTTTATAAAAGTGATAGTGTTTCATTAACTAGGGTTCAGAGTCTCCCTATTTGGTTGTAAAGAATCACAACCACGCCTCATGGATGCTGTGTCCAGAATCCGGATGATACCTCCCTCGTGATAAATCTGGCCCTACACAGACACGGATTTAAGGGTCCTGGGAATTGTTTATATTACAAAACGTTCTTCAGCCCCTGAGAGTTGTTGCTGAGGCCACGCGAACCCACAAGCAGCACGAGTCAGGATGCTGAAACAGCTAGGGAAGGGGCCTCGGGCTCGGGACCCCGGGGCAGGACGGACGCCTCGCGCTCTCCGAGCAGACGGAGGTGGCATGTTGGTCACCTAAATGCCTGCGTGGCTCTGGTCCCCACTCTGGAGCGGCCTCTCTGGTGCACCATGCAAGCCTTCATGGCACTCACGCGTGCCACGTTGGGGTCACAGGGTGGAAGGGTGACAGGCGGAGAGGGCTGCAGCCCCGTGGCCCACCCCGCAGGCCAGGCCTCCGCGTGCTCTGATCTGCTGATTCTCTGTGTATTTGTCCTCGGCCTGGACCCCACTCCTTGCAAGAACGTGAGCTCATTCTAATTTTAATTCTAATTTTTTTATATCTGGTTTAGCACCTCAGATGGTTAATTCTGATGTTTAATCTGCCACGTGACAGCCGGTGGTGTGGATGGTTAATACGAGCGGTAAGCTGGGGGCAGAATGAGGAGGTGGCCTCTGGCTGGCTGGCAGCTCTGGAGAACTTTCTCAGAAGCCGCTTGCTGGAAAGATCTGGACCGAGGCTGGACGGGAGAGAGTTTAACCCTTCCTACCTTCGTGCGTACTTGAGCCGGCTCTGGAGAGGCAGGGCAGGAAAGTTCGGCTTCTGGAGGAAGTAGCTTGTCACAACGGCGCCCGGTGAGTCCCTGAGCGGAGTTTGGCCTCACGGCTCTCGCGGCGCACGAGAGCACTGACGGCTGTGACGTTGAGCTGCTGTACGAGCTTCGCGGACGTTCCCAGCCGCACTGCCGTTCGGGGCAGCAAGCACGAAGCCAGAAGGATTCCTCGCTCGCGGCCAGCCGGCTTTCTGGGGTTGCTCGTACTGTAAAACCTCACGACAAAATAGCAACAGTGCGTCATTCTAGACCTTAGACATGTCAAATCAGACAGACAAAGACAGACATCTCAATAGAAGTCCGAGCCGCGAGCTGCTCTGCGTACTTTCTAGTTCTACTAATGAAAAGATTTTGAAATGATGTGCACACGTAAACACCAGCGGTGGTTTGAAGTCTGTCATTTGTGGCTACTTACCCTTCTCCTCCCTTCCTCTCTTTGACCGTTTGCCGTATTTCCGACTCAGCGAGGGGCCCTATGGTGCCGCTCCTGTCCTGATGGTAGCACAGAGCTCAGCCGCAGACGAGATCCAGCGCGCTGAATGCTGAGGTCCACCCCAGTGCCACGACTTTGCTTGTGTGTTGATGTTGGTGAAGTCAGAGCCCCGTGGCGGAGACCACAGTCGACAAAATGTAGTGGATACTCCGAGTATCAGTTCGCGCCGGCAGAGACCCACCAGCCCTTGTGCCTGATTCAGGTACCGGAGAGATCCTCTGCTCGGTCGTCCTGAAGTCGAGTCCTGCGTCGTGGCTGACCCCGCAGGGACTGTGGTGAAGGGGGCGGCAGACAATCCGTGCCTGCATCGGAAGTGCCGTGGGCATGACCTGGAGCCGGGAGAGAGGAACTGGGGTCCCTGCCTACCTGGCTGTGTGGCCCTTACTGTCCAACTCATGTCTGTGAGCCTCAGTGTACTCGTTTGAGGTTTTTCTTTGTTGTCCATAAGACACACAAATGGGTGGGGCGCCTGGGTAGCGCAGTCGTTGGGCGTCTGCCTTCGGCTCAGGGCGTGATCCTGGCGTTGCGGGATCGAGTCCCACATCGGGCTCCTCGGCTGGGAGCCTGCTTCTTCCTCTCCCTCTCCCCTGCTGTGTTCCCTCTCTTGCTGGCTGTCTCTCTGTCACATAAATAAATAAAATCTTTAAAAAAAAGACACACAAATGGGTGATTTATACGTGGAACAATCCAGGTGTGCGTGATTCATAACCCAAACTTGGGGCATTTCCAAGTCCTTGAGATTACACTTGTTTTTTTTTTTTTTTTTAAAGATTTTATTTATTTATTTGACAGAGATAGAGACAGCCAGTGAGAGAGGGAACACAAGCAGGGGGAGTGGGAGAGGAAGAAGCAGGCTCATAGCGGAAGAGCCTGATGTGGGGCTCGATCCCAGAACGCCGGGATCACGCCCTGAGCTGAAGGCAGACGCTTAACCGCTGTGCCACCCAGGCGCCCCGAGATTACACTTGTTTTTAACTGAAAACAGCAAAGCTGCGTTCACGCGCAGTGAGGTCAGTGCCTCCTGCTTTCCTACAGGACGAAAGGCAGCCTGATGGTCTACCTGTGATGGCGGAGCCCTTGCTGACCTTGACCTTGACCTCCAGGCATGAGGAGGGAGCAGGGGCTGCGGCTCGTCCTTCTCGCGCTCCACTCCCAGAAATCGTCTGAGTCTTGTCACCTTTTCAGGGAGCTTGGTCTTTCTTGACAGAGCCAGGACATATTTCTTCCTAATTACACATTATTCCAACCCACGTCTGACAAGACGGCCGTTCACCTTTGTGTTTCCGCGGTGTAGTGAGCTAATGGTGGAGAGAAAACCCTACCTTTGATAGCAGCTGGCCATGAGATAGCCTGGGCTGAGTTCACTCTGCCAAACCCTGGAACAGTGATCTCTTTGTAGCCATTTCCATTGTAATCTTCTTTGTTTTTTATTTCCAAAGAGACGAGAGGTCTCCTAAAGCAAAGTCGGTGGAGTCTGAGAGTCAGGCCAGCCCGGGGCTGGTGCAGCCCTGAGACAGAGACCTTGCTTCGAAGGGTAAAGAGAAAACCATCTGATCAGCTCTGTTCAGCCCAAGAATCTCTTTTTGTTTAGATGTTGAAGAATTGCAGTGGCTGTCCTTAGAATTTCCTAAGCTGATAAGTGGGCAGCTACAGCCATCCTCACAAGTCCTATGAAATAAATGTCCGAAGACACACAATTCTGGGCAAATGCTCTCACTGATTTGAGTAAACCTCTGTGTGGTTCACAGAGTAAAGGGGAGAGCTTATCTGCTAATAACAGGCTCTATTTATCACTGAAAAATTAATGCGTTAAAGATCCAATATGATGGTAATAACAATTTTATTTGGAAGAATTCAACTTTGTCCGGATTCCCTTAAACATCTGACTATAGTAGCATAATGCTCACACCTGCGTTTTATGTAGTATTGGGCTTGGGTTAGCAATAGAGCAGGTAAGAGCCCATAAATGTTAGAGTGCATTATCTATACTTTTGACCATTTATGGAGCCAAAAATCCTTCTATCAATTACCAAGTAATAATTAGTCCCGCTTTCTCCTAATCTCTACTTGGTTAAGCAGGTGCGTGATGAAGTTGTGTGGTGTGGAAGAAAACACAAAGATAGGCATGTAAATTAATATCATTGCAGATCATTATGGTAATCACATGTACCCCTTCTCATCCAGATGTTTTCCAAGAGTATCTTTCAAGTATTTCTAGCTCCGTGCTCACTGGAATTCCTGAGTTATGGCGGAACGCAGGGAGCCTGGATCAATGTCTAGCCAGCTCCCAGGGACTTGGAGAAGCCCTATGAGAATTCTCTGATCTTCGTCAGCGTTTCCCACTTTCAGTTAAAAGATGTCAAAGCTCTTTTGTGAATATTCGCAACACAAAGTCTTGCCTTGGCACCTGATAACTCTTCTGTCTACGTGGTTACTTTTTCGCAGAAAGGAAGCAGAAATTTTTTTTGGATTTTACCGTAACTGGGAACTATATGCCATTACTTAAGGCTAGAGGAAAATTAGTGTGTGTGTCTCACATTAAAAAACTCTCTCGTGTAGCTAAAATCTCACCAGGATGCAGGATATTTAAAACACCACCGGCATCACTTGCTTGGTGCAGCGATAGGACAAGCACATCAGGCATTAGCCTCTGAGTTTCAGCAGTTGCTTGAGGTGAAGACTTGGTGACTCATCCTTTCTCATAGTGTGACTTCAGCAGTACGACCCATCTAGACGAGATTTCGAAGATTCCTATGTCTGATGATTTGTTTGCATTCTTATCTCCACCTGTCCTTTCTTTTTTTTTTTTTTAAAGATTTTATTTATTTATTTGACAGAGAGAGAGAGACAGCCAGTGAGAGAGGGAACACAAGCAGGGGGAGTGGGAGAGGAAGAAGCAGGCTCATAGCAGAAGAGTCTGATGTGGGGCTCGATCCCATAACGCCGGGATCACGCCCTGAGCCGAAGGCAGACGCTTAACCGCTGTGCCACCCAGGCGGCCCTCCACCTGTCCTTTCAAATGGATGAAAATCCCTTGTGAGAAAAATGCTCAGACAGCATAAAGGACACGTTAAGAGGCGCAACAGAATCATACAATACGTTGCGTGAAATATTTAAAAAGTGAAAAGGTTGCAACTATAAATATGTTAGAAATGTATGTCTAACACTCTGTATGTGTTAATGTATTAAATGTATTTAGTACATATAAATACATTTAATACATATAAATGTATGAAACACTCTGCCCTGCATGTGATTTGTAGAAGCGTGTTCTTTGTTAACGTTAGACTGGTGCGCCCTTCCACTGTGTCTGCAGTGCACAAACCTTTCCTTCAGTGAAAAATAGTACAAGCAGCGCCGTAAGCTCACAGCTGCAGGTTCACGGCGTGGAGCACGCGGCCCGGAAGGTCCGAGGAGCTGGGACAGGGCAGGGGGCGGTCGAGCAGAACCCTTGCTGGTGCTGCCTCGGGAGGGAGATGATCCCGCTGGCACTTCCTGAATCAGACCTCAGTCTATTACCGTCCCTTGCTTACTGTTTATCAACTTAAGTGAACTATTCGATGAACTGGACCCATTTGAACTGTGCGTTTTGAAGAATTTTGAAAAACGTATAGACCCATGAGTGCGCCACATTCAAAATACGAAATGTTTTCATCACCCCCGAAAGTTGCCTTGTGCCCTTGGTGGTCCCTTTCTTCCTGCACGCCTGGCTTCAGGCAACCACTGGTCAGCTCTCTGCCACTAAATTGTGTTTTTCTAAATGAAATTGGACATTATGTACCCTTCATGCTTTGTTTTCTAGATGTTATGTCTCATGATGACTAATAAAATATGTATTTTTTCCCCAAAAGACTGCTATTTGGTTATAAACCTGCAAAAGAAACCCTTTTTTTTTTTTAAAGATTTTCATTTATTTATTTGACAGAGATAGAGACAGCCAGTGAGAGAGGGAACACAAGCAGGGGGAGTGGGAGAGGAAGAAGCAGGCTCATAGCGGAGGAGCCTGATGTGGGGCTCGATCCCATAACGCTGGGATCACGCCCTGAGCCAAAGGCAGACGCTTAACCACTGTGCCACCCAGGCGCCCCAAAAGAAACCCTTTTTATCACGGGAGAGCACATGCGCTCTGCAGGGAGGTCCCTCCCTGACACGGTATTTGTCTCCTGGGGCTGCCATCACGAAGTACCAGCATGGGGTGGCTTAAGGATAACATGTATGCTGTCACAGGGCCGGACACTGAAGTCCGAAATCCAGGCATCAGCAGGGTCTCGTTCCCTCTGAGACTCTCGGTCTGATCCTTCCTGGCCTCTTCCAGCACCTGGGGGTGGCCGGCAATCCTTGCTGTCCCTGCAGGCATCACCCTGTTCGCTGCCTCTGTTGTCTCAGGCATGCTCCCTGTGCACCTGTCTTCACTAGGCATTTCCTCTTCTTTTAAGAACACCAGTCACTGGATTTAGGGTCGCCCTAATCCAGTATGACCTCTGTAAAGACCCTGTTTCCAAGTAAGTTCATATGCATGGGCACTGGAGGTTAGGACCTGGACATATATTTTTGGGGACATGATTAACCCATAACACTCAGCTATGTCATTGGTCCTGGGAGTATAAGTATCTATGGGTGTCTGTTTTAAATGATACCATGTGGAAAGCCTGAAAATTGAGAGCAAAAGGCAAGAATGGGTGTAGACTGAGTTCGCACTGCTGTGTGAAGATTGAAAGAACAGCCAGACTGAGGCCGAGAGCTGGGCTGCCTTGGACAAGCCCCCGCATCCTAGCTGGGCTGCTGTCTCAGGGCGGAGGACTCTGCTGAATGAGAGGAAATCCCGCTCAAGGGCCGGGCTGGATGGGGCGGGGGTGTTAGTACAGCGCCATGCAAAAGAAAGTGAACGTGGGCCACAGATGGGAGCCATGTGTGCAATTTCGGATTTTCTAGTAGCCACATTAGAAGGAGTAACATGAAAGAGGTACAGTTAGTTTTAGTAATGTATTTTATTGGACCTCATATGCCAAAATGTTATCCTTTCTAGATGATGACTGTGAAAGTGTGAAGGAGATCATTGACTGTTTGTAGTAAGTCTTCCAATTCAGTGTATATTTTACCTCTGCCTTTGGAAGGCCACATTTCAAGCCTCACTAGTGACATGTGGCCGGTGGCCACCGTATTGGGCAGTGAGGGAATGACCGTTGGAAGTCGTGCCATCTTCGGATATCATTGGTGGGACGCTCCAGGGACAGGGAGCCGAGTGTCTGAGCCACATCTGTGGAGTGATGTTGCTTCCAGAATGTTTGACACAAGCATTCACCATCTGTGCAGTGCACCTCTCAGAAGGGAAACCGTGATGATGAGTGGAGAAGGGTTGGGGGGGGATTTTGCAAATAAGAAAATCGGCCGGAAGCAGTTAAAGTGCTCGCCCACAGTCGTGCATCTAGGGATGAGGGTCAGGCCAAACTGCTGTCCAGTGTGACGCACCCATCCCCAGGCCTTGACCCTTAGCCTGGGAAGTGAGGGGCCCAGATGGCTCCCGACGGTCCCTCCAGCGCTAGGCCTGTACGTTGTTCTGTGTTAGCAGATCTCTGGCCCAACCACGCACACGCAGACGTGCTCCTTGGCATCGGCGCGAAGTCTTCCAGGATCGGAACAGCTGGGGGGTTGGGATCTCTGCATTTCCATAGCTTCAGGGTTTGGCTGGAGGAATGATTAATGATAAAAGCAGAAAACAAATGGTCTGAAATCCAGATACTTCAGCCAAGTCTCACATGGCTAAGTCCCAGTAGTGATAAATAATAAAATAATGACATCACTCTTCTCTGTGATCCAATATGGTGTGAAAGGAAAATAAATGGCTTATCATTCGCGAGTTCCAGCTATATTTTATATTGTTTTACTTCTTTTCAATGTGTTTTTCTCAGTTGCTTCAACACGATGAGCTGTGTTTCTATCAATTATACCCCAGCATTCAGCATATAAAACATTC
The DNA here is from genome assembly GCF_024610735.1 of Ursus americanus. NCBI lineage: Eukaryota > Metazoa > Chordata > Mammalia > Carnivora > Ursidae > Ursus > Ursus americanus. The sequence continues at coordinate 83,525,961 of NC_142133.1, read as the reverse complement.
CTCAACCTACAGATACATTTAATGTGCTTTTCAGTTGCTCCAAAAGCTCAGAATACAATTGGAACTTAATCACCCCGATTTCCAAATTATGGGGACACTTATGTGTGGGCCCCTCTGAAGTCGTGGTCCTGGCCCCTGAGCCCTACACACGGGAGTCTTTGCACGTGAACTTGGAGGTGACCCAGCCTCCCCAGGGGACACGCACTCCACCATCTGCTTTCCTCTGCTTATGCGGGATGTGGTTATTTTAAAAAGGCACTAATTTCCAGTCGATTGCCGGGTGCAGTGATCCCCGGTTCACAGGTTTTTGTGCAGAAGCACGTTTGCTGAATGGCCGCAGGGGCGGGCTTGGGGGATCAGACCGGAGTCCAAAAGTGCCCTGTGTTTAGAGACGGCTTATTCCGCAGGCTGGAACACACGTCCACACGCGCGCCTGTGTGGACCCCACAGCCCGAGACAACAGTGAGTTCGAAGGTGGAGGGGTGAGCGGTGACAGTGAGTTCCGCCTCGCTCTCACGAGACGCACTCGACAGTTTCTTCTCGTAGCTCTTTTCTGAAGCAGTATGAGCCCCTCCTTCCGGATGGGGGAAATGTGGCTCGAAGGGGTAAAAGCCGTGGTTTAAGGCTGTGTGGCAGTGAGGGTGGGGTCGGGACAGCACGTGCGGGTGCAGGGACCCCACGCGCGGGCCCAGGGACACTGGCACAGGCTTTTCTGCGCGTCGCGCCCCTGTGCGAGGAGGGAGGTGTTTAAAAGGGCGTGAAGGGGTCTCCTCCAGAATGGGGTCCCTCAGATGATGGATTCCTTCATTCTTCCTCCTGTGGACACATACTGACAAATATCTGATCTGTGCTTGCAATTTACCAGCCGAGTCAAATACCAGACAGTGCTGCCCGTTCACTACGTGAGCTCAGAGCACTGGCAAGAGTGAGGGGTGGTGGGAACCACGGAGCAGGACCCCCGGCTCCATCGGCGGGTTCTCAGCGTCACGGTAATCCTGCCACCTCCCCTGCTCCCTTCACTGACGGTCCCAAACTCACTGTCTAACCGCACACCTCAAAGAGCCTGCAGACGTCACCGTTCCTGTTTTCAGCAGTAGCTTGGCCTGTTATTCATGGAGGAAGTGGGGACGCTCTCCCGTCTTGTCCTAATGCCTCCGAGGACGTAGGTCCAACCTCTCCCTTTCTCCTACTTCCAGAAACATGAGCTATGGTGGAGAAACCAAACCCTCGATTTTGTTTTATTTTAATTAGTTTAAATTTAAGTCAGTTAAATCTGAATCAGTGCCTACCACACTGGAGAGCACAGACTGGGATCTTCCTTCCTTCTTCTCGTAGAAGTTGGCCGGCACCCCGTCTTGCATTTCTCCCCCCGCTTCGCAGCACCCACCGCTCCTGGACGGCGCTCCGCCCTGAAGACATTACAGCTGCCTGGAGGTTGCGATTCTCAGTCCCAATTCCGAATATCCAGAAAGTGTCTGTAGTAAGCTGCCCCTGGCCAAGTCCACCTCTCTCTCCACATCACGTGTCTGTCTCTTCCTCGGGACTGGGACCAGTGTCCCTCGTGTGAATTCAGAACTCCATGCAGCGTAGGCAGGAAACACACGTTCACGAAAGAAGTCGCTTAAGAAAATGTTTATTGGAGCCAAGGTCCTGTGGGGGGAACGGCTCAGCGGAGAAAAGGACAGACCTGAGCCCTGCTCTCAGGGAACCCACGTCCCACCCATCAGACTAACCGATTCTATTGTCCTGGGGCCCAGGAGCGCCACCAGCCCCGGGAAGGGCACCAGGAGCTCTCAGAAAAGGCTTCTGGGCTGCAGTCCATCCTTGGCGGGTTGGAAGAGGACACGTCCTCAGGCCGCAAAGACAGGCCTTGGAAGGGAGTCCAGGGGGACTCGGGGATGTCTGGGGACAGGGCCAGTTCAGTGGGGCTTCCCCACAAGGAGGAGATGAGGTGGGTCGAGATGAGACCACAGAGGCCAGTGGGGTACATCAGGAAGGGCTCTGTGCCTCGTCTGGAAAGCAGCTGGCAGCCCCTGAAAGCTCTGTGGGGAGCGGCAGTCAGGTATGTGTTGGGTGGAGGGCCTTCTGACAGTGAGGTGGGATTTGGGTCAGAGGGTGGGCAAGACTGGGGGCCCTGGCACTGCTCTGGAGACTTGGGGAGGGGGGTCTGGGGGAGACAAGGCCCTGGGCCAGGGGAGAGTGGGCTCGAGAGGTACAGGGGTGATGGGGGAAGGGACCCATGAGGGTCCTGCCTGCACTGGGACTGTGTGCCCAGTGGGCCCTGTGGGAGTCGGAGGCTGGCTGGGGGCTGACAGGGGGCGGCTGGCACAGAGATGCTGAGTGATTTCCCAGGCGGCCAACAGAATGCTGGAGACCTGGGCTCAGACAACAAATGCGTCATCTCCCAGGCTGGAGGCCAGAATCCCAGGATCAGGGTGTCCCAGGGCGCTTCCTTCTGAGACCATGAGGGACAGACTGCTCCCGCCTCCTCCCCCTGCTTCTCATGGCTGGAGGGCCATATTTGGTGTTTCTAGTAGGTCTCCCCATTCTGGTTCACGTGGCGCTCCCTCTGTGCGTGTGTACGTGTCCAAGCTCCCCGTTACATGAGGACGTCGGTCACGTTGGTCGTACCGGATTAGGGCCCTTCTGCTCCAGCGTGAACTCATCTTGTCCAAGTGCATTCACTATGAATCTGTTTCCTCGTTAGTCACATTCACTATGAATCTGTTTCCTCATTAGCTCACATTCTGAGGTCGAATGTGACCATAGCTGGGCTTGGGGCCTTAGCACAAGAATTTGGGGACGTGATTCACCCCATAGCAAGGGCCGGCAGCTTTGGAAGGAGATGGGAGCTGGCATTGTGGATGGGGCTGGCTGGGATCCTGGGGATGAATGGGATCTCCCAGAAGGCAAAAGTGGAGTCGAAACGAGAATTCCGAGGAGCCTGTTCCCGGGGACGGGGTGAGAGCGCGCTTTCCGCGCAGAGGCCGGCGTGAGGGGCGTGAGGACCCTCAGGAGACAGGGAGCATCTGCAGAGCGGCTCTGACAGGCCCAGGGAGCTGGGAGAGGACCGGGCTCACTGGCTCTCGGGTACGGTGGCTGTGGGTGCGGGCCAGAGTGCAGGGAGCGGCTTTGGTCGCAGGAGACGCACGCCTGGCTCTGCGCAGACGGGTCGCTGACCGCGGAGCGCCCAAGGAGCCGCGGCCTGGTGGTGTGGGCGGGGTCAGGACTGGGCCCGGAGGGGTGTGCGGTGGCGGGGAGTGGGGTGGGAGGTGACCCCCCATCACGATGGTTGCTGCTTCGGCCAAGCTGAGAGCTTTGGAGCCCCACGCCACTAGGAGCGGCTTTTAGTGGCCGCCTGCTGGGTCAAGGATGAGGACCTTCCAGGAGTTGGAGGTACGCTCTGCGTTTAGTACGGTTCCAATAAATGGGGCTGATCCAGCCTGGCTGAGTTTGGTTAGGCCGCCTCTGCCCACGTGACCTTGCCCTCGGAATCTACGGGAAGCTCTGTTCTATGCTCCTCCCCAGGGGGACTGGTTCACTGGCAATCAGTGCCCTAAAAATCCGTATGTGTAGGACTTGTTGAAGCTCAGTCACCTATGAAAGTGACCGCAGACGTCGTGGGTCACGCAGCTTCACAGACACCTCGAGCAGGAAGCAGAAGTGACCAGGCAGTTTTCCTTTCAAGAGATGGAATCTTCTTTTTCTCTGAAAATAAATATTTCATGTGCTCATTGTGTAACCTATTTGCAGAAACCTACAATGTAAAACAAGAAACAATCTGCCTAATCCCCCCACCCAGAGCTGACGGCCGTTACCGCTGTGGGAGGGCGCACGCAGGTGAGGAGAAGACTCTTGGAACCTGTTCGCAAGTTCGGCTTCATAAAGATAATCATAAAAGACACGACTTTGCGGAGGCTCAGTCTGCATGGTTCCCCTGCAGGAAATCGGATGTTTCATGAATGTGTGTGTGCAGGGGCTGCTTCTCCCACCATCCCTTGTGCCCTGGGGTCACCTGACCTGATGGGAGCGAAGGGAAGTGCCCTGCGTTCCTCTGGCAGGTTTTCTCATGCTGAGGCCTCGGCTGGACCCCTGGTACCGCTCCGGAGAAGCGCCAAGGCCCTGGGCTTGGCTTTGCCCTCTCCTGGGGTTGGGCAGGAAACGGGCTGGAAATGGCCCTGCCGTCCCAGCTTGTCATGACGAAGCCAGCGGACATCGGCAGAGTTAGACCCGTGCCGGGCACACCCGAGTGTTCGCGAGTGCTGGCCGTTCTCAGCAGCTGCCGGCTCATCCGTTTGGCTCTCACTTCTCTAAGATGCCAGGAGACGCGGAGGGAGGTGTGCAGGGCCTCTGGGCCGTGGGCCCCACCTGAGACCTGGGCCGTGTCCGGTCCCCTCCTCGCGCATGTGTGCCGCTCTGGGCCCCCGAGGCAAGTGCAGGGGACCACCTCGCTTTGCCGGAGCGTCAGGGATTGAAGAACCCCCTGGGCTGGCGGGACCACCACTTTGCAAGGCACTGAGCGGGCACTTTCGTGTTACGAAGAGATGACTTTCTGGGCCATAAAAGTAACTTTAGAGCCCCGGTTTCCACCTCTTAAAATGGGGACAATTGAAGTGTCCATGTCCCAGGGCTTCATGAAGATTAAATGAGGTAGTATTTCCATGAACCAGCCTGCGACCTGCAGAAGGTGCTCGGCAAACTCTCCGTTCTTCGTACTGGACGTGGAGCAGCAGAGCCGTTGTCTCGGTGTGAAAATCAGATATGCGTCACAGGCACAGGTGGGACCCTGAGAAACGTCTAAATGCGAGCCAGCCTTCTGTTAGTGGGGTCACTTCGTTCGATAGAAGATGCAGAGAATCAAAGAAAAAAATTTTTTTTGATAGAGGGAAAGATCGATCATTCCTTGGTTTCAGACTTAGATGGAAGTGGAAACTCTGTCAGTGTTGATAGCATTCACTGGTCCCGCCGCCAGAGCTGTCAGATGCCACAGGCTAGGGTGTTTTTAAGGCAGGATTGTGTGTACTCACGACTTTCCTGCAGGATTTTAGATGTTCTGTTAAAGTGAAATCTGTTGCTTCTCCCCCTCCCCCTGCTAATTCTGCTCATCGGTGAACTAAAGAAAGCTGTTCCCGTGTAGGGTGCTCTACCTCGTGCTTCCTTAGCAGCTCTGGGCAAATGTTTCAATTCTTCCTTGGTTTTGAAGGACTTACGTGTAAACATATACATAAGAAATAAAAAAATAATTTGGCAATTATTAACATTCGTGGTTTAAAATCTTCAGAGTTACCCCCTTTTGCAACTGCGCACAAAACTCTGAGAGCAAACTCTACGGTGATTTTCGGGCGTGGGCCCCCCTGCGGATTATTTGTACCGTTTCTCCCTCCGCTCCTTCGTAGCAATACGTGTTGGGATGATTTTGGTAATTGTAAGAAATCTCTTCATCGATTGGACTCCTGTCTATTGGATAACCATGTTCTTCACTCACATTCCTTATTTCTGGACTGTAAGTCACAAATACTTTCCAAATCCACATTTTGACTTGACTTTTCTTACTTATCTTTCTCATAATAGTCATCAAAGATGATGAATCTTTGAACTGGATAATAGCAACCATAGATAATAAAGAATCATTTTAAGTTTCCTGAATGCAAATCCCAGGCCACGGCAATAACTCCTCTTATTATTTTCAGAGTGACTGTCTTCAGCAAATAGCGACTCTAAATTAATTTAGGGGCTGTGAGAAACTATAGCCGATGGTGTTGGCACTGACCGTGAGGCTACAGGAGAAAGGACTGCGAGTCTGGACCAACGACCACACCAGCCAGTGCGAGATCCATGCTGTCCTCACCGCTCGACTTCTGCCATTTCCACCTAATGAGACGAGAATAGGGAAGTTGACACGGAGCTCCTTGGAATTAATGAGATCAAGAATGGAGCAATGCAGGTCTCATCTCAGTATGAGAATATGTGATGTGACTTGCTTCTCAATGATTTGGGATTAATCACTGACTTCTTGCTGTTCCCTGAATATGCCATGTGTTTTCCCATCTCCCACCATCTCTCATGCCGCTCTCTCTATTTGCAAGATCCTTTCCCCCTTTCTTTGGCTGATCAAAACCCATGTACCGCTTAAGGCTGACAGGTCCCACCTCCTCTGTGCTGAGTCTGTGTTCTGCAGAGTGTTGTTTGTACTTCAGAAGGGTTTTCACAGAGCCCGTCTGACGACGAGTGTGTCTGTGTCTCGGGCCTGAGCACTTTCTTTCTTATTCCTTATTTCTGGCCCCCTCGTTAGAGGCAGGATTAGAATGTCACCAAGGTGGGAGTCCTTTGTGGCTGGGACTTCTTCCTCCCCGAGTGACCCCACACGGTGCCCTGCACAAAGGCACTCTCTGTTAAGGTGTGTATGCTCCCATGTCCCCTTCTCCTTCCACCATCCCCATTATCTGCCAAAGTCATAAGGGCAGAAGGGGCCATCCATCCATGAAGACCGTGCGACCCCACCTTGATAGCTGATTCTATTCCTGGAAGCTCTTCGGATTTTGTTTCTCGACTAAATGAAAAATGATTATGGAAAAAATAAAGGAATGCCAAGAAATCAAGAGATTCCTTCTTTTATAGTCCAGCCAACCAGATAGTCTTAGATAAATTGTTCCCATTGGTGGAATGTAAACTCCGTGACATCGTTGCAAGTTCATGGACATAAAATTCGCTGAGCTCAATTTTATACTTAGAGACAGACATGCCACACTTGCTTGTTTTAGCCCGGTTACAGTAACATGGATCTCGCAGCAGGACTTTGCCCATGGGATCTTATTATTTTTGAAGCATGTTGAGTGTTAATTTTTTAAAACCCAATTGTAGATAACATCTCGGAAGGAGAGAGTATTTCTTCATTAAATGGTCTTAAATGAGTAATGATCATATGGAAGGAGGATGATTACCTAGAAAATGTTCTAAGGTTATTCAGTTATTTTGAAAAAATATATAAATAATAAAGATGTAGACACATAAGGGGTATACGTTAATAAAAAAAAATCTTGGATTTTTATCTCACTATGAAACTTTCCTGGGACGCAGAGCAAACAATAGCAAAAAAGAAAAAGTCTTAAGATTTTTTTCTAAGGTACAAATAAATGTCATATTGGAAAAATGAAGAATTAGAGTTGGTAATCTACAATTTTCTAATAATTTCTATACACTTTCAGAATTGGAGTTACATATGCGTAAAATAACTCATAGTAAATATTTCTCCTTTTCCTGGTCAAAGTAAGAAAGTGGGCGAGGGATCTGTTTTTGAGCCCAGGAGCATTTGGCATTGACTGAGATGCGGGATACAGAAAGCCCGGCATCTCACGGGAAGCAGAACGTTATGTGAACTCACAGAGATGTTGTTGGGAGTGAGGGTGGAATCAGACAGGAAACAGCAATGCTGTGTAGAAAGTGGCAACTTTCCCCTCAGACCCGGCAGACGAAGGGCCTGGCGCGCCTGTGGTCTTGGAGACCTTGCGCTGGTGCTGGGCTGCAGGGAGCCCGGCCCTTTCCCGGGGGTGACGGAGCGGTGATGACAACACGTACACTTCATTCAAATAAGCCTCGGTGAGGAGGAGGTCAGAGGCGCGCTGTGTCCGTGGGCCCTGCAGGCATCCACGTTCCACGTTTCATGCGCAGTGGCCGAAGGCTCGCACAGCAGCTGGTGCTGTGGCGGGGTGCTCCCTGCAGTGTTTTCCTGCGCTCACCTGAGAGCCAGCTGCCGTCACACTGCCCTCCCCTCCTGCCCGCTGCATTCTGCACGACCCTTTCCTGGAGTCTCCTCGTCCCGGGGCTGAGACCTCACGGGTCACTCTGCCTCTCAGCCACAACTGCAGCCTCTTCTTGCCCACTACTCTTGCCTGGAGAAGTTTCAGGAGTTGAAAGACCACATGTCCAAGAAAGCTAGTTATGTAAATGAACCTGGTTAAGATAATCTGGGGCCCTAAACACCCGCATAAATGCTCGGGAGGGCTGGTATTCACTCTGCTTTCCATTAAAGCCTCTACCCAGAAATCTTGAGAATGTCCTATAGCTCTCTGCCCTTCAACTGAAAATAAGCTATGCATATAATATATCAGGAGATGTTTTTATTTAAAAAAAAAAAGACAAATCATCAAACATTACAGGTTTAGTTTACAGGTAGCTTAAATTACCCAAATTCCATGATGTTCCATAATTCTCAACACCCACAAAGGGCATCTCTCGGTTGGAGAATATTCTCATGCTGAGCGTACATCGTCTGTGGTCCTCCCGTTGACTCTGTTTCCTGCCAATGTGCGGGTGTGCTGTGTCTTGATGTGAGCCTGGAACGGGCTTGTCCTTGACACTGTAGGTTTGGGGAGGCTGTCCTCCTTTTTTTCCAAGTAGGGCTGGAAGGACTCTAGGATGGCATACGCCACAGATCGCCCTGGGTGGAAGGTCCAGACGACTCCCAGGTGAGTAGCCAGGTGAGGACCGCTCCTGGGTGTGAGGAAGCCCATGTCTCTGGAGGGAAGACCTGGAGCCCAGCCCTTTATTTCATTTACTTCTTGTCACCTACACGGAGGAAGAAATTTGTTAGGGGACCACTATATGGTGTTGTGCAAAGCAACATTCAACACATGTTCGGCTTGGGTTTTAGGGTCAAGATCATATTGAAATGCTCCTGGGACATTGTGAATGACCATGTCTGAGTGTGTGTTCACATGCACACACACACACACACACACACACACATGGGATGGGCCCTTCACTTTCAGAAAGATACAGGACTGAATAGCATTTTTAAACAAAGAAGCAAAGATAGTGATTCCAGAGTGGGCGGGCTTCCAAAGGCAATCTTTTATTACTGAAAAACTGACTTTGGCCTACCCTAGCCCTAAAAATCAAGGAAAGAACCACAAACCCCTCTACTTCATGACTGAGAAGGATCCCAAAGCCCTGGTTCCCCCATGCCCGCCCTTCCCTTGCCCCACGTGGTGTGTGTAATGATGCCACCATGACACAGTGCTACGGAAGGACACGGGGAGGTAGAGGGAAGATGTGTTCCTGTGGCAACTGGACGCTTGTAAAGCACGTCCAGTATCCAGAAGGGGGCGCCTCTCGGAGAGCCTTGGACGGGCAGCTCATACAGGTTTGTTACATGGACATGACACGCAGTGACACAGCCTTGATCCTCCTGAGAAATGCTCAGAAAGTTTCCCCAAGAGCCGCCATCCCAAACCACACTATTTTATCACAACGAATGAACAAAATACAGGACAGTGTGTGGATCGTGTCATCGTCTTTGGCCTTTACAGACCTTCCACTCTGGATTCCCAAGCCTGACTCTCCTGGCAAGAGAGGCTGACCTCGGTGAAGGATTGACGCAAAGTTTGAGACACCCTGTCCCACCCAGTTCTCCGGTGAGAGAAGCGTGTCGTGGAACAGGCATCGTGCTGCTTACTCTTGACCTAGGGCAGAAGCGAAATTGTTATCTTACTACGGAGATGACTTGGCAATACCAGCAATCATTACCTGAGTTCTTCGGGATACTGTGTCTCTGCAGTATAACACTGTGCTTGAAAGCAGCTCTGAGCAGCTGCACGCACGGCCTCCTTTGCAGGGTCCCCATCCTCCGTTCTAGGTTGGAATCAAGAAAGAAAGTGCCAAGCGTCTTCCGTGGAGCAGGCTTGCTGTGAGGACGGCCCCAGTGTGCTTGGCTGATCAGAGGAGTACCTGGGGGCTCGTCGTGGTTTATCCTCACTGGCTCCTTTCACAGCGAGGAACGCGCAGCCCCGCGGGTGGCGCGGAGGTGAAGACCTTTCAGATGCCTCCCGGCGGGGCGGCCCTGAGACACGCTGTCCCTCAGAACACGTCCACGCTGCTTCGCGGAGCTCCAGCCACGGAAGCTGAAGTTGGGTTCATCTCAATTGAGTGTTAGGTCTTTGATCATATCCATTCTGTCGAGATTTGGGATACAGTGTCACGATTTCAGTGCGGTGTTCAGCACAATAGCTCCCACGTCGGTTTGCATTGGGCCGAGATGAGGCGTGAGGCCGCCCCTGGCTTTCTTAGGGAGAAGGAAGATGAGAGAATCCCGAGGACCGGAGGACAGTGGCCATGTCCTGACCACAAGGCCCTGGAAGAGACCAAGCCACTTCACCGGCCTCCAGAAAAGCAGACACATTCCTCACTGCCCAAGGAAGAGACAGCCGCCAGGGGTTAATTAGGGAAGAGGGAAAATCAGTAAAGCGATCTCCAGTGACCTAGTGACATTATGCAAAAGCAGAGAAAAGCACAAGGGAAGAGAGGGGCGAGCCCCTCCCTGTGCAGCCGACTCAGCTCCGCACATGGGGATTAATCTGAGTGGGCAGCTGGGGCAGAGCGAGCTCAGGGTCCGCTAGTGATGCATGTGTCCCCGTGGATGGGCCCCCAGGGGCGGACCGCGTGCTGAGCTCCAGGTCTCGGACGTGTGATGAAGGAGACACCGAGCATTCCTCTGTGCTAACAAGGTCTGCCACCCAGTCCAAGGAGAACAGCATTGTAGGTTCAGAAAGAAGGATTTTGTTCCAGAAAAATAAATATGGCTCAATTTAGAAACAAGGCCTGGATTTTATTTAAGACGTCATGCCTCCATGGGAGGACATGTCGCCGAGAGGGCAAGACGAACTGTCGCCTGGGCTTGGACCAGCTTTGTCCTCTGAGTGAGCGAAACACGGCTCGTCCTCAGGTGCCGCGGGCGAGCGTAAAACGCCGGGTTTCCAAGGCTTAGTAGGAAGAAAGAATGTAAAATACCTCACGCGTCATTTTTGTACATTGATTTCATGTTTAAATGATAATACTTCTGCATGTATCAAGTTAAGTAAACTGAATTGTTAAAACTAACTTCACCTCTTACCTTTTACTTCCCAAAACGTGGCACCAGAGCACCTAGAATTACGGACGTGGTTCATGAGCTCTTCCTACAGGACAGCACTGCCCCAGAGACACTTGCTCCTCTGGATTTCACCCAGAGGCGTGTGGGTGAAGCTGTCCTGTGTGTCTCCCTGCCTCTTCCTCCTCCTCGCCCTCCTCTATAGCCCCCTGCCCCCTCCTCCTCTCCTTCCCCCTCCTCCTCCTCCCCTTTCTTCGTCCTTCCTCTTCCTCCTCCTCCTCCATCTCTCCTCCATACCCCCATCGCTCCTCCTCTCCCTCCTCTTCTCCCTTCCTTCTCCTCTTTCTACCTTTCTCCCTCCTCCCCTTCTCTCTCCTTCTTTTCTTCTTCCCTGATCTGGTTCCTAGGATCGTTCTGGTTCTTAAGCACCCTGTGTTTGCTCTGGCTTTCACAGCTGAATTAGGGCAAATCTAAGACTAACCTGGTCATGAATGATACTTAGCCATTTGTCTGAAGCTCGGCAGCGAGGGTTGGCTCTGGGAACCTGGAAGACACATCCCTTCCAGCCCGATGTGGGTGGAATTCCCTGTTCTCACTCTCTACTCACCTTCAGGCCATGAGGACTCGTTTTCCTTTGCGATCCCATGTCTGTCATGAAGCCAGAAAACACTTGTGGGTTTGGTTATTCCCTCGGGTAAGCTCCAAGCAGGATTTATAATGATAGGATTACCCGTTGTCAGGGACTGACTCTTCAGTCCTGCTCCTTTCCAGGTGCTACGAGGGAGACGCTGAAGGGGACAGGTCAGCTCTACCTTTAAGAACTAATAGAGTCTGGGAAGGAAGGCTGTTGTTGCCGTCATGAGCTGTCGGGAGAGGCGGGTTCGGCGGCTACGGGATGCAGCAGGGAGGGCTCTGCCTTGGAGCCCGGGAGATGCTTCTCCTCGGGAACATGACACAGAAGTGCCACGAACAGTTAGTGACTTACCCTCTTGTCTTCTAATTACTCCTGGAGTATTTGTCTTTCTACGTCTTGGGTGTCAACTCCCGTGGGCAGCTGGTCTCCTTCTGTGTTCTTCACGGGGCTGGCGCAGAGCAGGGTCCCTAGGGTCCAAGTGGAGCCGAAATGATGGGCAAAGGTGCCTGGTTTCCCCGGCCTGAGCCGCTCCAGCCTCCCCGGGCCTTCCTCTCCAGCAGAGGAGCGGCTGCTGGGTGGACAGTGAGGTGGTGGCTCACGACTCACATGCCAGGAAGAGCAGGAGCGTGGCCGTCAGCCCCAGGAGGTCTGCACGTGTGTTTCCTTGGCGAGGTGTGACGGGCCCGTCCTGGGAGCAGAGGACGGTCTGTGGGAACCAGGGAAGTTTCTTCCTTTTCCGTATCTTTTATCTTCAGAACGCTCCCTTTTGCTTCTGCTTGTTCTTTAATGAGGCAGATGCACAGTGCGTGCTCGGGGCAGAAACAGAGCCCGTGCGCTGAGGTTTGCCAAGTCATTTCGACCTCAGTAAATGTTGAGGAACAGCGAGTCCCTGGGAGCCCAGGAGCAGGGCCGCGAACACTGGACGCTGAGAATGTCCTTGAGCGTCAGAACGGGCACGCCAATGGAGGCGGCGTGGGCCACAGATGGAAACACGGAGGTAGAGACGTGAGCGTGGGGACCGGGCGTGGGGACCGGTGAGCAGGGTGGTGTGGAGGGTAAAAAGGGTGGGAAGAGTAAAGGCAAACCTGTGATGGTCGGGTTTGGGGTTTGGTCACCAGGATGGAGGAAGGTGCCTGGAGTCAGCTGGCGAGGAGTCAGGCGAAGTGCACAGAATTTCGTCCACATGGCCGGCTGTCAAGCTCAGCTTTTCCCAGCGTTCTCAGCCCTGCACAGCCTGGCCTGATGGGACGTTCATGGAGGGCATGGCACCAGGGCTCTTGCGGCGACCAGACGGAGACCTGCCTCGCTCTGCACCAGGCCCCCGCGCCTCGCGGGCCCCCTGAGTCCCCCTGGACGCTGCCGGACCCCGAGTCAGAATTCTCTGCCATATACACCTGACAGAAACTCTAGAAATTTCAAGGTAAAAATAAGAGTGTTAGCTATGTGCATGAGTTTCCCGAACCAACTGTTAACATTTTGGCTCAGAGTTCAAGGTCAAAGAAAACAAAACGCTAGCAGAAAGAATTTGGAATGAACGGGGTGTGGGCGTTCCTTCGCCCACTGGTGGACCTTCACTGTTTTGCATATCAAATTTTTGAAGTTTGTCTGGGCTCTCTGCTGGGGTTTTGACACCCTGGACTCTCCAAACCTGTGTAGGATGGGATTGTGCTCTAAATGTTGAAACCCGTGCGTAAACAGGCAAAGAAAGCGCTTTCCTCTGGATTTCGGAGGCTCTGAATGGAGCTCCTGGTGCATATCAGGTGCTAAGTAAGTGTTAGCTGAAATGAGATTATAGTTAAACTTCGAGTAGCTTATTACCGCAAACACACACGTAGATGTCTTCTAGTCTCAAGTTTTCCGATTTGGTCGGGCTGAGGTCTGTGGCTATGGGGCACGGTCTGCAGGGGCCGTGAAGCACAGAAGAGCAGATTCCGATGGGACATTTGGGACGATGGCTTTGGTGACTTCAGTTTTATCTGAACAGTATGCCCCCAGCAGGGGATGCCTGTGAACCAGTTCCCACCTCATTGCATCGCAAACCACAGGCATAGAATCCCACGTCGACATCCGTGAGCAAGATTGACTGGGGGGAATGAACCCTGAGACGAAAACGGGAAGCCAGAGCTTCTCACACACCAGAGACGTGCTCTTCGATGTAAGAACCTAAATCCTGAAGTGGGAGGCAAGTCTTGGTGACCGATCTGCCTTCGAGCGTTCCTGCCTTGAAGAAGCACGCCTGGAAGCTGCATTCGTGTGCCCGTTTCCCAGTGCTCGGAGACCCTGCGTCCCTTACCCCACGGCCCTGCAGGAGGACTGTCCACTCCGTGCGCGGTGACCCGGCACCATGGCGCGGGGACCCACCTCTCCTGGCCTTCCGGAGCCCCCTTCTTATGCTGCACGGGCCCAATTACATTTTCCAAAATATAAATGAGTTTCTATTCTCTTTCCTTAAAACCATGGCTATTTACAAAGGGAACCAATGCTTCGAAGGTCACGACATCCCTGGTTGACCTCACGACCTTTGGCTCTCCCCTCTCGTTCCCGTGCTCAGAACACCGTGGGAACTCAGTGCCCATCAAAGCACCGCAGTTCTGTAATCCTTAAAGAAATTTGCTTCCTTCTCTCTTCCATTCTGTCTGGCTTTCCTGAGGCAGGACCGTAGGGCGGTGAGGAACGCGGTGCTTTCTAAATATTGCTCTTCTTTTTCTTTCTTATGAGCAGATTTCTTTTTTAACTCTTTAAATTGATGTTCCATCTGCCGGAGACATTTCTTAAAAGCATTAAGGTGCATCTGTGCAGTGTTAATTTTTAAAAATGCGTTGCCTTTTAGAATGTCCTTTCCTGCTCAATCAATAGGGCGACCTCGGCCAGAAGTCTTGGAATATTTATTTCTTTGGGGTCTTCGTAGAGAATACATCACATTGCACTTGGAAATTCAGTGTCATAATTTACTTTCATGACTTCAAGTCTGTCCGTGTCTAAAGATTCACTGGGACAGTGGATGCTGGCTTACGATTTTATTACCTTTTCTAATTGTAGCAGTAGAAACCCTTACATCTTAAAAAAGTGTTTTAACTAACTTTTTACCAATTACATTGGAATTGTGGTAGACTGGATGTTGATTGTATGGTCAGTGCTGAATTATGTTTTTCTCTGGTCTGATTTTCCTGGGACTTATTATATTGCTGATTCCTTGTTTGTGAACCAGGGGAACATGTTTTATTTTCTCCCCCTCCGTTCTTTCTAAAGAGCAGTTTTCCAGCCAGGTCGAGTGAATTAATGAGGGTCTGACCTCCAGCAGGATGGAATGTATGTGCAGTCAGATGTAAAGACCCTTGAAAAAGACACAACAGCAAATACACATGCCGAGGTTTGCCAAAAAATCCAGGGGCTCAATTTATTACCTCTGAAAACGACACACCGGGACTTCGACAGTGAACGGCGTGCGCAGGTAGCGTGTGTGAATGTGTTCTGCGCTCGGGCGGGTGCGTGCACTGGGAGCTCCTCGAGCGGACGCCGCGCAGACGGCTTTTCGGTTGGTTCCCTTCACGTCTCAAAACTGGGCAGTTTCCCTGCTGACATTTTAGCCTCTTCATTGTCATCGGGGTCTTGGCTGGAAGCCAAAGGGCAGGAGCTTCCCATAAAGCAGGAAGTTGAAGAAGGGAGAGGCAATCTAACACTTGGAATTACTGCGCGATCCCATCATGCCGGTTATTGGAAAGGTGGGGAAAAACGTGCCCGTGAAATGAGCCACTTCCTGATATTCAAGCATTTATGATTTTAAAAAGCACCAGTTTGAAAAATCAGCTAAAAAACGTGTTATTAACTTTAATGTCCTGTTTAGATGGTGTGAAAAATGCAGAGGTCAGCGGGCAAAGCCTGGAAGTCGGCAGGTGTAGAAATGCGTGCACGGCACCTGCCACTCAACCCATTCTCTTCAGTCTCGTCAACTTCCGTCGTACCTTGTCCGTGGAATTCAAAGTCGTTATTCCACAGTAGTGCCTGATAGTCTTGTGAGCATAATTACCAAGGCAATTAGTGAACATTTGAAAGAAACGGGAATATTGTACTGCGGCAATTCTGGTCTGTACTTGCTTTTGTAGGCATGACGCGTATGTGTAGTTTATTTTTATGTGTTCCTGTACAGGTCCCTCTTGCCTATATACCCAAATGGCACCATTCTGAGAATAAAATATGACATTTTCCCTTTACATAATTCTCATCATCTTAGGCCCTTAGGGACCTATGCTTATATCGGAAATGACCGTGAACCTCTGAATGCAGGTAATATCTGCCATTACAAGCATCACTTCGTAAGTCAGTTCTGGTAACGCTTGTCCATGGTACCACCCCGTGGCTTCTTCTTCATTCCTGGTGTTTTTAAGCCTTTTTTTCTTGTTTTTTCAAGATTTTATTTTATTTATTTTTATTTTTTTTAAAGATTTTATTTATTTATTTGACAGAGAGAGAGACAGCCAGCGAGAGAGGGAACACAAGCAGGGGGAGTGGGAGAGGAAGAAGCAGGCTCCTAGTGGAGGAGCCTGATGTGGGGCTCGATCCCACAATGCGGGGATCACACCCTGAGCTGAAGGCAGGCGCTTAACCGCTATGCCACCCAGGCGCCCCAAGATTTTATTTTTTTAAGTCGTCTCTACACCCAAGGTGGGGCTCGAGCTCACAACCCCCAGATCAGGAGTCACATGCTCTTCCGTTGAGCCAGCCAGGAACCCCCATTCCTGGTGTTTTAATGCAACAAAGTTACAGATTGTCTCAAGGGCTTCCATAATAATGAGTGTGCGTTAATCTATGGCAGGGATGTGTTTGTGATTATCCGCTGTGTCTTTACTCTCTGGGTGCAACACCCGGCAGCACACGCCCCGCGCCGGGCAGTGCGTCAGGCTCCGCAGGTGCGGGACCTCAGAGCTTGGCTGGGCTCTCTGAGCAAGTGCCAGAACGGGGCAGGTGAGCCTGGCAGGATGACTGGGCTCTTCCGGAGCACACACACAAAACTAGTTCCAGACTCTTCATTTTTGCTCATGGAGCTGTGGTTTGACGACCTGTCTGTGAATGCCGTTTTGTCGTTCAGCATTCTGAAGGACCGGGTATGTTCCCGGTGTGTGCCAAGCCTTGGAACGGACTTCGGGAAGTGTCAGTGAGGAAACGTATGGTCGTGGATGTAGCTTGGGGTCCCAGAGTCAGCCTGCCTGGATCCCGATCTCGGTTTCACCCCATTAGCTGTGTGCACGGGGCAAGCGTTTTTACCTCTTGCTCTGTTTCCACTTGGAAAATGGAAGTGATGACCATTCTTTCGTCACTGGGTTGCTGTTAAAGTAAATATAGATCGTTGCTAAGATTAAATTAAAACCGTGTCTGGGTTACGTAAGGGCTTCCCACACGTTATTCGCCTGGCAAATAGTGTAGCAGGGAAGGGGTGAGGCTGAGCTCATGGAGGGACCATGCTGTGTAGTTTTGAGTTAGGTCTCTTCCCCGAGGGTGACAAGAGGCACTGAGGGGATAAGCTCACCTTTGTGTTTTGAAAAGGTCCTCTCGCCGCATTGTGAAGAGGAGAATATGAAGAGAGGAGGAGGAAAGACCGTTTTAGTAACGTCACAACAGCACAGGTGAGAGTGGGTGCTGGAGGGGGAGACGAGGAGACCTTTTCAAGAGCTATTCACAAAGTAGAATCCAGAACCAGTGCAAGATTCAACATTAGGAGCAGGGGAAGGGGGGTCTGAGGATGCAAAGTGGTGATGGCTAGCCGCCCACCTGCTTCATGTTCTCCCTACTCTAGCGAGGGGTGGTCTCTGGAGCAGCTGGCCTCTAGCGAGGAGGTCTCTGGAGCAGCTGGCCTCCCAGGCCTGACTGCATTTCTCGGCACACGTCCTAACTGGCTGCAGCGAAATGACTGGTTCTCACCAGTGGGATGTGAATACAGTGATGGGTCAAAGCTTACAAGAAGCAGGGGGACCTTCCCCTGTTTGCTTTGCCCACTTTACGTCCAGAATCATGATGCATAAGGCATGGTGGGTCTGCTAGATACAAGGAGGCGAGGCATGCCGTGGGAGAAACTCCATGTTCAAGAACCCCTTGCTGGACCACGGTAAAGGAGAGCCGGATGAAACGCTCGGGAGTGGGCACCCGGGAATGAATGTGATAGGTGAGGCCAGGTAACCCACCAAAGATTCCGCTCCACAGGAGGGCCCCAAGGGCATGCCAGCCACCAAGGCCATCGGGATGTGCTGCCCAGAGGGCACCGGGATCCCTGGCTTGCAGGCCAGCACTGACAGTAGCAGGGGCTGCCACAGAGCTGGGAGCTGTGTCAGCAGGAGTCGGGGATGCCGGTCGCTGAGTGCTGCTGCTGTGGCCCCAGCACTCGGGATTCCTTCTGAATGCCCGTTGTCCTCCCTGATGTCTGTCCTCTCTGCACTCAGGCCGCACGTGAGCTCCAGAGATGTGCTCTCGGAGAGTCCCCGGTGCACGCAGATCAGACTCGGCCAAAGCCGCCGTGGGGGGTCTGCATGCGGGTCTCCGGAGCTCACGCTCTGCCTAGCTCTGTCCTGCCCCCGCTCAGGCACGGCAAGCTCCAGCTCCCTCGGCCTCGTCTGCTTGTCTGGCTGTTGGGCTTTTTTGGGGTTCCCTTTCCATAGACTGTTCTGTCTCAGGGGACACAGTCCTGTGCTGGTCTGACGTCAGAAACGGTGTTTTCACATTTTGCCCAGTGCTCTGGTTGTTTACGACCGAGTGTAGGTGTGGACCCCGTTCCTTTCTTGTGGCTGGAAGCAGGCGTGCCGGCATTGAGTTTAGCGGCCGAGATTTTGGTCTGGATGAAATGTAGGCCCCCAGTTAGGCACCCAGACCAACAGCGAGTCATGTCATGTCCCACGTGAGACGTGCTGTATCTTTGCTCTCTCTGGCACCCCCCGGGGCCACAGCAAGCGTGGGGGATGCCCGGACTGGAACCTGCTCTCGGTGTCTCTTCTGTACGGGACGCTTTTCTACAGCAAACCAGACCCTGTAAAGACTTTCTTTTCACATTCCAGCGTCCTGTGCCTTAACACTGACAAAACTCGGGAAGACTTGGAAAACTGGGGGAAGGAGAAGCAGGAGAATAGCTGAGTGCTGGAATCGGGGCGGGGGGAGTGTGGGCGACCCCTTGTTCAGCCCTCCTGGTTCCCACGCAGGCTGAAGGTCAGAGGGGAATTTTCAAAATGTAGCTTGTTAGCAGCTCCTGTCTCTGATGTCAGTGCCTACAGTGAGAGAATGCTTAGGAAACGTCATCCAATAAATGATATTTAAGCATTGGTTGTAAAGTAATGGAAATTTCAGCTTTGAGTTGTTTCTGTGATTACTTCTGCAATGAGGGAAATCGCTACTCGCATTTACTTAACGTGAGCATCGTTGTAATTCCTTACAAACTTACAAATTAAAAATGGTTTTTAGCTGGAAAAATAATTATGAAATGGGAACATGATACTTATTAGTGATAGGTCCTTGTTAAACGAAATGTTAATTATGGCCAATGGATAGAAGATAGAATGCATCCCAAATGTGAAGATAATGACTGGCCACTTTAGTTTTGGCAAGACCAAGTAGACCTCCAGGGATCTAGGAGACGCTCGCTGTGAACTGAAGTAGTGTGTGTATTTTTGAGCAGATTATCCATGGAAAGGGCGACTTGTCCCATATGAAGGGTCGCAGAGAGTAAACTATTATTTCAATGAAGTTAGAATGAAGACATGTTTGCTCATCAATACATTTAAGATTCTCTACTTTCAGAAAATTTATTTTAAAAATGTCCTATGGTATTGGGATGAAAGTGGATGAAATCAGGTTTTCTTTTCTTTTTTTTTTTTAATTAATTTATTTATTTGAGAGAGAGAGAACGTGAGCGGGGGAGAGTCCTTGCTTTCCCAGCTTCTAGAGGCTACCTGCATCCCTTGGCTCACCGCCCCTTCTGTCTTCAAAGCCATCAGAGGCTGATGGAGTCCTTCCTGCAGCACATCACTCTGGCATTGACCCTCCTGGGATCACACTGGGTGGTCCAGGAAACCAGCCCCTGCTAACGTCAGTGCATAGAGCATCATGACCTTCCTTTCCCCTGGCCGTGCACTCCAGCACATTCACGGGTTCTGAGGATGAGGGTTTGAAAATCTTTTTGGGAGAATATTATGCTATCAGACGTGGGAGATTTAGCAATATTATCATCCAACCATGTAACGTATTTCCCCAGTTGATCCAATAATGTCCTTACGCTGACTTAAAACAATCAGACTGGGGACCACACCCGGCACGAGCCCTCCTGTCTCTGTTCCCTGTTAACCTGGAACAGCTGCTTGGCTTCTCTGTCTTTCATGATGAACATTTTGAGACCGTAGCTCAGTTGATTTGCAGAGTTCCCTACGTGTTATTTTGGAAAATGTAACTTTTTGGTAACTGATCCAATGGTTTAGACTTAAGTCGTAAATCTGCTAGTCTTTAAGTTTTGAGACAAGAGCTGCGTTGTCTTCTAGGAGCCCAAGCAGGCGGCACGCCCACTGCTCACTGTTCGGGCTGGTAGATGTGAGCTCGGTGCTTACCGGTGACTGAAGACTGTCACAGGAATGGCAGTGTTTCCCACTGTGGCCGAAATCTCTCCTTTGCCCCTTGAAATATTATGTTCTCAAACAGTTACACAAACAACATTTTTCAGGTTTGTTCCCCTGCTGTTACACATTTTCACCAACATGCCGGTAATTTCTCCAAACTCACATGAAAAGTCAAGAAACCCATAAATTGACCATTTCCACCATAGTATCATCTTTCCTTTATCTCCCCATCTTATTTTGTTGATAGCTTTTCCCATTTTGGAGACTGTTGGAGAGGACATACCCCCTCACACTGTCATTTCTGCATATGGTTAAAAATACCATCTGTGAATTCTTTCATCTGGTTCCTTTCACTGGCATATATGTATATATACATATTTGTGTGTGTGTGTGTGTGTGTGTGTGTGTGTGTGTGTGTGAAAATTGTTTGTCTTCTTATGGTTGCTTTTAATTTGCATTTTTGGAAAGAAAGTGGAATTTTCCCATATTTTCCTTTCATTGCTTTTTAGCTTAGTAGACATTTAATGGTAAAGTGGTATCTGGAATCGGTTATTGAGAATAAAGACTGACTAGCAAGTTTCAGTAATGGCTAATCTTTATTGCACCCCTATTTTGAGCCAAGCACTGTGCTAGGGATTTTGCATGTTCTTTCCAACCCTCAGACTCTAGGAGGCAAACACTGTGAGAGGCTCCTGCATCTTCCCACAAGTGACTCATTCAGCAAATACTAGGGCCGGCTTTCTCATCAGTGTGTTTATTTACAGGATTGATAACAAAGGGCAACTTCTCTATGCAAGGAGAACCTCGGGTCAGGAAGTCCAAGATGCTTACATTTTCCTTTTCGATTAGGCTAACATCGTTTCTTGATGAAGTTGCCACTTATCACACTCAAAAACATTCCATTGGATCAATGCTCACCTTTAAAAGTGAGCATTATTTTTTGGGGGAGGGGTTGGGGTTACTTATATGATCTGTGTCCTGAAACCAGTGCGCTCATTAAATAAAACCCCATTAGTCACAACACTCAGACTCTTTCACTGCCTCTGATTTTAACTGAGAAAAAGCCTGTCAGGAGGTAGGAGGTCATATTAGGAACTAAAAACATCATGAACAGTAGGTCTTGGCCTCAAGAAAATTCAACCCAACAGCTTCACCTTCCTCTCTTTTTGTTGTTGAGGGTGACTCTTTAAGACACTGGGACCGGAGTCCTCCACCCAGCGTCCGGGAACGTGCTGGGTAGAGTTGTGAATCCCATTTACGTGCACACGTGTTTTCATGTGCATTTGCTGGGAGAGGTTCACAGCTTTCAAAAATCAATGAAAGGGCTTGGGTCCTGTAAAGGTTAATGGCAACTGCACTGGAAGACCCTGGATTTTTTTTTTTAAGATTTTATTTATTTATTTGACAGAGACAGCCAGAGAGAGAGGGAACACAAGCAGGGGGAGTGGGAGAGAATGAAGCAGGCTCCCAGCGGAGGAGCCTGATGTGGGGCTCCATCCCAGAATGCCAGGATCACGCCCTGAGCCGAAGGCAGATGCCCAGCGACTGCGCCACTCAGGCGCCCCAAGACCCTGGATTCTTAAACAGAGTCAATGAAGTTCATTCTGTGTTGTGTGTTAAGGCAGGACAGTGGAGTCACACGTTTTATGGGTGAAACGAAGTATTTTGTGGTAACCCTTCCATCAGAATATGACTCATCCCCATCACGCATCAACAAACATTAATTTATTCAAAAGTTTTATTTAACGAATATTTATTTTAAAGAAATATATATTTAAAGACCACCATGAGTTTTTCTTGGGCACCAGGCACTGTGCTAAGCAGTAAGGATGTAATGGGCTCTGTTCTGATGGACCGGTGGTCAAGCAGCGTAGGAAGACATTAATCAGATAATGTCCTAACAGGTGCCTAACTGTGGTCTGTGACTAGTGCAGTGGAGTGAGATGGAGATTTCTCTGTATGGTCAAGAAGGAAGGTCATGCAGCAAGCGGCCCTTGAGTTGAGATCTGATGAATGAGGACGAGGGTGAGCTGAGAGGGTGAGTGGAAGGAGTAGAGAATCCTGAAAGCACGAGGGGAGAATAGTGCCTTGGAGGCACTGAAAATTCAAAGCATTTTCGTCTTTACCTTAAAATCAATTAGAGGTATTAGGCAGATGAGTGACACATACTTGTTTGAAAAGTTCCCTCTAGTTGATTTGATATATAAATACAGAGACAGCTAGATGTATATAAACATCCCTCTCCCTCTCTCCCTCTCTCTATATGTCTGCAGCTGTATCTATCTATCATCTATCTATCTATCATCTATCATCTATCTATCATCTATCATCTATCTATCTATCTATCATCTATCTATCTATCTATCTATCTATCTATCTATCTATCTATCTATCATCTATCTATCTATCTATCATCTATCTATCATCTATCTATCTATCTATCTATCTATCTATCTATCTATCTATCTATCTATCATCTATCTATCATCTATCTATCTATCTATCATCTATCTATCTATCATCTATCTATCTATCTATCTATCTATCTATCATCTATCTATCATCTATCATCTATCTATGGGAGAGAGGGCAGAGTGGATATAAAGATAAGTCAGGAAGCTTTTGAATGTCCCAGTGGGACATGATGGCAGGTTGGACTAGGGGTGCTGGAAAGAAAGAGAAGTTGAGGCTACGAGAGTTATTTTAGGAAGTAAACCTGCGCGTCTCAGTGGTCGGTAGATTTATGTGCTGACAGAGAAGGAGGAGTCTGGGGTGACGTGTAGAAACTCCGAGTTCACAGACAGGGACGCTGAAACTTGGTGGGTGTGTGAGGCTGGTGTTGGTCAGTGGTGGAGTCTAACTGAAATGATGTCTGTCTGCCTCCAAAGTCCGAGATGTCAGCCATCGTGCTATTTATGTAAATGCGTAATACTTGATATTTCCTAGTGAAGGTTTAAAAATGTAATTAATTCAAAGAAAAAATCTATGTGTCTCCAGAAGACGAACAGCAAAGCTCCATCTAAAAAGAGGTCATTCCATCAAAAACTAACGATGCGCTATATGCTGGCTCATTGAACATGATAATAAATAAATAAATAAAAACCAAAAAAAAATTTTTTTAAGGAAAAAACTAAAAAAAAGAAGTGGTTTAACACCTGTCGCTTGGCAGGCTCACATCAGACCGGTAGTCACACACCCATTCAGGATGACCTTCTGACGAAAACAGGCCTCTGTTTATTATCCTGAGTTTATGATATGACTCTTTACTTTTTTATTAGCAAACAACAATAGGTAATAAGACATGCGTTACATGGGCGTCCATGACATGTGAGGCTTAGGGATACCATTCCAGATTTTGTTACCACCCCCTCTAAGGTAACCCTGCATTCTTCAAATAAGAAAACCGATGGAGAAAAAGAAGAGATTTTCTGCTTCCCACCAGAGACTGAATTAGAACCCACTAGAGGCAGATGGAACAGGTCCATGCTTCACTGTTGTCTCCGGTCTGACGGGCCCCGAGCCGTGACTTCCACGGGTGCCACAGCCACTTGCAGGGCACGCAGGAGGTCAACTCCGGGAGCTGGGACTCCTGGCGTGCATCTCCTTGTTTCCTCCTCTCTGCTCCCCAAGCCAGGCTCGATTTTTAGCCCTGAGATGGGGGCCATTAGTAACTTCCCCAAGGGCTTCCCTCGAGGGCATGGTGCCGGGTTGTCTCGGTCATCCTGGTGTCGACACATGTGCTTTTAACCACTGGGTTCTTCTGGCCCTTGGCGTGGTCCTGAGGCTCCGGGACGTGAGCGCGGCATCACATGCTAGCCAGCTTGTCCTGAACGTGTGTGTCACACTGTGAGATCCTGCAGACCGAGCGGGAGAGCCCAAGACAAAAATGCTCCTTTACTCGAAATACGGCAGTGCGAGCGCTCCCGTTCAACCCCGAACGCTCTCCAGACACGACGGCTAGACCGTCCAGACCAGACCTGGTCGAACAGCTTACAGTTCAAGCCCCGTGCTCCAGCACTGCAGAACGACAGCTTTGGGATTTGACTAAAAAAACCCCCAAAACCCAAAATCCATGGGGCGCCTGGGGGGGGGCAGTCAGTTAAGCATTCAACTCTTGATTTTGGCTCAGGTCATGATGTCAGGGTCGTGAGATCAAGCCCCGCATGGGGCTCTGCCCTGGGCGTGGAGTCTGGTTGAGATTCTCTCTCCCTCTGCCCCTCCCCCTGCTCTCTCTCTCTCTTAAAAAAAAAATCCGTGAGAAAGAAATAAAATGGTTCTTCTTTATATTGGTGCATAGAAATAGGAATGTAGAAATATGTTTTTACCTTTATAAAATGTATCTCAGCATAACATGCTTGCCCCAAGTTCCTTAGCTTGGCCTTAAGAAACTCCCAGCCCAATGGATGAATCAAAATAACCAACAGCTTCTAGCTTCCGTGTGCGGCGGTTCTGTCCCTGCAAAGCCACACACACACACACACACACACACACACACACACACCCTCAGTCAGGAACTCTTCAAAGATCATATTTCCAAGGGAGGGTCCCCTTTCTGTTCTTACCTGTCCGTTCACGTCCTTCCTGGGTCCTTTGGCGTTTCCAGGCAGACAGGACCGAAGTCCACAGGACTCCAAGTCCCCCCTTAAGGAAGGCGTCCTCTTAGGGGAATTCTGCAGAGCACGGTTAACTGGCCGTTGGGCAAATGTCATGGCGACAGAAAGTGAAGTGGTACCGAACCATTGCCAGTGACCATGTCCAAGCCTGGTCTGTCCTGCTTCATCGCGTTCTCGTGCTCTAGTCGTGGCCGTGCTCGTAAGGGAGCTGAGGCTGCCGATTCACAGGCACTGATGGGATCGACCAAGAGGGCTCAGAGAAGCTGTTTTGCTCCACTGAAAACATAATTTACATTTTCTTTTTTAAAAAGACCCAGTGCTCCCCGTGTCCATGATAGACTGCAGTGATTTCGGGAGGGCTGGCGTAGTCGGTCCATCAGGGAGCTCACATGCATTTTAAAAGTGTTCTAAATGCACGCTCTTATGATAGATGGTACCTGACACGTAAGTAATTTCTGTTATGAAAGCCCTTAAATACACTGCATAAATTTGATGTTTACTTTCTAGCATTCTGGATCCAGCCGTGGGCTCATCGTGATTGCTTTGTGTTGGAAAAATCACCTTCAGAGCTAAGTGCACCTGGCCTGGTCTCCAGCACGGCCGCTTCGAACACACATGCCCGTCTTGCTTCGCCCACACACGCTGATTGGATCTTTCTGTAAACAAAAAGCATATATCCAAACACCGTCCCTGTCAAAATGCAATTGTTCAATATGGAAATGTGTGCATTGCAACAGTATATCTGGAGGGCTGGCCAATAAATAACGAAAGGTTTGACAGCACTGGGAAGTAAATTAAATTAAATTGTCCAGCGTTGAAACGGCCAGGGGCCGAGTCATCAAGAGTGTGAGAGCCGTGTTATGTTGTAAACACATTTCCCCCTCTGGTTCAGAGCACACATTATGTTGGCTCTGTCATCAGCCTGTTACTGTAAGGCACTCACGGTGCCCTCGGTGTCCACAGACCTGTGCTGACAATTCCCATTTCCAGCGTCCAGGCTGGTCTTCAAGCCCAATGTTCTGCTTTCTTCAGCTTTTCCGCATCCTCCAAGGGCTTGGCCAGATTCCTCCCTGACCAACTCGTTCAGGAAACACTTCTGAGCACTTAGAACACTCATCACACGCCTGGACATGCTGGATATATGGAGGAAATGTGTATTCCCACGCACTCAGACACGCACACGGACGCACACACACACCCCTGAAGAGGCTGACCGGGGGCAAACACAGTCACTGCTGCTCAAGAGTGAAGCATGTCCACGGCCTGGCGCTGAGCCAGAGAACGAGCTGTGCTACACTGTTTTCAAAGCTAGAGAGGATTTCAGAGAGGGTTCTGAGGGATGAATAGGAGTTCACGAGGAGGACCCAGGTGAGAAAACACAGTGCTCTAGGCCAAGGGAGGAACACTGGTGGAAACATAGAGATTCACAGGCGGTGAGGTGGAGTGACAGAGGATTTTTTGGGAAAGCAAATCCCAGGACCTTAGCTTTCTGATTTGCTTCGTAAACTAAGAAGCTTGTAGCTGAGCCTTTCCTGGGTTGTGATGCCCTAACTGCCTCTCTCTTGCTCACATCTCACAATTCCTGAGAAGAGAATGTGCTGTGAATTCAAGATGTTGAGGTAGGTTGCAAAGACCAAGGGAATATGATTTGGTCCTGCACGCTGTGTGGCAGAGAAATGTGAAAATGATGTCTGTTCAGAAGAGGTTGCGTTGACATTAGAGCCCCAGGATCTGGTGCCTGGAGGGATGCGTGCTTTGCCATTGTTGCCTTGAGGCTGGGGGATTTTTCTGACCTCAGTTCCATTCATAGCCACGTGCTGCATTTGCGTGTTTTACTGCTATTATCTATCTATCATCTATCTATCTATCTATCTATCTATCTATCTATCTATCTATCTATCTATCTATCATCTATCTATCTATCATCTATCTATCATCTATCTATCATCTATCTATCTATCTATCTATCTATCTATCTATCTATCTATCTATCATCTATCTATCTATCTATCTATTTATCTATCATCTATCTATCATCAATCTATTTATTTATTTATCTATTTTGAGAGAGAGAGAGGAGGGGCAGAGGGAAGAGAGAGAATCCCATGCAGACTTCCTACTGAGCACAGAGCCTGACGCAGGGCTCGATCTCACAACCCTGGGATCAGGACCTGAGCCGAAAGCGAGAGTCGGACACTCAACCCACTGAGCCACCCAGGTGCCCTGCTGCTGTTTTTTTAAAGATGGTGCCACTGGTCCCTCCTCCCACGTTGGTCCCGGGTCCCTCTTCGATGCTCCCTTACAGAGCCTTCCAGTTGACGAACGTGCCGGATGTATAATTTTAGGGAAGAAATTTCTTCCTATCTCCAGAGACTTTGCTTTACTTTGTTCTCAGATATATTCAGTATTTTAAAAGAATTTCCCTAAGGAGCGCCCTGATGTGTGCCATGTTCATGGCAGGGTCGAGAAGTCAGGAACTGTTCTAGGCAGGAGCTTGCTGGAAATTGCTGGAAATTGTGCTCATGTCCTTTATTGCATGTTACCCTACCCTGGCACTTATGACCAAGTGACAGGGTCCCATTTCTTCCAGACCTGTCTGTAGAATTCTTCACTTCCTTGACAAGACTCTGTGTTCATGCTTCTTTCCCTTGAACTTGTGTGCAAAGCCTGCCTTCTCTGTGTGTGTTCTGTTTTCTCCTTTCTTCTCTCAGCTGAGATAACTATTTCTCTGCTCATTTTAAAAATCTTTCTGAGAGGGAAGGAGAAAAATGTGTAGCCTGCTGTTTATGAGGAAATACACTTATTAACAAGAATGAAGTGTAGCAGCAGAGTGGAAAACAGAAATAAACTTACTTAGTCCTTGGATTTTCGAGAGAGAAAGAATAGGGAAAGAATAAAGGAACTTTCCCTCTACCACTCCGTGACTGTACAGCCTTGAGCATGCCATTCCTGAGCTCGGATCTCATCTACTGAATATGGCAATAATTCCTGCTCCATAGGGTTGCCATGAGAATTAAATAAGATAATTAAAAAATGCTTATCACAGCTCCTGGCACACAGCAAGGGCTTAATAAATAACAGTATTATATTAAATTTTTTTCAAGAGGGAAACAAAAATTCTCATTCCCTTCAACTGCTCTTGCATAATTCCAAGGCAAAAGTGTTCAAACATATACTTTGGTACAATTTCCACTTAGGTCCAAGAAAAAAACAAGTGTGTCCTACAGTGGCTTGCAAAGTATGATGTGAGGTCCGCACTTACGAGTGCAGGTGGAAGAGCCGTGGTCCTTGGTTCTACCCCAGAGCTACCAAATCAGACCTGCCAATTAACATACGTTAAATGAACACAAACACTAATGTTTGAAAACCAGGGCCGTTCAAGGATTGATTAAAAGCAATCTTTAAACTTTCCTATTATGAAAAGAAAGCAGTTCCATCTTATGAACTGGTCATTCAGTGGAGGTTTTCTTGGAAGGCCTGAATCTCTTGCTAGGGTCCCTCAGATGACATGGAGTTCCCCCAAAGCAGGAGAACGTGGAGACCCTCAAGGGAATGCTGCCACCTCTCCCACGACACTGAGGTCCCTGAGGGAAGCATGAGGCTGTTCCTCCATGTGCTATAGCCAGACAGCCTGGGAGCGCTAAGGCCCCGTCTGATGGAGAATCCATGACTTTCGATCTTGTCATTGGCCAAGGAATGTGTCCGCCAACCGTCTTAGGCATCTTCCTGCTTTTTCCCCTGTGGATTAATTGTTGCTGAGCACGAAGACATCAGTTCCCCAGTTTTGAGTTTTAGCATAGGTTTCAGTGGTCAGGAGGGACAGAGAGGCAAGCAGTGAAATTCTTTCTTTCTTTCTTTCTTTCTTTCTTTCTTTCTTTCTTTCTTTCTTTCTTTCTTTCTTTCTTTCAGAGAACGGCTACTGGCTTACAAATGGAGTGAAATATAGACATCTCAAAAGACAGAGTGCTTATGTCATGTTGTTTCTCTTGTTTTGAAATTAATACGTGGTTGAGATAGGAAGTTTGGAAATTATAAAGAATACATTTTTCAAGAAGAATAAAATTTCACCGTCCAAAAGGTTACCACTGCTAACATTTCCTGTCCGTGTCCTGGGTCTCGATGTAACCATGTATATTTGTGCATATTTTTTACAAAGTTGAGCTCATACTGTTCCTACCCTTCGGTACCTTTTTCTAAAACATACAAACATACCATGTAAATGTTTTGACATTACACATTCTCTGAAGATGTGATTCTATTGGCTTGCTGGCATTTTATATGGTACTGATTTATTTATGGTGGCCATTTTCGGTGGGACTTTTTCCCTTCAGAGCCTGAGTGATATTTTCCTCATTTGTGGAGCTGGTAATGTGCGATTCTTTTCCAGTCCACCCACTGGAATGTTCGGGACTCACAGTGTTTAATTTTCCTGGCAGTTCAAATATGGCTTTTTGAAACCTGCCAGCTGCCTCGTGGAAGATGCTGGACCTTGCTGTCTGGTCGGCTGGTCGACGCCCTCAGTGCTGGGTGCAGACACAGCAGCCCCTGGGCTCCCCACCTGCCCTCTGCCACGGCACCCTCCTGCTGACGGGTCTCCAACGCTTCCTTCTGATCAGGCTGGGTCTTGTTCAGAACCCTTGTGATTGCAGCCCAGTTGCTGCTCTTGTCTTGAACTTTGTCACTTCTGCCGTGACCTTCATGTTAAAGCATCCATGAGAACACAGAGGTTCAAATCTATTCCTAAGGCTACACGGTTCTTGGCGACAGAACTAGGATTTGGCCCCTGGCGTCTCTGCAGCCAAAGGGCACGCCTTCGCTACTTACTTACATTTTTAAATAAATGTGTCTCAAAAGTAATGTATAAAGGGGTGTACAAAGTATAAATTTTTGGCATTTGCTTTCATTATGCCTAGAAGGAAGGCTCAGGGAGAATGCTGAGCACAGGGTTATGGGCAGGTTGGGGCTGCCCCTGGGGCACGCACCCTGGGGTAGAGGAAGCCGCGGCAGGGTGGCCCCGGTGGGCGGGGACACGGCACAGACGAGAGTCACCGCGGGAAACAGAGGATCCTGCAGACAAACTGAGATATTCAGCATTTATTCAGCAAGTCTCACCGAGCAGCGTGAGGCGTCAGACAGCGTTCTTGGTGCTCTGCACACAGTAGAGACTCCTGGCCTCGTGGAACTCATGTTCTGCTGGCCTGTCCCTCACCTCCCACAGCTACAGGTGTCTGTAAGATACTGCAGTGATCCCGACTCTCCTGACCGCCCTTCCACCCGGGGCCGCCGACGGCATTCTGATGCTGGGCCGTCATCCTTGCTCCAGTGCCCGCCTGTGAAGCCGCTGGCTTTGGGGGACGTGCTGTTGCGTCCCTGGACGGTCTCTACGTGCCTGGTGTGCCTGAGCATTCAGCGACGAGAGCCATTCACCACGAGAGGCTGGGTGCATTCCTGGGTGCGTTCTGTGCGGCTGAATTTCAAGCACCAGTTCCCTGATGGCACCTGAGGGGAAGAGCCGGGGCGGGGGTGGGGTGGGCAGTGGCTGATCCGTGGTGGCTGGTAAGCAGTTTATCCTCGATGGTTACAGACAAACTCCAAGACAGAGGCTGGCATTTTAGCGAAGTGCGGGGTCCGAGCACAGGCATCGACTGGAACCACGTCAGCCTTGTGCTGGGTTTCCAGGTCCTTCCTCGCTTCCACTTGCCGTCCACCCACGACTGGGTGGGAATGCAGTCCATCCACGTGGGGCGCCTTCCGATGAGCCATGCGGGGCTCCAGGGACGGGTCTGGAAAGAGGGTTACTGCGGGCTGCGACAAGGTGCTGCGGATGAGAGAGGCTTCTGCAGGGGGAAGAAGGCTTTGTGCTGCTGGTGTCTCTAGGACGGTTAGGATGGGTTTCGTTTTCTGCAGACAGAGGCGAGACAGCACAGCCTCCGGGATGATGCTCTCCTGCCCTGGATCGCCTGGATGCAGGGGGCTGGGGGCTTGACCGGTGGAACCTGTGAAATGGGGTGAATGAGACGCACCCTCGGGGTGTGCAGGTGGGGATCTGCATGCTCTAGGGGAACTCCCGGGGTGACGGGCGCGTGCTCCCTGGTGATGACCTTTGTGACTGTCCGCCACTCACATCTTCAAGCTACACAGAGGAGACAGTGTTAACTCAGTTCAGAGACACTGTCATGTTAATCCACACTGTGGTAGGACCCTGGGGCTCCCAAGAGGAAGAGCCAGACCCCGGCTTTCAGAGCCACAGTGATGGGAGGGGCTGATGTCCACCAGTGGTGCATAGCAGGTGCTGCTCGGTGGCCCTGGCGCTCTCCCCCCTTTCCGCCGCTGGAAGAATCCCGACGTTCACTCAGGAAACCACGAACCAGCTGAGGACTCCCTTCCAGCCTCTCTTGGAACCAGGTGTGCCCATGGCCGACGTGCTGGCTGGCGGGTTAGGAAGAAGGCTGCTACCCAAGGTGTGGTCTGGGCCCCTGAAGAGACGGGGCGCTTCCGCTTCCCTTCTTTCCTGTGGATGGAAAACCTCATTTTACTTTGGGCCATTTGAAAATTTGCTTTACACTGAGAAGTGCGTGAACATGTGTTTCCTGCCTGTGTCGGTAGCAACGCAGTATTCTTGCTTAGAAAGAGCCCCAAAGAAGCAGGTGTGCCCCATGACAAGAACTGGGGGGTCCAGGGGCCGTGCTTTTCCTGCGCTGGGATGGGGGCTTTCCCAGTGCCGTCCTGGCCCATCGGTTACCTCCTCGAGGACTTTGGAAACGGCCTCTCTGGCTTAGCGGACACTCGCTGGCTAGGAGGACAGATGGTTTTCCTTTTTATGTGGGAGGCGGTTCAGCCTGTGCGCCCCGAACCTGTGACCTTGATTCTGTGAACCCAGGCCGCAGCCTCTCCACGCTGTTCTGCTCTGGGCCACAGGCTGCAGCCGGGAGGGGCTGCCTGCACCACAGACGTCCTGGGAGAGGAGGGTGGGGCTGCACAGAAGGCTCCCCGGGCCCTGTGCATGTGGGAATTGGGTTTAAGAGAAATTGTTAACAGAAGTTCCCATCTGGCACTGGTCCAGTCTGCAGCTTGATAACCAGACGCAGATAGATGTGGGGGAGGTGGGGACGTGGGGGAGGTGGGGACGTGAGGCCAGCAGAGCATCTGCGTGGATCCGCACCGCTCCGGGGAGGAGGGGTGCTCACTTCATTCTCCGTGGAAGCTGTGCACCCTGGGGGCCGGCAGGTAGCTCTCGGGTCATCTGGTCCAGTTTCACAGAATGGGAAACTGAGGCCTAGGTCGGGGCGTGAAGGGGCCCGTCTTCCTGGCAAAGCTCTACGGCCTGAGACCTGTTTCCCTCCCTGGTCTCTGGTCTGGTGCGTTCCCCACCGTAAGTCACCTCCGGGGTTTTAGGGGATATTTGCCTTCGTCGGCAGGTGTATTTTTAAAATCCCCGTCACTTGGCATCTTTCGTGTTCACTTTGATATTTCCTCCCCCCCCCGTTGGCTTTGTGCACGAGGTCTAAAAATAAGATATGTGTTAGTGATTAAAAAATGCAACTATGGTGTAAGTTGATCAACATACATATATGTTCAAACATTCTCACTCCCTCTCTGCCTCTCTTGTGAGCATGGAGTTAGGACGATGAGACTTAGGGTCGTATGGCTATTTTTGTTAAATAGCAAAAAAAAAAAGTCCTTTTAGTCGGAAAGAGTATGAACTATTCTATTTTTCTTCTTCCCAAGCCCTTCTGTTTCCTTGTTCACGTTCACACACGGTGTAAAGTTCCCTACCTGAGATTTCTTAGTCTTCTGACATGAGTTCGTTGGTTTGCAAGCACAGGTTTATTTAGATATTTGTACATCAGTATTGCTGTTTTTCTAAGATGTAAAATATTTTTGAAGGTGCTGGTTCACCCTGTGGCATGATGGATCACAAACGAGTCCTGGAGAGAACAGTGCCGCTTTATGGGAAAGCCCGATCAGGTTGTAGGATTTTGTCATTGAGGGTTGTAGTTTTTCACCATCAGCACTCAGGTACCAGGGCTGTTCTGGGGACCATAGAAGACGAGATGCAGATAATCCTCGTATATTCTCTGTACCAGAAAACAGACTCATCCGCTGGGTACTATGTTCTAAGCAGACAACAACTAAATGTACAAACACTCGTCTCCTCCAGGAGCCACCGAGCAAGGTTGTTCCTGGATATTCAGAAACGCTGCCACACGGCTTCCCTTTCATGTCCTCATTCTGGTTCAGAGTTGCGTGAGAAAGATTTCTCAGCTCCCTGCGTTTATTATGAGAATACAGAAATCTCTTATTCACGTCTCGAGTCCTGGGACAACAGCTCGTGATAATCACAAGAGCTGTAATAGGAACCATTCTGAAGTGTCGAAGCGCGGGCACGGCCACTGGGACTTGTGTCTTTGGCACGAGCAGGTCAGACAGTCGGGGCCGCGTGCCGGACTGGTGTCATCGTGTGAGGGGTCATCTCTAGAGCTCGCGGTGGAAGGACTGGAAATGGCTAGCCAGTGTATTCAATTCAGAAACATACACGGCTCAGGAAATAGTAGTAAATTTGCAGAACTAAACAGACCCCATTCATAATAAAAAGGTGGACTGCTATACTCTTGAATTTCCTTCCTGACATGTGAAATCTGATGATCTCACCCACCTGCTCTGTGTCCCGTGTTTCGACTCTGCCTCCCTTGTCCCGAGCAGGAGTTACTGTTTCCTTAAACTGAGGTCACGCCGTCCCAGTCCCCTTCATTTCCTTGTGCACCTTCTGATGGTTCTCGCCTTAAAAAAACATATTTTCACCTATTGGCTAGAGAGGACTTTTTCCTGCACTTCTGTGGGCATTTTGTCAATTCGATTAGAAGAAAGTAAGGAGGGAGTGAAGAAAGATCCTTGTCTTGCTTCTGCTAAATCCCAGATGACGCCCCAGCACCCACTACACGGCTGTATTCAGTGCACGTGCCACCGAGCCCTGACTCCACATTCAGTCCTTGCCCGCCAGGCGCCCCAGCTTCTGGGCTCTGCCGACTGGCTGAGGTCGATTGGCCGGCACTTTGAACGGTCGCAGCTTCCAGCTGGTGGGCAGGGCGCGTGGCGCTTTCTTCTTTGAAAGCAGGCACCCGAGCGCTTTTGATTAAATATGGAAAAGCCGGCTGGAAGCCTTGGCACGAGATTTGAAAGGAGACCTCCAAGAACGTTTCAACTCTCTAGTGCTTTCAT
The DNA here is from genome assembly GCF_024610735.1 of Ursus americanus. Taxonomy (NCBI): domain Eukaryota; kingdom Metazoa; phylum Chordata; class Mammalia; order Carnivora; family Ursidae; genus Ursus; species Ursus americanus. The sequence goes on along the minus strand of NC_142133.1, from coordinate 83,492,046 downwards.
GTCTTGAGCAGGTTGAAATTAATGCAAAACCTGAAATGAGAAGATGAGATAGAGCGAGGTCTCATGGAACCTCCAGGAAAGCTCTGCAGGCTCCACGACAGGATGAAAGAGGGATTTGGCTTTTCTCCATTGTGCGCTCACTTTCACTGGATCCGGGCAAGTGTGCCTGGGTCTGGGGGCATGCTGTCGCCTTTGCTCCGTGGCATTTCTCCTGATCAGGCCGGCTAGGGGGCCCCCGTTACCTCGAGGTCCTGCGATGCTTGGGATCCTCTTTGCTCGGGTGCCTAGTCAGTCTCACAGGAAAACCAGCCTCTGGAGCCCATGCGAGTTCTGACTCCCACCCTAAACTGCTCTTGTCTCTTTCTTGTCTTCCAGGCTCTGGACCATAAGCGCACGAGTCAGATTCCTGCCTTCCCAGCTCGAGCATCATCCTACCCGCCACAGGGGAGCTTCCCTGGCCGGACCCCATGGCCAGCAGCACCGGCTCCCCTCAGGGCAGGACTGGCCAGTCTCACACCCAGCAGCCCAGCACATCCTATCTTACGGCACTTTTCTGTTTTCAAACTGATTTGCTTTGGTAGTTAGTGACTGTGCTGGTCAGATCCCAGAGAAGAGTACGAATGTTCCCTACTCCGTCCATTTCTCATCTGAAGAATGGAGCTGGTCCTACCTCCCTGGCCACCTCCTAGATTTCAGGAACAACCTGACGTGGAGGGTGGGCAGGAACTTTCTGGATTGTGGATGCTGTGAGAGGGGTCATCTCTATTGTTGCTTTGTTTTTAGAACACCAGACTCAAGGCGGCTCACGGTGCTTGCTGTGGAATCATACTAAAACATTAAATTCATTGATTTCCTTAATACTGTATTTTCACTTCAGAAGAGAAATACAATATTTGAAAGAATATTCTATTACTGCATTTTTTGAGGGCTCACAAAGAGAGACACAAGGTAGAAATATCCCAATTCGCTAAAATGCTTAGAGAAGGGTATGTTCTAATATACCTAATTTCTGGTGAACTAGCTCACCAAGGATCCCTTTCTTTGAACCTTTTATGGACGGGATGTGGAAAGGTCTCCGTTGTTTTTCTTCCTGCAGTAAGTACACTACGCAACATGAATCTTTAATGCTTGGCGTTTGAGAGAAAGAGTTGCCTTAGTTGACAATACGAATTGCTTCTAGTGCGGCCAGGCCCCAGGTTTAATGAACAGATGTTGGCTGAGATCCGACACGCATGGGATCTGAACTCTGATCATGCGTTACCTATCTTTTTTAAGATGGGGTTTTAAATGATGTTTTTATTTAGTTAGCAGGGAAAGCATATCACAATTAAATGCCCTGTATGCGTGTTATCTTCCGTGCTCCCTTCGCTTGCCGGTTGGAGTAAGCAAAATGCTCATTTACCCGCGGAGGCCGGGCTCAGCTTGGTCAGGGGATATGACCCACAGCGTTGCAAAGACCGTAAATTCTTCCTGAAAAATGAGTCTAGTCAAACCATTGGCTAATAAACCAGAGAAAAGAACAATATTTATATTTATTTTGACTTGGTTACTGTTTGAGTGAGGTAGCTGACGACTTATTTCGGACTTGTCGTAGGGACTTTGCTACTTTGGTCCTAAGCTGGGCTCTCCTTAAGATTTGGAGGAATCCCATCTAAAACGCCAGTGATAAAACTCTGTGCCAGACTAAATTCCCGAATAAGGTCTGGGAGCTGCAGCACTGCGTAACTTACTGCCTTTGTCACGGGCATAATTTATGTCTATACATTTGAACTACAGGCTTTCTAATTTAATGGTAAATCACGGAAGCCCCTTGTTCTTCTTGGGCTCGTAGCTCCTGCTTGGGAGCTGTAGCAAGAAGAGAGGGAATCCTGTAGAAGCGTAGTTGGTCCATTTGGGAGAAGTCTCAGAGGGGACCCGGTCCCACCTCCCGACTCCGCCGACTCTGCCGTTAGCGATCTGGGGAGCTGAGGGGAAGGGAAGAGAAGGTACTGAGCATGGGTGATGACCCCGGGGCGGGCAGCTCCAAGCGGGTGGGCATAGGGCTCGGTTCATAGAAGTTGCTCAGTAACTTCAAGAGAAGAGAAAAGATTTCACTCAGTCCTCACGGTTTGGGAGGTGAGTACAAGGACCTCATTTTGTGACGAAGTCACAGCCTCACGGGTCAACGAGCCTGAGGTGCTGAGGGTACGGCCACGGTGGAAAACCAAGTCTTCCCGCTTGTCTTCTGGGGTCTCTCTTATTTCCCCAAATCCAGGTACAAGGAATTATGGAAGCGACAGTTTACTCCTGACAGGGGAAGATGGCTTGGTCGACCAGGGTAGGGAGACTAGTCAAGGGAAGTCGGGAGAACCGGCTTTGCCATTATTGGAATCAACAGGATCAGGGAAGGCTTTGGGATTCGCACTCAGCCAGCCACGGGGCCTTGATGTGGCCGCGAGTCCGGCAGCTGCCCATTTCCCTTGCAATTCGCTGACCTCTCTGGCTAGGTCACCTTGAGCGTTTGTAAGAGGGTCTAGGGCTCTAGATACTTCTCTGTTTCTTTTTTCAGGGGTTGCTTTTGGTGGGAGCAATTTCTGTAGGCTTCAAGAGTGTTATATAATGTCTAGCATGACACCTAGCATGTTCTAGATATTCAGTAAAAATCTGATGACTTATGAAATACATACTATTGATTTTTTTTCCTGTGTAGGTGGGTAAATGGAGAATGTAATTGGTTAATTTAATTGGCCACTAGATGTCACTGTTTATCCACCAACCGAGTGTCAGCACCCCCCCACCCACCTGATCAGGACAAAAGCTTCTGGAAGTTGCTCCAGGTGCAGACGTTTCAAGCTTGTTTCTCATAAGTAACCTGTGTTCTCTCGGGAAAAGACTGATGCCTGAGTTATTCATTCAATTCAGGATAATTTCTCCTTCCTTCAATTTAGATCCAGAACTGATGTGTTTTTTTTTTCCTTCTTTTATCCCCCAAAGTTTTCTTTTGCTAACACAAACACGAGTTTTTATCTTGCGATTCATCTTGGAAGCAGGACTAGAGTTCACACAGGTCTGTGAGGTTTCGTGCATAACTCCGATATGAAGCTCTTACAGGCAGCTGGCGTCAGTTCCCACCTCGCGAGGCTCCGCGTATTTCCAGCCCCGCGGCAGCAAGGGCCGTTCTGACTCTCCAGGTGCAGGTAAAACAGATCGGAATTCCTCTGCTGTTATCTGTGTGACCTTGGAGATGTTACTCAGCATCTCGGATCCTGGTGTCCTTCACTTTGGGGCAGACTTTCCAATCTTACCTGCTAGGATGCAGGGTTTAATCTCAAAATTTCTTAAATTTCCTTCATTCCCCGGGGCCCTCTGTGAGAGTCTGGGTTGACTAGATGGATGGTCTAAGGAATATCACATTCCCTTTGCGCTTCCCTGAGACGGGTCAGACATTGTCTTGTCTTTATAACATGATCTCGCCTGGGTTGGTCCAAACAGCTAGAATTCCTAAGTCAGAACCTTGCTGTGAAAGGCACATAATCAACTGATCCTTGTTGTCTTCGTGGGTTTGTCTATGGTAACGGGGAGCCCAGAAAAAGACAATCTTAATGAGAATGAGCCTTAGGGTTTATTTAATTCAACCCCTTTCTTAATGCGTTTTTAGTCTTTACTATTCCACGGGGAGCTGCACAACCTTGTGAATGGGAGGTTTTTCTTACAGTTTCCCTAAGGTGTGAGAGCAGCTATGGGAACGAGAAGGACCTGTGGGCAACCGAAGGCCCACTGTGAGGGCTCCTGGTCCCCACGTCCCTCCCCTCTCCTCCACTGTGAGACGTGTGCCCGCCCGCCTGCTGTCTTCTATCTTGCATCGGTCCTTGCTGCAGCCCCAGAAGTTACTGGAGCATTCCCTGACTTTGCCAGGGGAGACCGGCCTCCTGCCAACCACTTAGCTGGGTGACTAGCAAAACCGGCTTCTCCTGCTTCGCTTTCAGTCGCTCAACTACTCACAGGAACGATGGTGAGGGTCATACTGGAACTGCGTGATGGGGATCAGTCACGCTTAAAACATTCAGACCAAACAATAAGGCCCACTCAGTTTCCTCTCGTCCAACCAGAGTCCCGGATGAGTGTCGGGCCAGACGTGCTTGTGTTAGGGAGGCTGGCAGGGGTTATCGACGTGAATTACTAGATATGAAGAGACGGAACTCTCCCCTGTACGTGTTTAAAGGCTTACCTCATGTCAAGGAAGAGAGTTCGTGAAGACCCAGAGTTGTTTAGACGCTGGTGGGGGGTGGGGGTGGGGCTGCCGTTTGTAGCAGGAGCTGCATTGATGAAGGGTTACACTCAGCCTATCGACTGCCCGAGCGTTTCCGTTAATATTGATTTAGAAATGCCACTGGTGTTTACGCTGCTGAATATTCATCATTGTTGTCATTGGAAATATGTCAGTCTGTGCTGAGGGGCGGGCGCGGGGATTTCAGGGGCTGGGGAAGGGTCAGCGCCAGCCCCAACTTCCTGCTCGAGTCTTAATTGCTTCTTGGAGGCCATCAGGCATTCACTTAACCTCCTCTTTCCAGGAATGGTTGTATTTTCTCGACTCTCCTGTCTTATTAAATGGGCAGGAGGAAGGTAATTGTCATAAACCTTAGGAGCTTGGCTGCACAGGTTGGAAGTATTGGAATTGAATCTGGAGAAGGCGTGTTTCTGGATTTATCCCCAAGGACTTACTCAAAACTCTGAGATGTACTATTTGGCTAACGAGGTTCAGTGCAGGGGTAAGAGGGATAAAATCACGAACGTGCTCTTGGTGGGGTAACCTGCAAGCAGACGCATTTGACCCAGGGCCTTTGGGGCACAGGGTCTCGTGTCTCCATGGGGCAGGTGAGAGGGAATCGAGTGAGGATGTTGCAGTGCGGGGGTCCAGGGCCTCCAGTCTGCTCTGCTGTGCACCGTCGGGGTGGACCCAGACTAGGCTCCCAAACCTCTTGACCCCAGCTGTTTGACTTCTGGAGTGGGCAGTTGCCTATCTTAGCTGCCGCCTCCCACGTCTAGTGGAAGAATGGCGCGTCATCACGGGAAGCAACAGAGCCTTTAAGAAGGACAGAGTTTGTACTGGGCGCCACGGCATCTTTTAGGGAAAAGAACGGGGGGCTTGCTGTTGTAAGGAATGTTTACGACCTCACAGCTTTGTGACATTGGCCAAGTCACTTGGCTCCGAGCTTCAGTAGAATGCGTCTCATCTCTAAAATAGGATAATGACGCCCACTCCATGGAGTTGCTACGTGTGGAACACTGGCCCAGAGCCCCGGGGACGCCTGAAGCCACGGGGAGTACCATGCCCTGCACATACTGTGTTTTTCCTATATACACACATACGTATGATTAAATTTAATTTATAATTCGGCACAGTAAGAGATGAACAACAAAAACTAATATAAAATAAAACAATTACAACAATGACCGTTAACAAAAGATATGTGAAGGTGTTCACTCTCAAAGTATCTTACTGCGTCTTACTGTCCTTACAAGGACAAGAACCCACCGTTCTTCTTTGAGTGATGATGGGAGATGATAAAATGCCCAGGCGATGAGGTGGGCGAGGTGAGTGACGTAGCCTTAGGTTCTATTGACCTGCTGATACACGTCGGAAGTAGGGTCATCTGCTTCTGGACTGCAGGTGGCCGCAGGTGACTGGAACCATGGGAAGGGGACTGGGCTGCCACCCCCCCCCCCGCCCATGCGTACCGTCCCCTGGCACATAGCGTGTACTCACATCACGATGGCTGCCTTCCTTCCAGCTCCCTCCTCCCTCCCCCTTATTAATTGATCAGTCTCCCGAGGAAGTGATTAGAGAATGTGGTGAAGCACAGGAGTGTGGTTCCTATTTATAGATCATTAATTCGTTGGCCTTTGGGAAAATCACGAGCGCTGTCTGCCAAATCATTTGTCTTTTTTCAAACTGAAATGAGTCCTGTTTCCCCAGTATGGTTTGTGAGATGCCTGATGTGTGTGTCTTGACACTACGGGAAGGAGCCGTGGGGTCCATGGTAACACTGGGACGTGCGCACGGCTTTTGTCGCTCGGCACTTTTAGTGACGTTCAGACGCTTGTTTTCTTTGGATTATTAATTATTTCTCTTCATTATCAAAAGGAACTTGAGTCTTTTCCGAAGCTCGTCAGTAGAGAATACAGTAAAAAAGGAGAATGAGGAGCCGGATAGGAGAGTAGCAGCAGCCCGCAGAGAACTGGCGATGGGGTCGCGGCTGCCGGCGGTTACCTTACCTGCACGCTTCCTAGCCGCGCGGCAAAACTGGGTGGGAACCGGTCTGTGGGTTTCGTGTATTTCATGGTCAGGTATGGTTTTCATGAAAGCCAACGTTTTCCTGACGTAAATTCTAACGGATGGATATAAGGGTTGTGGCAGCCTTTCTGAGGACTCGGTGTCTGTCTCCGCTTGGGTTCCCGTTAGCGTAGAGCATCCTGGGGAAAGAGGAGCCGGGGGAAGGTGAATCGGGAGGGAGCTGCCCCTGCGGGGTTAGGCACACGGGCTCTCCATCCAGACACGGGCTGTAGAATCTTCCCCGATGGGAAGATGGGGTAGATGTGCAGCCTCGTTTAACTTAGATGGTGGACGATCCCAGCCCCGGACACCCCCTAACACACTCCGTCCTGCTCGCACGCTGCTGGCCTGAGGCCCCTCTCGTGCAGGCAGAATGGGACGAGATCTGGATGGGCTTCCTTAGCGTCTAAAACGGAAATCCACAGACATCGTAGCACCGCATGTAAAATAATTCTGTTCAGTCCCGTTCAATTCAGTTCACCTCCCCATTGTTCAATTTCCAAGTGAGCTCAGAGAGCGCCTGCTCCGTGGCGGAGGACGTGGTGGGGCTGGGGGAGGGATGCAGAGGGGCTTGGCGCTCGTCCTCGGTGCAGAGCCTCCTGGCCTACCCGGAGGAGAGGACGCCGGGCTGTAGGGAGACCCAGAGGAAGTGCGTGGGCCAGCTCGGAGGGAGCAGCAACCCTGTGGAAATGTTCTTGTTAAACTCACAGCGACAGGGAACCCTTCTGTGCAATGATCCTGTTCTGTTATCTATGATTTCGGAGTTTCCAATTATGCTGTAGTTTAAAAAAATATTTTTCCTGAGGGTTAATGTTTACATTTACAAATGCGTACAGCTTAACTAACAGTTTAAATGGAAATTCTAATGTATTCTACGAATTGTTGGCTCATTTGCATATTTTATCAATTCACCATCATTCTGGGTTGTATGCAGTGCAGTAATTAGAAACAGAATTAAAAAGGACCGTGCATTAAAAAAATTTCATTTCAGAATGTGAGATGCTCGCTGTGTCACTGCTGCTTCATCGATAGTGTGTGGTGCCAAGCGTGTGCGGGAGGACTGGGGGCTCCTGGAGGCGGGCGTGTCCACACAGTTGGCTGGCTCTGGGGTTCGTGGACGCAAAGGGGAAGATGGCGGGCGTGGGGCCCGGCAGCTGTGGTCCCCCTGCAAGTTGCTGGGTGTCCTTGGTGCTCTCACTGGCACCCTCTCTGCCCCACATCTTGACCCAGACCCAGAACTGCCGGCTGGACAAGCCAAGTCGCTGTGCAGGGTGAAAGGTTTCCTGGAAGCGGGAAGAGCGGTTGCGTGAATGCTTCGTAGCGGCAGCCAGTCCCGTTCACGAATGTGCACTGAGGACCCCGTCTGCTCCGTGCAGATGATCGTTGGGAGGAACACCCCAGGCGCGGCACAGAAGAGCAAAGCTCACGGTGACCCTCCTCTCCTGCCTCCTCTGGGTCATTACTGTCCTCATCGGAGACACGCGGAAATCCCTTCCAGGAGCGATGTGTTCGTTGGCTGTGCCGCACCCGGGAGCCAGCTCGTTCTGACCACAGCCCTGCACAGCAATGGTCTCAGGATGTCCCTGACTGTCTCAGCATCTCTGCTATCTTCCTGAATGGCACAGCGCTGCCATTGGATTTCTTGTGAGGCAGGCCTTGCCACCTGGGACCAGCTGCCTGGACCAGCTGTCTTAGTAACGGCGGCATCTCCAGGGCCCAGAACTGTGACCGGGACCCATGAGATGTTCAGCGTATCAGCCAGGGTAGCTCGCTTTATGCTGCGTAACAGACACCCCCTGCCCAACTATCAGAGGCGTATTCCTTGCTCATGCAGACATCCCTTTCCGGTGGGCAGTGGTGCTGGGACATCACCGGCCAGGAAGCAAAGGGAAGGGGAAATGGTGAATTGTGGGCTGGTTTTTAAGAGCATTTGTCGAGAGGGGAGCCTGGGTGGCACAGCGGTTGGGCGTCTGCCTTCGGCTCAGGGCGTGATCCCAGCGATCTGGGATCGAGCCCCACATCAGGCTCTTCTGCTGTGAGCCTGCTTCTTCCTCTCCCACTCCCCCTGCTTGTGTTCCCTCTCTCGCTGGCTGTCTCTATCTCTGTCGAATAAATAAATAAAATCTAAAAAAAAAAAAAAGAGCATTTGTCGAGAAGAAACACCACTACTTCTGCTCATATTTCACCGGTGAAAGTGAGTCACGTGGCTGTGTCTACCTTCAAGGAGGGAGGACAGTCCTACGTCCCCAGAGGGGGAATTGGGCCTATTGGCGAGAAGCATGGATCCCTAACACGCCCGATGTGTGTATCAGGTTGGATGGAGGTGTGACATAGCCGTTCACTGAGAAGCCTGGTGGTTCTTGCCGTGTTTCTGCTTCGTGGGAAACACCGCCATCTAATTAGGTGAAGGTCTCTCGATATGAAGCGTATGTCCCTAAAAACTCGGAGGCCTTAAACAAACGTGAAGATCGTCTGGCTGGATTTCGCTTCAGTAACGAGACGAGCTGCGTGCCCTGCGTCTCCAGCATCCCCGACGTGGCGGCTGAGCAGTCATGGGGCTGCTGCTGTCCTGTGGTCTGGGGACTGGCCTGTCGGGGCTGCCGTTGCCTGGACAGGCTCTCGCCACTTTCCTCTTGTTCCCGTAAGAAAGTGGATCTCGACCTTACTGCAAACACTCTCCTGTTATCAGCCTCCAGCAGAGCAGCCAAGCACAAACAGTGTCCAGTGCACCCCCGGCCTCGGGGCCTTCCCGTTCAGCCTCCGCTCTGTGAGGACTCAAGAAATTCATGTCGAGTGCTTCAGGGAGTGCCCGCAACACAGTTAGTGTGTGAAGACCGTCAACATGTCACTATCTCTTGTGATTGTTGTTACCGCTATAATCCGATGCTGTTGCGAGGCCCCCAGGGAAGGGCTCGTGGAGGGGCTGGCGGACTGTCCCCACAACAGCAGTGACCAGTCCCACGTAGCGAACACGTAGGAGGGATCAGGAGTCGGGGTTGGTGTCTTTCCTGCTTTACGTCTAATTATCTGAGTCGTCACGCTGGTGACGCTGGTAGAAGCGACACTACCATCCTGTGAGTGCCGGCTCTCTGTCCTTTGTCTTCTGATCCACAGCAACGGGGGAAGGTCGGCCGTGTTCGATAGGGGAAGTGAGGCTCGGACAGGCCGCACAGTCGCCCCAGCTTACGTGTGGTAAACGGTGGCACAGAGCACGACTCAGAACATGCCGGTCTCACCTCAAGGCCCGGGCCAGGATTCCACCCCCTGGCGCACGTTAGCAGCTCAGGGTTATCAGGACCGTCAGTCCCCATTTGCACAGAAGGCAGCTGAGGCTCGGGGAGGTCCGAGGTTGACAAAACACCCTTGGCCGTGGGGAATTAAAGCGTGCTTGGACTCAGGTTGGCCGAGCCCTAGTTCCCCATCCTCCCTGTCCCCACAACGACAGGACAGTCCCCTCCATGTGTGGGGCCCAGTGGGGTACACCACAGCTCCCTGGCTCCCCACCTCATAAGTCTGGTAAAGGGCAAGGGCAGCTGGGCCTGGAGAATGTCTCAAGGGGCAGGTTTTGGGGTCTGCTTTGGTTTCTTTTCTAGATGGTTACCTCACTGAATCACGGTTCCCGTAGGCCCTGGAGGTTTGGGCTCTGGTGCTGGGTTGCAGGGAGGCTGAGGGCCTTCCTAGCTGGGCTGTGGGGCCAGGGAGGCCAGGAGGATTCTGGGTGGTGGCATTCTGGACGAACCAAGACAAACACTTATCTCGAGTCTTCTCTAGGTCTCTTCACTGGTCTGTCTCTCTGTCTCTATCTCTCTCTGAATCGCTCTCTTTTCTGTCTCTGGATTGAAAAAGCATTTGTTCTCTCTCTTTACTGTGAAAGTCGGTCATCCTACTTAGTTGTGAACAGCTGTGCGTCTCCGTGGCTGCCGTCCCCAGGCTTCCACACTTGATAAAACTGGTGAGATGGCTTTTCTTTAGTTTTCCTTCTGTCTTGCTGATAAAGTTTCCTAGACATCTATCTGGGTAGAGGTAGAGATGTATAGATAATTCAGAAAAGGGACCAGGAGCCTCCTTTTGTCTTTTGATATTTGAAAGGACGACAGCCCCACTTGCAGATGGGAGGGCGGCCCACTTCTCCACGCCTCCTGGCTGGAGCCCTGTGCTGTGAGCACCACGCAGATCCCTGGGGGGTGTGAGGGAACTTGCTCTGGCTTTGCAAGTTCCAAGGCCATGAAGAAGAGTGGTCTCAGCCACTCAACAGCAGAAGCTTCGAATGTAAGATGCCTCCTCCTTAAGTCTATTAACCGTAATTGTAATCAAAGATGCACTACTGGCTGAGTTTCGGATCTAATTTTCTAATACGATAGTCCAAGGGGATGTGCAGAAGCCCCAAGGATATCGCACAGTTTCTGTAACCCTCCAAAGATGAACCGCTTAGTGAATCATCGCATGAGAAAGACTTGGTCACAACCCTGCAGGATGAACCTGGCAAAGGACCCGTGTCTTCCTTAACCACGTGGAGCCAACAGTTGACTGACCGCTGCCATCTGAGCTACTGCAATGACTCCTTCAGTGTTTTTTAATCAGGAAACGGGTACTGAGCCCCCCCCCACTGTGTGCTGGGTACTGTGCTGCACACTGGCTAAGTAAGTAGTGTTGTCTTTGATGGGTTCACATCCCAGAGGCAGAGGGACTGCTCACTGTGGAAAAGATTTTATTTCAGGACGTTACTTGTCTGATTATGTGTATCAGTGCTCTGTGCAAATGATGTGTGCGTGTAAAGGTCAGGTAGTTGAATAGATAGGCAGGGGGAAATACAGATGGACGGACGGACGGATGGATGGATGGACAGATAGATGGTGGATGGGTGGGTGGATAGATAGTTCGAATGGAAAGAGAGATAATAGATAAGGGATAGATGATGGAAGGGTGGATGGACAGACAGGTGGACGGAGGGATGGATGGGTGGATGGGTGGACGGATGGACAGATCAACATTTATGAGAATAAAACATCATCCGCGCTATCAGATAAACTCTGACGCCTTGTTGGCAGTCAGTGTCGACTACGAGTGCCTTACTCACGTGACTGAAGTCTCCAGTGTAGCTCATGGTAACTTCCTGTACCCGTGTTGTCTTGGGTGGCAAGTTCTGTGGCTCTGCCACAGAATTGATTGCCAGGCATCCATTTTGTTTAACCAGTAAGTGAGAAATGTGTACACCTTCTACAGTCTGCTTGTTATTTTAATAATTTAAGTGCCATCTTGCCTGCGAAAATGCCCCAGATACTTAAGGGTACAGAAGTAGTTGTGTGATAGTGGACGCATAGCACAGATTAGACAGAAGTATGACGGATGACCCCAAGAGTCTCTAGTCAGAAAAAGCTTCCTGGAAAGTTATCTGATGTAAATTGTATATATTCAGTCTTCATTTCAAAGAAAAACAAAACTGCCAAAAAAGGGAAATGTTTGTTAATTCAAAAGTCACCAAAATCATGCCTTTATTTTATTTATTTTCTCATAACGCACACCTACAGGTATTTCCTGCTTTAATCCCTCGATTTTTTAAGTCAATCAGTCAATCTACGTTTTTGAGCTAACCAAAGAAATCAAATGTACTGCAATTCAGAGGCGAAAATGCTTTTTCCCCAAATAAAACTAATGCATCGTAGCACGTTCTCCCTGGCAAAAATACCGCTCTCACATAGTCACAGCAAAGAGATTCCTATCGGAGCCACTGTGAGCTGCACAAGATGGGAAAGCTCCTTCTGTAAGTATGTCATGACCAATGAGCAGCCCAATGTATCTTAGAACCACTGGAAAGAGACAAGTAGAAAAAAAGAGAAAAAAGTAACAAAATGTCGTGGAACGGTTTGTGCATTTCCTTCCCTCTGTCTTCAACCTAGCCCATGCTCTTATCTAAAAGAAGTATCACCTTTCAAGTTTCCATGTTGTCAAAGTATTTAAAACTCCAGGGCTGGGACCCTGGGATGGCGCCCAGGGTGTGGACTAAGTGTTTCCATCGAGCCCTGTGAAATGGGCTGGTGCGTAGATCCCTGCACGATGGTCGGACTGTCTCTGGACCTTGTCAGATATGCAGCAGAAAAGGGCGAATCTGTCTCTGTCTGGATAAACCAAACGGCAACCGCAGGACCCTAGGATGTGAGCCTCGTGCTTATACACTTTCTTGGGTCAGGTGCGGGGCAGACACAGTCCTCGGTGCTGAGGAAGGGAAAGAGTCAGAGGCATCAGACAGAGAAGGGCAGGAACTCAGAGTAGGTGTTGTTTGTGAATGCAGCTTGTTGGGGTCTGTTCATGGTTGGAAAGCGGACTGACTGACAGGCACAGAGATCACGGTCTTTCTGCTGACCTACCAGCCTGAGAGCAGACAGGATGGCTCTTCCAGTGTCCACCCAGCTCCACTGCGGCGGGTTGTAGATGTTTTCTGGGACTGGTCCTGGGGGCTCCGGTCCTGAGGACACCTGGGGTTCCAGGCACCGGGACCCTGGTGGTTTTAACCCCTGCAATGAGCAGTGCACCTGCTCCTGGAGGGACCAGGCAGGAACAACTCTGCACCAGCTGACCACGTAATGGCCATAGAACAGCCACTCGCAGGGAACATCAGACGTTTCCCTCCGACTCCACTTTCGATCTGGGCAGGAAACGCTTGCTTTATATTTGCTGTTATGTTTAATGATTTGTAAAATCAACAGCTACACAAATTGCCACTTTCCAGGCCTGCCATCCCTCCCTTCTGTGTCCACTACCTGCCTCCCTGGCCCACGTTGTTGGTCCTGCGGGCGCGTTGGATACGGAGCAGGCCTGGAAAACACTAGCTGGCGTTTCTGGCAACGTCTGCGTGCTTCCCATGTGTGGCTCTCGAGAGCGCCTCTGGAACTTGCTCGTCAGGGGCTCATTTAATCCTGACAACAGCCCTGCGGGGCATCTGCCGCAGGTTCTCCTCTTCCCTTTCATAGGTTTGCAAACTGAGGCTCAGAAAACATTAAGTGGCAGGGCTGGTCAGTGGCAGGGGCAGGACGAGAACCCACGCCCTGAGTCTCGGTTCAGAGTGGCTTTGGTGCAGGAGCTTGGCCCGAGGAGGCCTGGGGCTTGCAGCCGTGGGGGCTGGACGTGCACAGGGATCATCATTCTGGACTGGCCACCTGTCCGGATTAGGACGATAGTGCGTGTCTGCCCATGGCTGTGTCTGCGGTCGGGTCGCTAAAAGGCCGGTGTTTGACAAACGTCAGTTCCCTGCCTCTCCCTCAAACTCTTCATTCCGATAATCCACATATCCGAAAGTTGGGGGAGCAAGTCACATTTACCGTTAGAATATTGGATCCATTTTGGAATTTACCCAGCCAATTATTTACTCCTGAGGATAACAATTTTTGGAGAGAGCATGATGGTTTTGAATTTATTCTGGAGCTTGTCCAAAGTCTGGAAGAACTCAGGGACATTCGGGACAAGAGCGGGTTTGCCTGGGCTGGCCCAGGACTGTGGTCATACCTGCTCTCACCCGCGGTTTGGACAACGCCCCATTGAGGTGCTCATCACACAGCCCGTGAACCTCCAGCCGGTGGTGCCCAGGTGACCAGCACACCAGCGAATTTGTCACTAGACTTGCGTGCTGACGGCCCACCCGGGGTGTCCCCCTACTCTTCACTGGGTGCCTCAGTCCCTCTGGTCAGTGTCACTCACGTGGCAAATTACACCATAGCTGCTTGGACGGTGGGTGAGGGGCAGGGAAAGAGAGAAAGTGCAAGAAGCATGCATAGTATACAAAGAACCAAACGAGTCATATTCAGGTATTTAACGAGCCCCCCGCGGCATTAGCACCCCCACCAATCTGTGTGCAGTCACGTTACCATGAGACAGCAGAACGCCAAAGACCAGAGACACTCGTGGAGGAGGGAGACGTCGCCTTTGTAAGAACTACAACCAGAATGACAGCAAGTGTCCACAGGAACAACGGAAGCTACAGGCAGAGAAAACAACGAAGCACTAAGAGAAAATAATGATCACTTTAGGATTTGATACAGGCTAAACTTATCATTCGAGAATGGCACAAGAATAAGATAGTTTAGTCTGCTTCTTAGAAAACTTAGAATGTACCTCGAGGAAAATGAGAGCAAATAGACAATTTAAGTGCACTTTCAACATTAAAGCGATTGTGTCGGTGGTTTCAACACCAGACTTGAAGGCTTTTCTATGCAGGTCCCAGGAAACATTCCGGGGATACGCACCCCGATTATGAGAGCAGAATCGGGGAGATGTGAGACGATTGATTCGTGTGTTCGATACAACCTTGATATCAAAATCAGGGAACAGTAAAAAATTATATGCTAATCTCTCTATGAACACACCCTGAAATATGTAAATTAGCAGACCAGTTGCAGGGGTGTAGACAAAAGAACCTCCTGACAAAGCGGGGTTATCACGGGAGTACAATGATGTTCGTCGTTAGGACAGCATACACACAACTCAGCTCTTCTCAGTGACTAATGGGAAGACGGCACATACGACCTCGGTGGACACACGGGAGGGACTTGGCATGGCACTCATCCTGATGGGAAGGCTCGGTGTTGGAAAGATCCACATTTATCCCCAAGGGAAAGCAATTCTGTTAAATATCCCCTGAGGGGTTTTTTTGAATGTGACAAGCTCAAGGAAGCAAAGGGCCAAGAGTATTGTTCTGGTCATGGCTGTGTAACAAGCTACCCCAGAGCTTGGCGGCTCCAGACCTTTGTTTTGCTCAGTGGTCTGCAGTCTGGGCAGGGTTTGGTGGGGGTGGCTCCTTGGTGTCAGCTCCCTGGCTGGGAGGCTGCCTGCCTGTGCGAATTGTCTAGGGAAGGGGCACTCACGTCTGGCCCCGGGGCTGGGGGGGCACAACCTGCTGAGGGCACCATAGGTGTGCTCCCCACTGTCAGGGTAACTGGCTCAGGGCCCCAGGGCATGTGTCCCCGCTAAGGCTGCACCCTTCTGTGATCTAGCCTCAGAAGGCACCAAGGCATCATTTCGACCACTCTCTGTTGCGTGGGTCAGGCACAGGAGCCCCGCATAAGTAGGGGAGAGAGTGGACGCTCCCCTGTTGGTGGAAGTAGTGTGTCTACAACATGAGTGAGTGTATATGTAAAACACAACCTGTCACTAATATTTACGGGAACTTGGAAGAACAAGGAATTCCTCCATTAACCCCATTAGCAGACATATAACATTGGTGCCTGATAAAAAGATGGATAAACAGAACCGCCTATGGAGTCCTGAATGGACCCAATCATACCGGAAACACGTTTTATGACCAGTGTGAAAATGCAAACCACTGAGCCCAGGGCAGACTAGAAAGTGACAAGTGGTGAAGGCCCGGTCATTATCCGAGCATATGGAGAAAAAAAGATACCACCCTACTTTATTCATAATCATCATAGCTCGCACAGAGTACCTAGTATGTCCCAGGCATTTTGCACACATTGTTTCTCATTTTTTTAAAAAAGATTTTATTTATTTGAGAGAGAGAGAGAGAGAGAGAGAGAGAGAAAATGCATGAGCAGGGGGAGGGGCAGAAGGAGAGGGAGAAGCAGGCTCCCCGCTGAGCAGGGAGTCTGATGTGGGGCTCGATCCCAGGACCCTGGGGTCGTGACCTGAGCTCAAGGCAGCCGCTTAACCGACTGAGCCAGATGTCCCCTTCTCATTCAAATAGAATCCTCGAGGAATAGATTTGGAAGGTAAGAGGTCACTTGACTCGTGTAAGATCACAGACCTGCGGAGCGCTAGAGCCAGGATTTGGGTCTAGAACCAAACTGCGGGTTATCTCACACCCGGGAGGCTGGCTCTCGCCTCACACTTGCCCCGGGTAGTTGCCTTTCCCCGAAGTCTCTCTCTGATCTCCAAACTGTGTCAACTCACTTTGCCACGTTTCTTTCTGCTCATTTCTGGAGCGTCAGTCGTCACCCCCGGAGCCATTTCTGACAGCCCCTTCTCCCAGACGGGGCAGGTCTGTCCTCACGTTCACCACAGAACTTGGGGGGCAGCAAAGGCAGTGTCACCTGTCCTCTCCAGTCCAGGGGGATAGGTGTTAGTCTGTCAGAGATATGATAAAACTGCCAAAAGTTAAGAAAAGCAGCAACATTTCAAACATCGGCCACGACTCTATTTAACTAAATGCAAGAGCTGTATTTTAAAATATCAAGACTGAAATAAAGAGTAAAGAGGAGTGCTAAGCCCGTCCGTGTCACGGGGGGCAGGCTGGTGCTGGATCCACCTTCTGTCGGCGGTGGGCCGTGCTGGGCCCCGTGGCGCCTGCTGTCCCCTGCTGTCCCCGGGCCAGCTCCCACCCGGTGCACAGGCTTCAGTGAGGGAGCGGCCCCTGCCTGCTGGGCGGTCTGGGTCCCGGTGACTCGTGGAAACCCTGTGCGGCTCCCGGGCTGTCCGAGCGCTTTCTGCACCAGCTCTCCGCTTTGTAACCCTGTCTCCCTGCACGCTGCCCACTGGTTCGAGATGCCAGGCAAATGGGAAGAGGGTCCCAGACGGAGAAGACAGAGCGCTGTCCTTGAAGTCCATGCAGACCGTCCTCTCTGCCACCTGTGAAGTGTCTTCTGCTTGACTTCACAGTAAGATTGTAAATCTCACTGATTGGATTTTTTTCTGTGTGTGTGTGAATGAATGCACACATTTTATGAAATAACATTGTACTTATTTATCGATACAACTAACGTTCTCAGTAGCACCTTTTACAGATGAACATCCCGGTGTGTGGAATGTAACACAGAGTAGTGCACTGAAATGGGCTCCTGGGTCTGATCTGAGGCGGGGATCCAATTGCACTTTGTCCCAAGGACGTAACCAGGGGTCGTTCTGTCCCTTTCCCTCTGCAACTCCAGCTCTGCACACAACGGACACGCAGTCACAGAGCGCGACTTGCAACACATTCGCGGCTTTGCTCCTGGGCTCCCTGCTCGGCTCCCTTGGTCTGTGGTTTCCACTGCATCAAACTCACACTGTCTTATGTCATCTAGTCCTGCAAGTGCTGCTATCTCTGAGGGCAATTCCTTCACTCCCTTGTCCGCCATCGTCCTCGTTCTTAACCCTCATAAAAGTCTAGCTGGCATGAACTTCTGTTTTTACATACATGGTTCATAATTGGCCTTCCAAGTTCCTCAAAACGCTGCCGGGATTTTGATGGGACTGTTTTGAAGAGAGATTCATCACGGAGGATTTATAACCTTATACTGTAAGCTTTCCTGTCCACGAGCATGGGTGTTTCCAACTTATTAAGTATTTTTATGTTAGAATATGTTGTTTTAAAAAATGTATCATCCTCGATAGCCACAAAAATACCACACACACACACACACACACACACACACACATACACGTGTGCATGTGTGCACGCACAAAAATGACCAATGTCTTTCAATGGTGCTTAATAGTCTCCATAGAGATCTTGTACATCTTTGGTCAGATCTTTTTTCTCGTATTTTTCTTATTGTTGTTGCTATGGAGAATTGTGGGCTTATTTTTCTAACATTTATGGCTGGTTACAGAAATGCCACGGACTTGTGTGTATTGATTTTGCGTCCAGCGACCTTGCTAACTCTCTTATTAATTCAGTAATTTAACTGTTGATTCTTTTGGTCTTTCTATGTGCAATCTTCTTTCTTTTATATCTTTTCAATTTTTCCCTTTCTTTCTTTTTTTCTTTTTCCCTCCTCAAGGTTCAGTATTGAATAGAGTGGTGACAAAGGGTTCTCTTCTCTTATTCTGCTTTTAAAGGGGATGCTTTAAACATTTCACTGTTGACTCATCTTTGCAGCAATTTTTTTAACCCCCATTCTTAGGTTATTCCCAGTTTGCTAAGAGTTTTTATCTTGAATGGATATTGAGTTTTATGGAATTATTTCATTGCATCTGTTGGGGCAATCATGTGGGTTTTATCATTTATCCTGTTATGAATTTATTAATGTCATTAATTACTTCAATAGATTTTTCAGTGAGAGAGAAGTGTTGTATTCCTGACATCAGCCCATCTTGGCTATAGTTTATTTCTTATTTCTTTATTTCCTTTTTCTGTCTTCCTGCACCAGCTAGGCCTTCCAGCATGATGTGGAACAGGAGTGGTGAGAAAGGACCCCCTTGCCTTGTTCCTGAACTTGGGGGGAATTACCCAGAGTTTCACCATTAAGCATGACACTAACTGTATTTTCTTGTAGATGTTTTAACAAGTTAAGAAAATTCTTACATATGTTTGCTGAGAAGTTTTATCATGTTGGATTTTTGTCAAATGCGTTTTCTATCCTAACGGCTACACGGTCATGTGCTCTTTCTGTGTTAGCCTGTCTGGGACAGTGCGGTGATTTATTTTCAAACGTTGACCAGTCTTTCACACCTGCAGTGAGTCCACTTCATCTTGGTGTAAAATTCTTTCCTTATATTTTGTTGTACATGACTCGCTGACAGTTCATTGCGGGTTTTTGCATCTTTCTTTGTAAGAGGTCCTGGTCTGTAGTTTACTTTTTTTTTTTTTTTTTTTTTGTGGTGTTTTTATCAGGTTTTCATACTTGGGTGATGCTGGCTTCATAGAATGAGTTATGAAGTATTCTCTCTGCTTCTGTTTTCTGGAAGATACTGTGGAGAATTGATATCATTTCTTCCTTAATAGTTTAGTATGATTCACCAGCGAATTTATTTAGTAGCTAATAGGCCTCCCTCGATGATCTGCTTCACCTGTGTGGGTTTGGTAGCTTTTAATCTGTCAAATAATTGGTCTATTTCATCTCGGTTATCCAACTGGAGGGCATAGAGTTGCTCCTAGTATTTCTTATTCTCTTTTAAATGTCTGTGAACTCAGTGGTGATGACCCTTCTTTCCAGTGTCGGCGATATGTGTCTTCTCTCATTTTTTTTCTTGGTTAGTCTGGCTAGAGGTTTATTGATTTTTTTAGGTTTATCAATTTTATTGATCTTTTTAAAGAAGCAGCTTATGGTTTTATCACCTATTTTTCCTGTGTTGTATTTCATTGATGTATGCTCTAATTTTATGATTTCTTCGTCTGCTTACTTTAGGGTTAAACTGTTTCCCTTCTCTAGCTTCCTGAGGTAGAAGCTCGGGGGACCGATGTTGAGCTTTCTTCTTTTGTGATACATAACACTTAATGCTGTAAATTTTTCTCCCAGCTCCGCTTTTGCTGGAAGTTTTGATAATTTATACACTCATTTTCATTCACTTGAAAATGTCTTAAAATTTCTCTTGAGACTTCTTTTTTGAATTATGTGCTCTTTGGAAGTGTGTTGTGTAGTTTTTCAAATATGGAAGGATTTTCCAGCTACCCCTTGGTTATCATTTCTAGTTTAATTCCGTTGTAATCCAAGGACATGCTTTCTATGATTTCTCTTCTTTTAAATTTGTTGATGTGTATCTTGCAGTTCACTGTGGTCTGTCTTGGTGAATGTTCCAGACTGAGCTGGAGAAGAACGTGTGACGTACTGTTCTGGATAGACTGTTCCATACGTGTCAGTTGGGTCACTGCTCTGGATAGACTGTTCCATACGTGTCAGTTGGGTCACTGCTCTGGATAGACTGTTCCATACGTGTCAGTTGGGTCACTGCTCTGGATAGACTGTTCCATACGTGTCAGTTGGGTCACTGCTGTGGATAGACTGTTCCATATGTGTCAGTTGGGTCTCGTGGATTGATAGTGCTACTCAGGTCAACTTTGTCTTCACCGATTTCTCCCTGCTGGTATATTACTTACTGAAAGAGGGGTGTCAAAGTCTTCAACCAGAATTGTGGATTTGTTGAGTTTTCTCGTTCTATCAGTTTTCAACTCATACATTCAATGCTCTCTTGTTTGGTGCTCACTTCTTGGCGACTGTGATGTCTTACTGGAGAATTGTTCCATTTATCAGGATACATCATGATCCAATGCCACTCTTCATCTCTTAGATTTTCCTCCCTCTGAAGTCTGGCTTTTATAAAAATAGGATACTTTCTTAACATTCCCTTTGATTAATGTTAGCATGGTATATATTTCTTCATTCTTTTACTTTTAACCTACTGACCCTTTTTTATTTAAAGTGAATTTCTTGTTTTTTTTTTTTTTTAAAGATTTTATTTATTTATTTGACAGTGATAGAGACAGCCAGCGAGAGAGGGAACACAGCAGGGGGAGTGGGAAAGGAAGAAGCAGGCTCATAGCGGAGGAGCCTGATGTGGGGCTCGATCCCAGATCGCCAGGATCACGCCCTGAGTCGAAGGCAGACGCTTAACGACTGCGCTACCCAGGCGCCCCTAAAGTGAATTTCTTGTAAACATGGTTTAGTCTTGTTTTTAATCCAATACGGAGAACTGGATAACCCTAAATATAACCGGTATATTTGCAATATTAATATTGAAACTGGTTATTGATGTAGTTGGATTAATGTTTACCACAGTTGTCCCTGTTTCTAATCTTTGCATTTATTGTTTGTTTATTTTTCCTTCTTTTTCTGCCTTCTCTGATATTAATGGAGCGATTTATATTGTTCCACTTTATCTCTTCTCTGAGCGTATTAATTATTCTTAAAAAAATTTAATGGTTGCTCTAGCCTTTCCAGTGTAAATTCTTGACTAATCTGCATCCTCGTCAAATATCACTACCCCACGTTTGTGCAGTTTCCTCTTCGCGGAGTATTCCAGACCCCCTCCCCTCCCTGGTGACATTACTGTCATGCATTTCACCTATTTGCATGTTACAGCCACCAAGACATTTTTACTACTTCAGACAGAAAGTTATGCTTTAGATCAATTAACAGTAAGAAAAATAAGATAGCATCCCTTCACTCGTTCCTTTTCCAATATCCCTCTTCTTCAGGTAGACCCCAAGTCTCGGAGTCGAATCATTTTCCTTGTCTCCGGAGAACTTCTTTTAACATTTCTTTCAAGGAACATATGGTAGTTATGAATTTCCTCAGTTTTTGTTTGTCAGAAAATGTCTTTATTTCTTCTTCACCTTGAAGGATAATTTAACTGAATATAGGATTCTTGGTTGATGGTTTCTTCTTTCAAAACCTTAAATATTTTATTCTACTTTCTTCTTTTCTTGCTTGCATGGTTTCTAGTAAGAAATACTCTGTAATTCTTATCCTCGTTCCTTTATAGATAAGATTTTTCTCCCCCTCTGGCATCTTCCATGATTTCGTTTTTGTACTTTTTGCTCTACATTTTGAATACGATATATCTATTTTTTGGGTAGTTTTTTGCTTGGTGTTCTCTAGGCTTCCTGGATCTTTGGTTTCATGTCTTTTATTAGTTTTGGATAGTTCACCAGCCTATATTCAAATAATTCTTCTCCCGTCTGGACTCTCCTGATAGTCTAGTTATTCATATGTTACACCTTTTGATATTATTCTACGTTCTTGGATGTTCTGTGTTTATTTATTAATTTTTTTTCTCTTTACATTTCAGATTGTATAGTTTATATTGACGTATCTTTGAGCTCACTGATTCTGTCCTTGGTTATCTCTAGTCTACTAATGAGCCTATCACTGGCATTCTTTAGTTTTGTTACAATGTTATTTTTATATCTAGCAATTAATTTTAGTTATTTCTTAGAATTATCATCTCTCTGGTTCCATTACCCTTCTGTTCTTACGTGACATCTACTTTTTCCATTAGTACACTTAACATATTAATCTTAGTCATTTTAAATTCTCTAATTACATCTACAACTGTGCCATATTTGAATCTGGTTCTGATGCCTGCTTTATTTCTTCAAACTGTTTTTTCTTCCCTTTGGGCATGCTTTGTAATTGTTGCTGTTGTTGTTGGAAAGCCAGAGTTGTATCAGGTTGTAGGAACTGAGGTAAATGGGCCTTTAGTGTGCGGCTCTATGTCAATCCGACTAGGACTGGGCTGTGTTCACTGTTTAATGCCCCCACGCCCCCTGCCAGGCTACAGAGGATCTTTCTCAGATCTTCACCATGAACTTGGTGGGGTTCACTGACTTAAAGTCCATGAGATTGGGGGTCCCCTCCAAGACCGTGGCCCCTGGTGCTTCGTGATAATCCACACCTAACCTCCTCATCAGATTTACCTGCCTCACCTTACATCTTCCTGCCAATTTTTGTCTCTAGTGGCTTTTGCTTCCGGTTATCAGATCTTGGCTCTGACTCCCTCGATTCATCAGTTTCTCCAGATTTCATGGTGCAGGTTTCCCTTTAACCCCAGCTGTCTGGTGGGTCCGGGAGAAGTCACCGATGCTTAATTTGTTCAGCTTTTTCTTATTGTAAAGGTGGGAGCGACAATCTCTAATCTACTTCACACTTTGGATCTGAAACCATATGACTCCCAGCTGCTACTGATTAGTGTGACCATATTTTATATTTTTCCATCCTTTCACTTTTATGGTATTAAATGTTTATTTGTACAGTGAGTTTCTTGTAGGCAGTATATTGTCGAGTCTTGCTTTTTTATTCAATCTTATGATTGCTGTCATTTAACGGGGGAGTTTAGACCATCTATATTCAATGTGATTATTGTAGGCAGTTTGCTGTAATGCATCATCTTGCTGCCTGTTTTTCTATTTCTACCGTTATTACCTTTATTTTCTTTAACTGTCTTCTTTAGGTAATTGGACATTTTTTTCTTATTCAATCGTGCTTTTTTGCTGGCCAATTAGCTAGAATTCTGTATTTTTACTTTAGTGGTTTAGGGTTTATTGTATCCACATTTAACTGGTCTCAGTGATGCGATTGATGTGAGGCTATTGTATCAGAGTATGCTCGAGTCTTCTGTGCTTGATAAAATAAGCAGAAAATAATAACTCCATAGAGCATGATGACCTGTCTGTGTGCACAAGAACATTTTGTGGAGAAATAGGTTATCAATTATAATGTATTTGGAGACTAGGAAGAACGGATTTCTCTGGTAGCCCTATGATGTTTCCTGTTCCCTAAAATATTTGTCCTATGTTATACTATGGGAAAAGGGGAACTACTGAACAACCTATCTAGTAAGTGGAGGGTTATTAGAATTTAAAGCAAAGTGTCTTTGACTTAACTTTTAAATACAAGTTTAACTGAAGTTAATACAAATTTCTTCGTTGTGGGACTTCAATGACCAATATTAGGTTCCACGAACTAGGGTCTTGTGGGCAGTTTCCCATATGAACATGGGGCTGTTTTTGTTGGTTTTCTCTCCGGACGGGTCCCCCAGAAAACCTTGGAGATGCTGTGACAAGTATAAATGTTCTCTGACAGTTCTGGGTGCTCTGCTAAGAGGTGCTGAAGACGAAGTGACGAGAGAGAGGAGGAAACGGAAGTCTGCACAGAGCTGCTCTGCCTGTAAAACCAGTGTGGCGGCGGCTTCCGGTCACGGAGGGATGTTTGAAGCCCCGCTGACAGAGATGAACTAGCTCATGGTCACTCATTATCGGTGGTTGTGACTCGCCCTTCTCCCCTGGTGGAGCGACACCTGCAGGGTGAGCAGGCTTCTCTTCACTGGTTTCTGGCGAAGTTCAGAACTGCCCCATTTTACTGATCATGAAGCGTCCGAAGCACACGTGTTCTACCTCAGCCTTCGCCCCAGTCTCGCGTGGTGAGTCCGCGTGCAGCTAGCCACGATTCTTTGTCAAGTAAAAGAGTGAAACATTTTGTATTTCTTTTTTTAAATGTTTTTTTAATTATATTATGTTAGTCACCATACAGTACATCCCTGGTTTCTGATGTTAAGTTCGATGATTCATTAGTTGCGTATAACACCCAGTGCACCATGCAATACGTGCCCTCCTTACTACCCATCACTGGTCTATCCCATTCCCCCACCCCCCTCCCCTCTGAAGCCCTCAGTTTGTTTCCCAGAGTCCATAGTCTCTCATGGTTCATTCCCCCTTCTGTTTACCCCCCCTTTCTTCTTCCCTTTCTTCTCCTACCGATCTTCCTAGTTCTTATGTTCCATAGATGAGAGAAACCATATGATAATTGTCTTTCTCTGCTTGACTTATTTCACTTAGCATTATCTCCTCCAGTGCCGTCCATGTTGCAGCAAATGTTGAGAACTCGTTCTTTCTGATAGCTGAGTAATATTCCATTGTATATATGGACCACAACTTCTTAATCCAGTCATCTGTTGAAGGGCATCTTGGCTCCTTCCACGATTTAGCTATTGTGGACAATGCTGCAATGAACATTGGGGTGCATATGGCCCTTCTCTTCACTACGTCTATATCTTTGGGGTAAACACCCAGTAGTGCAATGGCTGGGTCATAGGGTAGCTCAATTTTTAACTTTTTAAGGGACCTCCACACTGTTTTCCAGAGTGGCTGTACCAACTTGCATTCCCACCAGCAATGTAGGAGGGATCCCCTTTCTCCACATCCTCTCCAGCAATTGTTGTTTCTTGCCTTGTCAATTTTTGCCATTCTAACTGGTGTAAGGTGGTATCTTAGTGTGGTTTTGATTTGAATTTCCCCGATGGCTAATGACATTTTGTATTTCTTAAGCTGTTTCAAGTAAGAGGCTTCCATATATAGTCTCAGCTATTCAAATCATCTCAATGCTCTTACATTTCTTTTCCATCCAGACTTGTGGCCTTGGGCACTGTCTTAGTCTGTTTGGGCTACCGTAACAAATATCACAGACTGTGGGGCTTCAACAACAGAAATGTGTTTCTCGCAGTTCTGGGGGCTGGCCGTCCAAGATCAGGGCGCTGGTAGGTCCTGTGTGGTGCGGTCTCTCTTCCTGGTTTGCAGATGGCTGTATTCTTGCTGTGTCCTTACGTTGTGGAGAGAGAGCTCTTGTGTCTCTCCCTCTGTAAAAGGGCACTCATCCCATTATGAGGGCTCCACCCTCATGCCCTAATCATTCCAATGGTCCCTCCTTCTCACACACACTGGGATTCCAGCATATGAACTTTGGAGGAACACAAACATCAGTTACCTACGGTCTCTCATATCAGCACCTCAGATTGCTTCTGTCTTCAAACCCCACTTCTCTGTCGGTCTCTGAATTTACCTCAACTATCTGCTTTCTACCATTATCAGCTTGGTTTCCCTGGTGTCTCACCTTCCATCCTGACGTGCCAGCTCTTAACCTGGTGGTCATATGGGGAGCAGGGGATGGAGGAGGTTTTCAGAAACTTGTTTACATTATTGCCAGTGGCTGCCCCTTTCCACTGAGAAGACAGGATCTCGGAAAGCGACATTGACCATGGCTGCCCCTCCTTTCACATCCCGGTGTGTGAGGGCCTATGCCAAATCAGCCTGATGTTGGTAGCCTGGCCCCTTAATGGCAGCCTGTCTTACACAGGTGAAGCTTCACATCCCCTAAAACCTGGCGCAGCCTCTCCCCAGCTTCCTGCTCCCATGCCGTGCTTGTGAGCCCTGGTGTCTGCTCTGTTGGAGTCCCTTGGCCTCAGACTCGGTTTCTGTCTCTCTGGAAATACAGATGTTTGCCTTGGATCTTGATTTGTCTACCTCTGAATAACATCTTACACATAAACCTGTGCCCACTCGTGGCCGTAGACAATGAGACCGACCTGATTCTAAGCTTCCCCTCCCACCCTGCGGGTTTTGCTAGTGCAGGCATTTGGACAGCACCCATCCAGGGGCTATAAGATACAGGCAGCCTCCTAAGGACAGTGCTCGTCCTCGCACACTAGAGCCTCACCCCAGGCCTACTCAAACAGGGAAATATTTCTCAGTTTAAATAGAACCATCGCCTTATTTGCAAGTGGAAGTCTACGAACGTACGAATAGTCCTTCTGTGACAAAGGCTGTGATGCAAGCGTATTTGTGATTGCAAACAAATGACAGCAAGTAATGACTGAAAACAAATAATTAACACTCACCGGGGTAAGGAGAACAGACTCTAATAATTTTCCTAATTGGTCTTGCTCCCTGTGGACAGGCAGTTGTGTTAACCTTTCGCTGTTTACAAATACACACGTGTACACATGCAGGTAGAGAGCTACCCCAGTTACTTTGCATTGCCCCTGAGTGTGGTGCTCCAAACAGGTGTTTCTGCTGGATAATTAAGACCTACTGGTTTTGGTACTATGCTCCCAGTCTGCCTTCTTCCGAGCTTCCTGGGGTGGTTTCTGTTTTCCTCCAGAGTTCTTTTCCAGGAGCCTCTCCTCCCTTTACCTTCTCTGCAAACCACATAACCAGGTTGATGAGAGTTCTACGCTAAGCACCAGTGAAGAGGCCGGAGTGATGGCTGCTGGGTCATCTCCTAGGAGCGAGTCGTTCACACTTATCTGGGGCACCCGCGTACGTCCCGGAGTGCTTTCTACTTACTTCCATCAGCTAATGCTCGCTTTCATAGCCATCTCAGGACGTATGGAGAGTGATTATTATTTTAAGCTCAAATAGTAAGAAGTTAATGACAACAGGGATAAGTAAAGTCATTGAGATACTGCTTTAAATTATCAGAATTATTTTCTTGAAACTATGTGGCAATTTTACTGTATTTCCTCATGTATACTACCTAAGGATTTAAGCATTTTAATAAGCTACAAATGTTGTTAATGTTTCACTGAATGATGAATGCCGTAAAACCGTTAGCATACAAAAACTCTCATTTTTGGTAATTATTAGCAAAACTGACTTTATGGTTGAGATTGCAGAACCAGTAGCCAACTCACGAATATTTCACATCATATATTAATGACGAGGTAGGTGCCATGCAAATTGGTATAGATTATTATGGAGAGCGGGAGAAAAGGGAAGGCGAGAGAAAAAATGAAGCAGTGTCTGGAAGAATAATACCAAACAGGAGCTGGACTTTTGCTAGTAATATTCTCCATGGTAACATAGGAAAGCCCTCTTTTCAAATAGTTTACTGATGAAAAAAGGAGGTGTGACTGTAAAGCAACAAAACGAATTGCTTTGAAACAATCCTAGCAAACCTCCATACTCTCTTCCTGGCCTGGCTTCTTTTCTCTCTGCTTCTCTGGGCTGGGCTTCCCTCCTGTTGCCGGGAGCTCCCTTTCCTACCAGACCTTGCCGTCTCCTTCTCTGCACTCCAGGCTGTTTTCTCATAGTGCCTTTGCACTTGTAATCCATCCACCCTGATTGCCATACACACACTTCCCTGTCCTACGTGATGCCTGCCTCCTCCAGTGTCCCTAAAATCTTCCTGAGTCCAACCATCCCCGTCCCTGCTTGCTCCCCTCCGGCACCCAACCACACCATGGTCAGTCCTGTTCTCTGTCCTTGTCTCACTGCTCTGGACACATTGTGTGCTTCTGTTGAAGGTTTCTGATCCACAAGGACATGTGTTCTCAATGTCTGCTTCCCCAGTTAGGCCTCTCTGAAGGCGTGGTCATGACATTTTCATTTCCGTATTTGCAATGGCTAGTGCCAAGTCATACTACAAGAAGTCAGTTGAATGAATGAATGAATTCAAGCAATTCTGTCCATTCGCTGCAACCAAAGGGGACCCAACCCATCCTCATCCTCATCAGCTTCCTTGTCCGTAAGCACTTAAAATAGACTAGCCTCCAGGTATACCCCGCGAGCACTTGGCAGATTAATAACATTTACTAAGCAAATGCAGCCCGAAGACCCACCTCATGGTTCTGTGTTCCTCTCTGATTGCTAAATAATCATGTTCTTTATAGACTTTCCAGGCCTGCCCCTGTTTGGGGGAGCCATCCCAGTGAGGGTATCTTGGGGCCCTTCCTTTGAAATATCTCTGGGTCCATTTATGAGTCTCTCTCTCTCTGTGTCTCTGTCTGGCACGTGCACGCACACACGCATGCATACCCAGGCTTGGTACTTTTTCTTAACTCCGAACAGTTTATTCTGATCTAGGCACTGTAATTATTCAGTAGAGGTGACTTTGACTTACTTGTTTTTGTTTTTTTTAAAAAGACTTTATTTACTTTAAGAGAAGTTATAGGTTCACAGCAGAATTGAGAGGAAGGTGCAGGGATTTCCCATATACCGCCTGCCTCTGCACACCCACAGTCCCCCCCGGGGACATCCCGCACCAGAATGGGACATTTGTGCACCTACACTGACACATCATTATTACCCAACGTCCATAGTTTATGTTAGGGCTGCTCTTGGTGTTGTCCTTTCAATGAGTTTGGACAAATGGGTAAAGATATGTATCCACCATTGGAATGAGAATCATACAGAATATTTTCTTGCCTTATGTTTGATCTTCTCAAAACTTACCTTAAAGTAAGATTCTCTCTAATTCTGACAGGACATTAGGCACATGGAACACGTTCTTTATGCCAGACACAGTTCTGTTCTGCGGATATTAGCACAGCTCTCACACCACCTTGTAAGGCAGGGACGATGCTGTCCAATTTTATACACAGGGAAACTAAGGCCAGGTGGGGTGTAACAAAGGGTCCGAGGTCACGACTGGCACCGTGCCGCTGGCTCCAGAGTTCCTGCTCTCGAGCCGTGGTGGCACCTCACAGCGGCTGTGTGGCTGACCGAGGCTTCAGAGCCTCCTTGCCCAAGCCCAGGGCACGTCAAGGGCAGGGGAGGACATTACCCGCAAACAGGCTTCAGGAAGATACTCTGTTTGGGGTCCTCTTCATTACATTTCGGAGTGGAGGTATTTCATTCTGTTTCTGCATCTCCACGGGCTGTTGCTCGCAGACGAACCCCGCCCCCCCCCCCCCCCCCCCGCCGGGTATCTAACCTGTTTCGGTGGTTTACTAAGTCATTTTCTGCCGGGACCATCTCCGACGGGGGCGGGGAGGATTCCGGGGCTTACACAATGCTTCCGTAAGCGAGCCTTCCCACTGTGCGCATGTCGTTCATGATGGGAAAATGTTCTCCGCAGGCGTTTCCCCCAAATATATCAACTCTACCTTGTCCCTAAGAGCGCTTCTTATTTTTCTCCTCTTTTTCAGATTTGAAAATTGTTCTTTTGATTGGTACAAGTGATGTAAACTTTCGCGTATATATTTTTATTGGTGATGTGAAAGGATGTTGAATGCAGGGCAAGTGGCCGCAGACTATAGGCTCGGGTGTCCTAAGCGTGTGTGTCTGTGTGCGTACTGGGGTCCCCTCGATGCTCTCACACAGGGGTCCTCATGATGCTCTCTGAAAGTACTGAATTTTTTCTGCATTCAATAATTATTAGTACAAAATTGATCAAAGTAGTGTAAATAGAGTAATTTTATTCATTATTAAATATACAAAGTAAAGTGTTGGAAATGCCTCTATTAATTGGATGTGTATGTCTGTTCTGTTTACTTTTCCCTCTTTGGCTTGTGGATTCATATATGATATTACTTATTGCTAGAATGACGAAGATTTGCCATCAATTGTGTTCATTTTTATTGTTATTCTACATGTAAATTGTGTTACATGCAGTCCATAGAAATAAATTGATGAAAACAGGAGTTTTTCATAGTGACGCTAGTCACTTCTCTGAAGTCCTTCGCAGTCAGAAGCCAAAAAATTACAGAACTGATGTATTATCCCACAGTTATTATAATGATCATCACTAACGTCTCAATCGGATCCTATTAATTTTGTTGACAGCAAAGACTCGGGAAGCATCGCCCATGCAGAGGCTTCCATGCCTGATGATTAGAGCCACTCTCCCTTGGTCCCCACGTGCTCACTCAGATTTGCTCCTTAGTCTGGTCTTGGAAGCTTTTCCATCCCGGTGGGAGAGAGGCACGCTCTTCCTCTCTGAGTGGGAGAAGCGTATCGTTTAAGGACTGACGGAAACCGAGTGTCGCCGCGTGATTTCAAGTGGATCCGCGTTGAGAAAAACTACATGTAGAGGCTGAGGGTCTGAGAGCGGGTTCCCTTAAGCACATCGGTCTGCGCACTGGGAGGGAGCTTTGCGTCATTTTGGTGTACATTTGAATGGCTTGGAGGGGTTCCCTTAAGCACATCGGTCTGCGCACTGGGAGGGAGCCTTTGCGTCACCTTGGTTGTACATTCAAATGGCTTGGAGGGTTTTAAAAAATACCCGTGCCTGGGTCCTACCCGTGCCTGGGTCCTACCTTCAAGAATGCCGAGTCCACTGCTTTGCTGTGCTGTTGGGACGTATTTTAAGAAATGCTCTCCAGGAGATTTTAAAGTGTGTCCAGGGCCGGGAATTCCCGCTTAGATTCCAAGCTTTGGGAGGGTAGACACCTGGATCCATTGCTCAGGTGAGCATCTTTGCGGCCTGATGCTGGGTGGACCTTCACCCGCTCCTGTTTACTCACAGCAAAGAGATTGCTTTTCCAGGGGAGCCCTTGTCCTATCTGGAGAGGAGCCCAGGAGAGTGGGCGGCACTGAGTGAGGGAGGCTTCTCTCTCCTCCCGGCAAACCCGTTCTCTCCATTCCAGTCCATTCCATGCAGACCTTCCCAGCTTCCTCACGCCCCTGCTGTCATTTCGCTTCACTGCATAAATCACCTCATAAAATTGTATTGTGCGCCTGCTGTTTATTTCTATCTCCCCAAAGAACACGTAAGCTTCGCAAACACCTGGAACAGAGTCAGCGGTACAGTAGGTGCTCAGATAGAGGAAAAGGGGGTAGGATGGAAGATGGAGGGAAGGGACTTTGCTCTCGGGAGTTGGCAAGGAGAGGGCTGCATGGCTCGGGGGTGCCCCTCTGAGCCGCTGGGGTGCCGGCTATCCCGTCCCAGGCAGCTCGAGATGCAGCGTTCCGCTCAGAGCTAGCAGAACCACTTCAGGGCAATCTGCAAGAACCCTCTTTGTTTTCGTAAGGGCTCTTGGCCCCTCCTGGGCCCTCCCTGGGCTTTTCACAGGGTGGGAATGACTTCCCAAGGCGAGGATGTCCTTATTTGTTGACCCCCGTCCCTCTGCTGCCTCCTCTCACCGGCCTCCTCCAGCCCAGACACCAGAAGTGGCGCAGGGGGCCTACGTGTTTGGGGAATCCGCCGCCTGACTTACTGAAATCATCTCGGTAACGTTTTACCGTGTGGTCAGATTCTTTACGTTGGTCACCATCCTACTCTTAAAACTCACCGTGAAATCTGGCTCTAGAAAAACAACTCTCTCTGATGTAATATCCAAGAGAGAAGGGTCAGGTTGCAAAAGTCAGCAGACAATGGTCCAATGTCAGGTGTTCGGGGTCGAAAGCACCTCCACCATGCTGCTCCTTTACAGTTGCCAACTTGCACGTGCAAATAATTATTCCCACGGTTGATTGTGCTGGCACACATCTGGAACCCATAGAATAAAGGGCCAGAGATTCCTGGTCCTTGCAAGAGGCTTTATTCAATTTCCATCTTGTGCCCACAGACGGTTCTGCCTGCAGAGCGTGAGTTTGTTCCTTCCAGGTTATAGAAAATGAGCCGTGCCCAGCGCCCAAGCTGATGACTGCTGCGGCGTGGCGAAAGCTCGCCAGAGATCATGTCAGGGGGCACGCGAGCCACGCGCTTGGCTCGGGAAGCAGCCCGTGCCCTGCGCTGCTCTCTTCCAGGGGAAGCTTCTGGTTTTGGACCTTCTTGAGCTTCTTAGGTGCTGTCTCAGGACTTACAGCTTCTTTCCTTGTATTTTGACTTGTTTGCTTTTCCTCCTATTTTATCTTTTGCATGTACTCCGAGGAAAGCAGGGCCACAATTATCTCATAGTAGTATCCAGAAGATATCACAGCTCCCTCCAGGGTACTCAGTCTCCCAGGTGACTCTACCCTGATTATTGAGAAAGAATTTCTGAAGAATATTTTCTTCTAATGAATCATGAGTAACAGTTACTCTAATAGCACCAGTTACTAGTTACTGTCACTCCTTACTGTAACAGGTTCTTTCAGGATCAGTGTGGTGCCTGTGGAATGTTCTCACAGGGGGGAGTGAGGTCCACCAAGGGGCACAGGACACTTGTCTCTCTGTGAGATGCTCACTCGCTCCAAATGCAAATGAGGTGTACAGTTACGTTTGCAAACTAATAATCACGTCTTGTAAGGATGTCCTCATTACTTTTAAAACTAATAGAGTATTTTTACACCCAATGCCCAAGAACACTGGTGATGGGTAGTGACCACATTTCATGCTGGACCCCCGGAGTCAGCCTCCCCCTTCTGTGCAGCAGCGTTAGTGAGACGTCATGCACAAGTCTCACATTTCACCCACGAAAGCGTGGAAGTCAGTGTCCTCAGTATAGAAATGATGATAAAATACATGTAACAAAATCTGCCATTGTAACTGCTGTAAGTAGCGTTACCTCCGCAACCTCGTGCAACCATGACCAGCATCTATTTCCAGAGCTTTTTCATTGCCCCAAACTAAAGCTCTGCCCCCATAAGACAGTGAGCCCGTTTCTCCTTCTCCCTGACCCCCTGATGCTCTGGTAAACTCTAACCTGCTTTCTGTCTCTGTGGCTTTGCCCAGTCTAGGTATTTCCCATCTGGGCAATCATATAGTGTGTGTCCTTCTGCATGATGCTTGCAAGGTCATCCACGCTGCAGCTGTGTCAGAACTCTGTTCCTTTTTATGGCCGAATCACACTCGTTGTATGACTAGACCAGATTTGTTACCCCCTCACCTGCTGATGGACTCTTGGGTTGTCAGTACCCACTGCTTCGGGCGGTCGTGCGTAACGCCACAGTGCGTGGGGCAGGGTGCACAGGCATCTGAGTCACCTTGATGACAAGGTCAGTATGATGCAAGTTGCCCAACCTCACCAGGGCTGGGCGCTGGTGCGTTCTGCTCCTGCTGTTGGCTGAAGGCTCCCTGGTGCCCCTGCGGCCCCAGCATCTGTGGCGAGCGGCATCCATGAGCACGGTTCTGGCCTCTCTGCTGAATGCGCTCACGGCCTCAGAGTCTCATCACTGTGTTGCCACAGGCAGCAGGACAAGGCACGACTTCCTGCCGCACGAAGTTCAGAGAAAGCGGACACATACAGAAGGGGCGCCAAAATATCATGTCTTCAAAGAAAATTATTGCTACCCTTCAGTGCCTGATAGCACCTAGATTCCAACCTCATAAAGCTCCGGTGTCCGAATTTCCTGGTCAGCTTCTCCTTCTGTAGTTTCTGGGGACACATGAAAGAGTCGCAATTTGCTGAGCAGATCTGCACATGTTTCGCAAACTCCACCAAACCAGAGATTTCCAAACCGGCTCACTAATTGAACAGCTCGTACAATAGGTCGTTGTTCGTGGGGAGGCAAAGGTGAACAGGCAGATGAAGAGGATTTTTAGCGCACCGAAACTGTTCTTTATTTTGCTATGATGGTGGGTTCATGTCATCGTAAATTTGACCAAACTCATAGAATGGACACAACAAGAGTGAACCCTAATCTGAACAACGCACTTTGTGTGATAAAGATGTGATAATACAGCTTCACCAGTTATAAAAATGTGCTGTTCTGGAGGGTTGGTAGTGGGGGAGGCTGGGCACATGTGTGGTTAAGGAGTGTATAGGAAATCTCTGTAACTTCTGCTCAATTTTTCTGTGAACCTAAAACTGCTCTAAAAAATAAAGTGTATTGAAAAAAAATCCAAGGATCGACATTACGCAGAAAACAAAACCAGGAGCTGTCCAGAGATTATGAAGGGGATGGGGTAGTACCTAGGAATCTGTATGTATGTTATATGTCGCTTAATATTATGATTACATTATGTAGTAACGATTTAATCATATATTTATATATAATTAGACGTATATTACATATATATTTGTGTATATATATATATAAACCTCTCATGATCTGCCACTGGCATGTTGGAGACCCAGGAACACAGCGGTGTCATCCAGGGCAAACTGGAAGGTCTGGGAACCGGGGAGCCAGTGGTATAAATCCCAGCCCGAAGGCAAGAGGAGGCCGACGTTCCAGATCCAGCCAGCAGGGAAGATACTCCCTTCTTCTGCTTCTTGTTCCACTCAGGCCCTCAACAGTTTGGACGATGTCCAGCTGCACTGGGGGGGGGGGTGCATCTACTGAGTCCACACATGCAAGTGCTAATCTCATCCAGAAACACCCTCACAGTCACGTCCAGGAATAATGTTTAATCTGGGCACCCGTGGCCCGTTGGTTTGGCCCAAAATTAACCATCACACTGTTTGGACTTAAAGTGAAGTCAGGGGCCAGTGTTCTCCAGGAGACTGGAATAATCCTCAAGGGGTCTCTCCTGTAAGGTCTATTTCCTTGCCAGGATGGATGATCACGGCCCATGTGTGATCTGTGCTCCCCAGCTCAGCAGACACCCGCCCATCCGACCTGAAGTTCAAGTGAAGAGCTGGGTCTCGTGGTCACTGGAGGAGGAGTCAAGATTACCTCCAATTATACACAAGGAAACAAAAGATGAGACGTCCGGTGATCACAATGTCCCCCAGCTACCGGGGAACAGGGACCAAATTTAAACCCGGGCTTCTGACTCTAAAGTCTGTTCTTCCCACCATCCCCCGCCGCCTTTCCTTCCACCTAATTCATGAACTGGAAAGCAATTCCAAACGAATCCACAACCACTGGCTTTTTATGTGTGTTTTGCTCCTGATGGTTTGCTTGGTTCTACCCTGCGGCCGTTCTTTCTCTCATGTTGGGCTGGGCTGTGGGCAGGGAATCAGCCAGAGTGGGCGGCAAGACCTCGCTCTGCTCGGTCAGGGACGGCCTCCTGCCGGAGGTGGACTGCCATGAATAGCTTTTACTGTGAACGTAATTTTTGCAAACCAAGCTCCTTTACTGTCAGGAACGCTGGGAGCAAACCCTTTTGTGCTGGTGAGGGAGAGGGGCAACGTGGTGGCCCGTGCATCACCGGACGTGTCCTTCCCTGGCCTCTGCGTCCCTTCCACTGTATGCCACAACATGGTTTCTCTTGAGGTGAGCTGTGAGCTCAGGTGACTGCAAAACCCTGGGTCAGTGCACCGCCCTGGCTCCCGGGGGGCTCCCTGATCTGCCTTGGTCCTTCCCTGGTGCTCCCCTGACCCCGGGGGGAAGACTCCCAGTCCACGTCCCAGCGCGTGCATTCGTGGCTTGCTTCTTGGTGTGGCTCCTTAGACGGTGAGCACATGCCAGTGGCTTTGTGTTGCCGTGTCTGCATTCCCCGGGTGTAGTGTGTGCCCGTAGCAGACACCCCATCCGTGTTTGATAAATGAGTACATTGATGAGTAAGGCCCTAGACTCTGCCCCCAGCCGTTTTGCTGGAGAAGCACAGCACACACCTGAAACAGTGAGGGAACGGCGGGAAATACTGCCTCAAGTGCTTCCCGCATGCGAAGCGTGGGTCCCTCCTGGGTACAGAGGAAATGCAGACGGCATCTCGGCAGGGCAGGGGCATCGGTCGGCTTTGAGGGACAGCTCTTTGTGCCAGGAGTTAGGAGACGGTGGGTGGACATGCCTCGTCAGCCCCAAGGTTGGTGAGTCAGTGTGTGAAGTTGTCGGTGGGAGGGGAAGCGGACAGAGGAGGGGCTGAGTGGCAGGGCCGAGGTCGGCTGGGGCGCCCAGGGGGCTGGCGCGAGGCCCTGGCTGCGGAGGCCCGGGGTTGGGAGGGGGGAGTCCCCACGCGGGTGTCCAGGCCTGAGGAGGGGACAGGGCAGCCGGGCCAGAGAAGGCAGAGAGGCCGGAGAAGCTGAGACAGCGTGAAGGGAAGAGTCTGTACGATTGACAAATCCTGGTGAATGCCTGCGGTGACACCTGTCACAACATGAAGCAGGCCGACGACTATTTGTTTTGTTCCTGGGAGACTGGTTCCATCGCTCCGTTCAGGACTCTTCCTGCAGATGCCCACTTGTCACCGTTTCGCGGACCAGCCGGAGTCTGCTGGGAGCGCGGAGCCTGCGCTCTAGCTGGTGTGTGTGTCAGGTAGGGCCCCGTGTCTGCAGAGACTGTCCCGGCCGCGGTTCGCATTCGCGCTCAGCCGAGCCTGCGGACAGTTTTCCCGTCGCCACGCCTGGAGGCTGGGGGTGAGGTGGCCCGCGGTTCTCTTCTCCTCGCCCAGGTGTGGGGCGAGCTCCTGGAGAGGCTGCTCTGTTCTCAGTCTCCCCACTGGCCGCAGTTGGTGGCTCCGTGGCCGGGGAGGGCAGAGTGCCAAGTGGGCAGACCCCCTCTGTGTTCGGGCACAGCCGCCAGGAGGGGCTTCCACATGCTCCTGGGAGCCTCTGAGCATCCCGCTCGCGACCACAGTAGCATCTGCGAGCAGGGGTGTCAGAGCGGCAGAGAGGAGCTCAGGCCGGCCTCCCCCACCCTGGCTGCCTCTCCTGTCTCCCGCTGGTCCCCATGTGGGAGTCAAGTGCCCATTTCTCATCGGCATCTGGTCTTTTCCCTCCACACCCCGGGGTTTGGGAAGCACTGCTTCATTTCCACTCATGCAAGGGGGGCAGGGGAGGTTGCCCCAGATCTGCAGGGGAGTTGCTGGGCATCACCGTGCTAACCCCAGCCAGCTGCTTGGGAAGGAGGCCCGTGAACTGGCTTTGGTGGACCCTTTCTCTGTCGCTGGACCCAGAGCCAGCCCGGGGCAGTCCGTCCGGGCCAGGCGCAGAGCTCAAAGCTGGGGACCATCCCCTGGGGGCTTGGGTCTCGGGAGCCTGAGGCAAAGGCAAAGCCCACCCACCCCAGGGTCTCTTACTCCTTTCTCTGGAAAACCCTCCTCCAGGCCTCTCTTCCAAGCGGCTTGCTGCTCCCTGTGTGGGAAGGGGGTGGTGGCAGGCGTGTCGCTGGGGTGCTGTCCTGCCTGCACTCCATGGTCCCCACACACTATCCCTGCCTCTGCTCTTATGCTTGGCATTTGGTCTCCTGCATGTTTGGCTGTCAGTTCCCTTTGGTTCAGACGAGGCTGATTCCAGCAGCTCTGGCGTTGGGGCTGGCAACTGACCCCTCAAGGGCCTGCAGGGTCCTGCTTCTGCCGGAGGGCCCCCCTAAACCTGCAGCCCCCATGGTCGAGGGGCCAGGTCTGCACCTTCTCCCAGTGCTGACCCGGCCGGCCCTACCCTTCGCCTTTCCAGTGTGTGCGCGAGGCTTTCCGGGACCATCCCTGAGCTGCAGGTGTGTGGGGCTCGTACCTGGGACTAAAGAACCCCTGGCAGGAGCCCCTCTTCCATCCTGGGGCGCCGGGATGTGAAAGGTGCAGCCGCATGAAGCCGCGGCCTCACTGCCCCGAAGGCGAGGGGTGTCGCAGACCAGCAGCCGTGCGCCGGCGGACATGACTGCACAGGTGACTGACCGCGAGCCTGCCTACCTTCCTGCCACACGGCAGGTATGAACTGCTTGCTGGTCAGGGTTGTCCGGGTCTGCCATATGTTCAGTAAATGCTAAAAGGTGGCATTTCCTTCCCTTCTCTGCACCTCAACTGTGTGTGTGAGGAAAAAATGGGCTAACTCACACGAAAGAATTTCTTAAGCCCACGGAGGACCTCATCTACCCCAGGACTGCTCTCCTTATCGGGGACCGCAGCACCTGGGACTTCTGTGGCCGACGGGCGCAAATCCGGGAAGCGTGGGGAAGGTGGGGTGACAAGGGGTCACAGTGAGTGTGGATTAACATGCAGCCTGCTCCTGGGGTCCAGTCTGCTGGGCTCCACTGTGGTGACGGGAGCATGGACGTGGGCAGGGCTGTCGTCTCAGCGGCCACTTGGAGAAGAAAGAGAGGTAGGGTTGCAAGTAGAACCTGGAGCCAAGAGCATGTACAGGTGGAGTCGAGAGGTGCCCAGACCTGGCTGGTGCCCCGAGTGGCGGGGGTCACCCCACAGTGCGCCTGGGAGGTCTCCTCCTTGCAAAGGGCTCCCCACGTGTGGGGCCCTTCTCCTGTGCTGGGACCGCACGGGCCTGTGTCCCCCTGTCACCTCCCACGGGGCTGAGTGCAGGGGTGTTTTAGATGGATGGGAGCAGAGGACATCCAAGCCCGTACCGCATTTGAGACACTAACTCCATTTGCCCATTTAGTTTTTAGTCAAAATCCATTTTTCACTCTGATTTTTATTTTATGCATGTTGTCATAAATGGAGGGGAAAAGAAGACTGCCTTGTCAGGATGATTGAATCTTCCATGAAATGAAAGTCGTTTCCTGAGATGGTGTCCACCCAGAGAACAAAGACAAGGGCAGAATTCTTCAGCCGTCAGCCTTGCAAATGTGGTTAGGACCCCTGTCAGAATCATGGCAAAGGGGACACTTTGAACAATCTGTGTGTTTTCTTATTTTAAAAAGCTGCACGATTAATTTAAGGCCAATGACCATTTCTTGCAACTTTAATGACAGTCAGATGAGTTTCTGTTACTATAGGGTACTGAACGGCAGAGGCTGCGCCTAAAACTTACACCATCAAAGCTGTTCAACGGACCAGTTCTCAACAGGAAGACAGTTTAGAAAGTGATGAAAAAAATTATCAATGTACGCATTACTTTGAGATCTGCTTTTTCTGTTTTTTTTTTTTTTAAGATTTTGTTTATTTATTTGACAGAGAGACAGCCAGCGAGAGAGGGAACACAAGCAGGGGGAGTGGGAGAGGAAGAAGCAGGCTCACAGCGGAGGAGCCTGATGTGGGGCTCGATCCCACAACGCCGGGATCACGCCCTGAGCTGAAGGCAGACACTTAACGACTGCGCCACCCAGGCGCCCCTGCTTTTTCTGTTTTTTAAACCTTGAAAACACTATTTTCCCTGGGTAGTTATGTGACCAGATCAAATATTTAAGTCTTCGGTTGTTCACTGTTAAGTATCTGGGCATGCAGCGTTCACTAGGATACTGAAAATAATAAAAGGAATAGTTTAGTCACGGAATGTGTATATCAGCATTTAATATGGAGCACATTGAGTTTTCTTCTGAGGAGTGTCAACTGACAAAAATAACCCCGTTTACGACTATAATTTTGGAAGCTGCCGGTGATCATTCAACTCTATTCCGGTAGCCCGAAACCACAGGACACTTCGCCCACCCCCTCCCCAGGCTTTGAGGGAGTAACTCAAATCTCATCCTTTGGTTTTAGCACCTGGAGCCCTGAGATGGTTTCTTACGGTGGTTCCCTTTTAACCTCTATCATTAATCCGAACTCCTCTTCATACAAAGCTTCTTAAATCCTGCCCTCATACGTGATCTCGAAATTATAGAATGTGCATTCTGGAAGGACACTATGTATCACCTACACCAGGAAGTCTGAAGCACATCATAAACTGTCAACTCCAGTTTTCACACTGGGGAATAGTTTTGACGATGGGGAGAGAAGCCTGGAGTCTTGCTGCTTTTACCTGAGGCAGCAGGGCCGTGGAGCTGGGTCTGCGTGGAACATGATTTTAAAACCACTGCCTTAGACCACTCCCTGAGGCCCAGAAAGCGGAAATGAATATTGTTAATGTATGACGTAAGAGAGCGCATTTATTTTTAATAAAGTGGTTCATTTTAGATGTGGTCAACGTGCTACCTGGCAGAGCTGGAGAAGACGGGTTGCAAGATCCTTAAGGGAAGGGGTGTCTTCTGGTTCTGTACCCCCAGCATTTGGTTAAATGTCTCCCCAGTACTAAGCACTTGAAGAGAGGGAAGAGAAGGAAGGACGGACTGAATGAATGAAGTCTTAGAGCCAGAGAGAAGCTCGTAAAGAACCGGTGACAACAAACTGAGTGCGGAAGTTTCAGAGGGGGGCAGAGACGGGAGCTTGTAAATATTGTTAGGGGAGGCACTTTCTAGTCCCTGTTGTTTAACTGACCCAGGACCCACGTAAGTGCTAAGGAACTCAGCCTTGCTCGTGAGCTGTGTGCAGATGTCTTCCTAA
This sequence comes from Ursus americanus, assembly GCF_024610735.1. Classification (NCBI taxonomy): domain Eukaryota; kingdom Metazoa; phylum Chordata; class Mammalia; order Carnivora; family Ursidae; genus Ursus; species Ursus americanus. Next base: position 83,452,137 of record NC_142133.1, on the reverse strand, counting down.
CGTAAGTGCCTCCGGGACATAAGGCCAGAAGACACACAGTGGCGAGCGCACAGGTGTTTCCGGGGATGTAGCCTCTCAGACCGTCAGGCTCGTTCATTCCCAGAGTGTTGATGCCGAGGACTGTGGGTCCGAGACTGGCAGGGGAGCAGTGGCAGATTCAGGAGGGGGACTCCGCAAAGGCAAGACCACCTGGAAGAGGCAAGGTAGCAGGCTAGCCCCGGAGTTCCCTGCACTCCTGCCCAGGGAGGGTTCTGGGGGAAGACCGTGGGAATGTGGGGAGCGCTGCCTCTGCCACCTTGTCTCTTTCCCCAAGCCAATAAGCAAACATCAGGAGCTGGGCTGCCCATTTCGCTTTCTCTTTTGAGAACGGTCAAACGTGCCAAGTGCCGTTTCCGCCGAGGAGCGGAGGACCTGCTGCAGAGGAAGCCACGGGCTCATCGCCAGACATGTGCGGGGGCGGGGGGAGGGCGGGGGGGCTTCAACACACGCCATGCTGGCCCTTGGCTCCTGGGACTCTGACCGGGCTGGAGCCGGGAGTCCGATTTCTAGGAGCGTCCTGGAGCGCCCCTGTGACGAGCCGGGTCTGGGGACCTCTTACCGAGTGGGGAACACACCCCAGTGAGTGTTCTCTTTTCTCCCCGTCATGTGTGTTCGTCGTCCTCCCCTGTGGTGTTCTGAGGTTTGTGTTTGTTTCTGTGTTTGTGTTTTTAGCACACCCAGGTGGGGGTAGCGTCTGATAGCGCACTTGTGCTCTGTGTGGGACGTGCTCAAGTGCCCTGGGTGTCCCTGGGCACGTCTAGGAGCTGCTGGCTGCAGCACAGAGCCTACTGCCAGCGAGCACATTTCCTTCGGAAATTGCCCCACCTCTCTGCCGTCTCCCCTCTCCTGGGAGACACCAAGTGGCCAAGGCCCCTGGCTTTGTCAGTGGTAGACCGGGACACTCAGGGCTTGCTTAATGCACGGTAGAGCCCCACCCTGGCTCTACCAGCCTGGCTGTCCTCGTGGTCTCAGACGACCATTCGTTCCTCCGTGACTGTCCATCGCCGACACCAGACACCACTCTGGCCTGTTACCAAGAGCTTCTCTCCACACAGTGTGAAAATTCCCTCCAGATTACATCTCAGGCAAACGTTTGCCTTTCTGCTTATGGCCCATTTATTCAATCCATTGTAACCATTCACTTGAATCATATTGGGCTTTATGGCATCCAATTCCTTTATTTTATAGGGAAATCAACACAGAGTAAGGAAATAATTCGAGCAAGGAGACCTGTCGGTTAACGCAAAGCCTAGGACCAGAACCAGCCCACCACTCTTGCTGCCTGGCTACAGACTCGAGGAATAAGGACGTGCTTGTGGATTTAATGTGGTCATTGTTGAAAAGAGGCTTCTTTCCTCCATCCTTGTAGAAGTCTGGAAGCTGAACTGATCAACGCTCTCAGGGCCTCCAACAAACATTCTCTCTTCTGAAGGCAGCTATTATGTTCTCTGATGTATCTTCCTGCAACATTTTCACAACCTGAGTTGTTTTTGGCCATGGCACGTGTACCTCATTGCTGTTTCTCTGGTCTGGAGCATTTTTCCGAGGAAGTGTGGTCAGTCCCACCTGCTTGGAAGCCGATGAGCTGGCGGGTGAATGGAGCAGGAGTGGGAAGCCCAGAGCTGCGGCCGCCCCGCCCCGCGCTGGAAGCTTCCAGGCCCCTGACGGGCGTTCACGTGGTTCCAGGCTCTGGGAGCACCACCAGCTGGTCTCGAAGAAGGGAAAGAAAACTACATCTCCTGACCCCGTGCCGAAGGAAATCTTGTAGGTGCAGAGAAACGGGTGAGGCACCCGGGTGCTCTGAAGACATTGTTTTGTAATCTCCCCAACAGTCTCAAGATTTTGCCTCCACAGTAGATGAGGTAATGAGTGCTCCGTGAGTTAAGTGACTATGCTGCTTGAAGCACCTGCTTCAGGACCCGCCCCCCGAGGGCTGGATCTCACTGATCTGCACCCTTTGGGTATTTCACTTAATTTGCAACCTGATGCTTGATTCCATCCCCCGTTAAGTAGTGTCATTGAAAGAACTGAAAGTAATAATGTACGTAAGTCACCCAGTTCAGTGCGTGGCATACCACAAGAACTCAGTAAATAATAGCTGTTGGTATTAGGAGAGCCGCTGGCCAAGGGGACACCCCTAGCAAGGGACATCTGTGTGATTTCAGAGAAGAGCTGACATGTATGGAGCATTTCCTCTGTGTCAGGTCCCGTGGTGGTTCTTACATAAGAGTGATTTTATTTGATCTTTAAACCTCTCAGGAAGGGGGCACTACCATTATCCCCATTTTGAAGATGAGGAAGCTGAAGCTTTAGCAAAGTCAACAGCTTGCCTGAGGTCACCTTAGAGCCGAGAGTCTGTGCCCAGCCCTCCGGGGCCCTGGTACGCGCCCTCGGCCTCAGAATCAGGGGCTGTCACTGAAGGAAATTCCCATGGCCTTCCCACCCCCGTGCTGCTCTCGCTTGTCATTCTGACTTGAAGTGTGCTTGTGACAGTTTTCATCCACTAGTTCGGGTCCTGCCTTTTGAGATGATACGGAAAGTAATGAACCCCTCTTTTTCTGACAGGTTGTAGTTAATGATAGGTTTCCCTGAGTCTTCTCTTTCTAGCAAAACAGTTTTGGTTTTTTTTTACTCCTCAAAGGGCACCCTGGTTTTCCCAAGTTTGTCATTGTCCCGTTCCTGTGACATTATGGACATCCTCAAAATCCCCAGTATTGCCTTGTTTGGTCCTGTACCAGGTTTCCCTACATGATAGAGTCATAGCAAAACCCCCTAAAATCTCAGGGGCATACAATACAAATCCTCATTCGTGTTAAATAAAAATATGCACCAATATTTTCTTCCAATATTTTAAGTTTTTTCCATATATAGTTCATTCGGCCATTGAGAGTTCATTTCATTGTATAATGTGAGGTTGGTATTTAATTTTATTTTTTTACTTGTGGGCAGTGACTATGCTAACACTTTCCCACGGCTTGTAACACCTTCTCTATTATATTCCAAGAAACGACGCACGAGTGAGTTTGGGACCTTGTCGGTGTTTTGTCTATCTCAATGCCAAAATCATGGTTAGTTGGTATTGCTTTATAATACTTCTTAGTATCTGGAGGGAAAGCCTCTTGTCCTCATGTGTGTGTGTGTGTGTGTGTGTGTGTGTGTGTGTGTGTGTGTGTTAAAATGATCTTTTATTTTAAAGAATTTGCAGTATGAAAAAATAAAGAATTTACAGTATGGAACCCAACTTGTACACCGGGAATAAATCACACATGGCCATGGTGTATCAATTTAATCTGATATTAGAATCTCTTTGTTAACATAATTTTAGAATATTGACGTCAATATTTCATAATGTTAGTCTGCACCTTTCCTGTCTTCTAGTTACCAGGTGTAGGTGATATCGCTGTAGTCTTATTTAGAATTTTCAGAGCTATTCTTGAAGTTTTAATATTTGATCTCACTTTTAGAATCAATTTATCGAGTTCCACAAAAAGTACTATTAGAACAACCTTCTTAAGTTCATTTTTAAAAGTCTTATATATCCTTACTTATTTTTTTCAAGTCTGCTTTGCTGTTTTTCTGGTCTGGCCATCTTTGCAGCAGATGCGAAATTTTAGTTTAAACTCTTACTTTCTCCATCTCAGTCTGTGCTTACTCCAGCCTCCCCTTGGAGGCCGTGCAGCTCCTTCTTACCAGAGCCCAGAACTGAAGGGGTGCTTACACTGGCCGCCTCCGGATTCTATTCAAAGCTGTCACCGAATGAATGAGTTACTTCGCTCAAGCGCTATTAGCCCAGCTGTATCTCTTCCTTTCACGTCTCAGGTATGAATGGTCATATAAATTGCAGTCACAGGCAGTCTTTGCAGCCTTTTCTCTTTTCATTTCGAGAGGGAGCACCCCCCCCCCCCCCCGCCCACGGTCCCGAACACCCCCCTGGTTCTGGTCCTTCCCTTCACATCAGGCAGTTCTTCTCCAGTACAAGCCTTTTCATGTGTCTGCACTGAGAGCCCAGCACACTGACGGCGTTAACCCTCTTTTTCACTCTGTTTTCTTCCTTCCTTTTCAAACTATGGGCGTATTTCTTTTGTGTTGAGTATGGGTAAGTCTTTACAATTAATTTTTTTAATTGCCTGGAGAAGAGTCATTTTAAAGATTGAATTCAGCGTCATCTTGAAAACAAGTACGACTTTATTTTTGCTTATTGTTTTAGGGGTATGGCGTGCCGCGGACGCTTGCTGAATTTACAGCTGAGAGCAGGCCCTAGATCTTTCACAAATTAAACGCTGTCAGCATCAAATACCTTCTAATCTTGCAAGTTGTCCAATTATTTTAAAACTTAATGTCTTCCTTTCAGTTTACTATTGTGTTTGGGAACCCAGTGATTTTTCGGCAGGTACCCAGGCTCTCAGAGCCACAGGCTCTCTGTCTTCATAGGATTCATGCATGACTTTGACAAGGACAGGGCTGAGGTCAGGTCCACCAGAGATTGCTCTCCACATTGGTCGGCACATTGGCACTTTTTGTGTTTTTCCATCAAACTGTGGGTTCATTTAACAGCAGAAATTTGCTAAACGAGTGTGAGATTTGGAGGCAGACAATGTGTTTGCTCTAAGAAGGATTCAAAACTTGATGGTGCCACTTACTGGGTATTTGACCTTAAAGAATTTGCATTATCTTCCTCAGCTTCAGATTTTCTCATCTACCAAATGGAACGTATCAGGCAGAGGCACTGAGGTCCAATGAGGTCATAGGTAAGCGCCTGGTGCCCAGTGGGCATGAGCAAGCCCCTTCCTGCCCCTCCCCTAATCCCCCCCTGCGCCCCGCCGTATTTCTTCACGGTGCCTCTGGGCCGACTTGTCTGCAATCCAGGCGGGACCTGGTGCGCTAGTCTCTTATTTCCAGTGGCGGGTTGGGTCCTGCCTGGTTCCTCAGTGCACCCAAAGGAAACAGCATTAGCAAAGGAGCAGAGAGTGGATGCAGGGAATGCTATGCTGTGACACGGCTAAGGGCTCAGTGGGGTAGTGGGAAATGGGTCTGGAAGGGAAGCTGGAGTCCGAGGCCGAAGGGCTTCCTAGGCCATGAAGGATGGGCAGACGTTTTGAAAGGGGCAGTGCCGAAGCGTGATTGCCTTGGTGCCAGTGTGGGGTCTGATGAGGGACAGAGTGACCACCTCTAGGCACAAGCACGTGAGGGCTGAATTAAGCCAGGGTCAGTGGGGATGGAGAGACGGGTTGAGATGCGACCGAGAGCATGCTTTACTGGGTCACAATCCATAGGAACTGGTGACCAGGGGAGCACGTAGGGGAAGGGGCTGAGCAGCGAAGAGGAGTCAGAGTGAACTTGAAACTTCTCTCTTGGGAAGCTTGGTGATGGATCAGACAGTATTTGTCCAGTGTGGTCCCTGGGCCAGCAGTAACCTGGACACCTGCTGGGAATGCAAATTGTCTGGCTCCCTCCAGGACTCCCCCATTAGTCCCTCTGGGGGTGGGACTCAGCAATCTGTTCCCACAAGTCCTCGGGGTAGTTCTGATGGCTGTTAGTCTGAGAACCACTGAGGTAGGTCAGGAGGGTGGAAGAGTAGTTCTGGGTAAGCACATAATGTGTTTGATTTGTGTACTTCGGGGTTTGACGTAGCTGTGACGTGACTGGTATTTGCAAGACCGTGATTAAAGGAAATATTTATTATTTCTAAAACTGTGATTGAAGGAAATCTTTATTATTTCTAAAACAATTTTAGGTATAAATTTGCTAGACCCAAGTGTTTCCATTTTTTGAGATTGGTTCATGTTGCCGGGATTTCTAATAATTTTATTTTCTCAACTCAAATAATGTGGGGCAATCAGCTAAATAAACATTTTTGATACATTGCAAAGTTTCTTACCTTGCACTTGAGTTAGAAAAGATATTAAAAAAAATAAAGCTCTTATTTTCTAAGCATAATTAAAGGGTTTGATTTAAATAATATTTGAATTTTCATGCTGGGAAAAAAAAAAACACATGAAATTGAACTTTAAAAACTACCTCTTGAGCAAATAGAGGATATTTCTTCCTGACATTTCAGAAGGGTATTTACACCGTGATGCCATTACACATTATAATTACATAATTACACATTCTAATTATATGATCACACATGTTATGCTAATTATATAATTAGACTTAATGATAGCAATTGTGCAAGCACATAGTATCAGAACCGAAATGAATGAAGTGAAAAACGAGAATATACATGAGAATTTGTAAGGTCGCCTTCAAAACATTAGAGTAGCTGGTGGCCATGTCAGAGGACTTCATGGGTATGAACAGAAACTACCCCCTTTGTTCATTGCTTATGTCAACCTCTAAAATTTTGCTGAAATCTGATAAAAGTTAATGTAAGTTGCAAAATCTAGAAGGAGAACGAAACAGGAAGAGAAGCAGTTGAAAGAGTGAACAGGATTTTAAACAGAGTAGAAGCCTTCAGCTTCTCCCCTACTCACATTTCCCCTTCTGCTCTGACAGCCCTCAAGATTTTAATCATATCTGAATTCCTGGGCTTTTGTCACTTAACTGCCAACTTTCAGATTTGGTGAATGGGACATTCACAGTAATTACTGTTCTCTTGAACTTCCTCAGGATCGCAAATCTTTAGATAGTATCTCAAAACGTTGGAATGTTTATTTTCAATAGTTTCAACTGATCTTGATCCTGGGAAAATAAGAGTTTGCTAGTAGTTATTCCTTTAATGTGGTGATTTGATCGTTTTTGCTTATTTTTTAAGCCAAGGGTCTTAACTGAGAAAAAGCCACATAAGCTTTTCCCCCCTTCCTGCTGGGCTGTGATTCCTCCGTTAGCAAATGACTTGTGAAGGATGAAGGAGGCACATCTACCTTTAGGGGTTTTTCCGGCAGCTGGCTGCATAGCACCGAGATGGAAACGTCATTTTAAAAAAATGTAATTTTAATTGCATGTTCTCCTGAAGATTCACCAAAATGGCTGGTTTAATTTCCCAAGGGAACCTATTTCTGCCCTTCGTGGAATATGGAGACTGTCTTCGGGCTGACAGAGAGCGCGGATTTATTTTCTTCCTTTGGGCGTGCGGTGGTAACAGCGTGCTAGCGGTGGCTGCCTGGAAAATGAACAGACCAAATCCTTCCTATGTTTTATCGTCTCCTCATTAGGTTCCCCAGAATATCTCGCACCTTCTGTCTCAGCCCCTCATTTGTTCTGAGTGGATGACACATTCCTGCAGCTTGCAGGCTGGAAGAGGGACCAGTGTCCTCTCTGCAGGCACATCATTACGCCGTGGCAGCTCCTTGCTGTCTGGCGGGCTTTGGAGCGTCTGCAGCATGTGACCGTCAACCTGGGCCGCCGCTGCTTCCCGCGGTGGCCGGAGCCACGCACATAACCTTATTTCCTTGTGCGCCACACAGATGGAGCAGAAGTGCACAGCCTCCCGCGTCCCGTCCCCAGGCGAGTGCATCACAGGGTCACATGCTGGCTTGTGATAAATGGCGTACTTACTGGAAATAGAATGTCATGCTGCATTTCATCCCCCTCCCCCCAAATGCGGACAACGCTGCTCTCTGTGCTGTTGGTAATTCTGCGTCTGGGTGCGATCGTCCTTATAATTCTGATGATCAAGATGTAGCAGTCCTGGGATCGTCACATGCCTCAGGGATTTCCTGGTCTCACAGGTTTAATACAGGCATGAAGTCGTATTCATTTTCGTCCCGTAATTCAGAGTGATTAAATCCGCCTTGTAAAAACTGTGCGAATAGGATATTGTGCAATGTCAATGAACTAGGAGGCGGCTTTCAGATATCTGGAGTTTTGCTGCATGCATATCGGAGAGCCGCGGAAGAATGGAAGCCTTACCGAATGTACCTGTTACAGAGCTCCGTGCGCGCTGAGGGGCTGAGTCCCGGGGCTGAGTCCGTGGCTGTCCGAGGTCCCCCAGCTGGGGGGGTGGAGAGCCAGAGCCCACTTCTCCCAAACTCTAGTTGTGTCCTGTCCCCACTACCCACAGCCAGTTTTCCTCAAACCATGTTCATTCATTCATTCACTCACTCATTCATGCACAAAGTGTTTATTAATACTTATTACGACACTGAGCTGTGAGGGAAGAACAAAGATGAGTAAAGCCTACTCAGGACCTTCAGATCAGATCAGATAGGTGAGTGCAAAGGTCGACTTCACTTTGTGCAGCCTACACTTGACATCCTCAAATTCAGGCAGATAGGTGAGTGCAAAGGCAAGGTCAGAAAAACGGGAGATAGGCCGGGAGGAGACAGACGGTTATTAACGGTATGTGAGTTTAACAAGCACAGAGGGTAGGATCTCAGGGTCAGCCGTAAGGGAAGTGACAGGACGTGTAGGCAGAGTCCTGGGGGTGCAAAGTGGGGAACATGTCCTGAAATCAAGAAGGACTTCATCTGGCCCAAGCTAGGCGAACCATCAAGGGTGAGTTTTGCCAAATTATGTAAAAGTCTTGCTTTTGGACTGATTGGTTTTAATTCACTTTGGGGTGAAGGAGCCATGAAGATGTTTGAGCAGGAGAGGAAAAATATCAGAGGTAGGATTTAGAAAGATCTGCCTGACTATGGAGAATGGATTGGAATGAAAGATCAGGAAGGTAAGTTCTCATCATACCGGGTCTGTTCTATTTCTTTCTCATAGTTCAAGATCTTGCATGTGGCTGACGGATTCCTTTTCTCAAAGTACCATTTCTCCTTTCCTCTCCCTTCCTCCTTTCCTCCTTCCTGCTTATCCTCTCTCCCCTTCTCTGCCGTCTTCTCCCTCCTCTTCCTCTCTCTCATCTGTTATTGAGAAACTGTCCATGGAATCCCAACCCCAGCTGTGTGTCCTGCTGTGACAGGTACAGGCAGAAGGACAGTGTGAGACACACCTCCCACTCTCGGAGGAGGGAGGCCATGCTATAACATGAGACATCTGTGAGAGTGAGTGCTGAGTGGAGCGCAGAGGGGCCCCCAATCCTGATCCCCCTGAGAAGGGCTGGGGAAGGCTTCTTGGAAGTCCTGACCGTCCTTCTGAGTCTTGCAGGTTGAGTAGTAGCTGGCTACGGGGGCAGGGTCTGAAGGAAGGACACTGCAGGTGAAGGGGACCTGGTGCACAGGGCCAGTGAGGGTGCCAGCCCCATGACCCCGAACAGTTCAATGTGGATGTCTCAGTGGCCTGAATGGTGTCTCCTTCGACATCCCAGGTCCAGACCACCAACCAAACCACGGCCTCAATCCCTGCAAGACTTGGCTCAAATGTCACCTTCCCAGAAAGGCCCATCTCGAGCACCTTTTTCAAAATGGTGTCTTCCCTACACACAGACAACCCTACTCTGATTTATCATGTCATATTTCACCTTTGAACATATTATAAAAGTTAACTTTATCCTCCAGTTGGCCTGTCTTCCGCCCCACCTCCTTCTTCTCCACTCCCATCCCCTTCCCCCTCAGTAGAGCCCCAGCCCCAAGAGGGAGGCGTTCCCCTCTGGTCACTGTTGTAACCCTGACACCTAGAAAGTCTGACGCATGGCTGTGGCTGGATACGCATTTGACGACCGAATGACTGGGCCCCGGCGCTTCCTCGCTGCTAATACACCTGTCCAGTTTGCTTTATTCCGTCACCTACTTACGGGGTCTATAGCCACACCTGCTCGGTCTCCCTCCTGCCCACGGCTGAACCCCCTCATGGTGCTGACTTCACTCCATCAATAAACACTCCTCTTCTGCGTCCCAGCTTCTCGCTTCCCATCGGGCCCTCCCCCAACTCACCAACTTGCCCTCGCCTGTGCATAAAACACGCAGTCTGAATCCTCCCGGGACACCATGACCTCTTTGCCTGAGTCAGCTTTCTCCCCAGGCTGACCACACTTCTTGGAAGGGGGTCTTCCTCAGCCCTCTGGTCCCGACACTCCTTGACCAGGACTCTCTGGCCTCTGCAGTTATGTGCCTTGTCGAAGGTCGGCTGCGGCCTCCCTCCTTGGGCTGACCTCCGCTGGGAATCTGCTGTGGGCCGACTTCGGGCCTCAAAGGAGATATGTTGAGGTCTTATCCCACCGGCCCTGTGGACGTGACCTTACTTGGAAACAGGGTCTTTATAGAGATGATAAGTCCAGATGAGCTCACTGGACTGGGGTGGGCGCTACTCCGATGACTGGTGTCCTTTTAAGAAGAGGCACATTTGGACGCAGACACGCAGAGCGAGGGCCTCGTGGCGACAGAGGGGGACACTGGAGCCATGTGTCCCCACACCAGAGAACGCCAGGCATGCGGCCTCCCCCGGAAGCTGGAGGAGGCCGGGAGGGATGTGGTTGCCTCGGAGGGAGTGCGGCCTTGCCAGCCCCTGGAGTTCAGACCTCCGGCCTCTGGGTGCTGAGAGAAGAAAGTCCTGTTGTTCGAGCTGCCCTGCCTATGGTACTTTGCTGGGCAGCCCTGGCAGACAGGTTGTGAGTTCATGTGGTGTCTTCGAGCTACGTGACAGGGCAATCGCTCCTCCTTCTCTCCCTTCCTCTCTCCTCCTGCTCTGGCCCTTCTGCCTGGTTCCTTTTGGGGCCTTTTTGGCCTCCTGCAGCCAGGTCAGATGCTGGCTCCCTGTGACAAGGAGGGAATCGGAATGATACTCTCTCAACAGCAAGTCTGCATTTCTATTTTCTTTTTTTGGATTTTATTTTATTTATTTATTTATTTATTTATTTATTTATTTATTTATTTATTTTTATAATGATTTTTTATTATATTATGTTAGTCACCATACAGTACATCCCCGGTTTCCGATGTAAGGTTCGATGATTCATTAGTTGTGTATAACACCCAGTGCACCATGCAATACGTGCCCTCCTTACTACCCATCACCGGCCTATCCCATTCCCCCACCCCCCTCCCCTGCATTTCTATTTTCTGAAGAGGTTTCCAGGTGAAAACTAAAACCTCTAGCCAACAAATGCCAAACCCTGCTTCCCGGCCACTGTGAGCAGCTTGACGAGTAGGAGGGGACCCCAGCCGTCCCGTGAGCTGTGAGAGGGACGCACCCCTCCAGGTACCCCACGGGGACAGGCCTGTCCCTCCTCTATCTGATGTGTTTTGTGTGCAGAGCAGGGGAGGGGAAGAACTTAGTGCGTGTGATTGTGGTACGTTTTCCTCCGGAGGCCTTGAAGGGTAGAAAAACACATGAGCCATGAGGATGGTGTCGGAGCCCGTCCGAGGCCTGGAAGGAAGAGCCGGCCATGGCTGGCGTCGGCTCCCTGAGGCCTGACCCCTGCAGGTGCAGGAGGAGGGCGATGAGGATGCGTTATCCACTGACCTGGGCCCACATCGTAATGGGAAGACTGAGGGAAGTGCCTCAGGAAGACAGTGGAGGCTCAGCGGTGACCCTGGGCCTCACACAGCGTGAGGGAGAGCGGGGTGCTTGTCTGGGCGCCTGGCCCCTGATCGGGTCGTGGGATTCCTCGCCCTCCCAGAGGCTCTGGGCTTCATTAGAAGTGTGGAGGCTGCGCTGGCCTCTCCCTCGGCCTTCTTGTCCCATCGATGTGGCTCTTCAAACCCGTCTCCTGAGCCCCGGCCTAGGCTTTGTTCACGACAGAGCAAGAGACGGAAGTGAACCAGAAACCGGGAAAGCTGTGAGGCATTCTCTCTCCCGTGTCCACAGCCAAGGGACACACTCCGTTTCCTCATCAATGAAAGGAGAGCACTGGGCCACTCCAGACTGACTTTGTGGCTGTGTGACCTCCTCACGGCACGGGCTGTGGGGTCCCTGACATGGGGTCGTGGGGCAGCAGCCGGTGATCCAAAGAGCTTTTCGGAAGGCAGAGAGAGCAGTCCCAGCCACCGAGCCTGGAGCAGGCGTGCGGGATTCGGAGTTCGAGGAAGTTCTCTGGAGAGCTTCCTGACTCTGTCCTGCACGCATCAGCTGGGTCTTGCCGCAGTGCCCATTCTGCCCCACGGGTCTGGGGCAGGGCCCAGATTGGGCACTTCTATGGGTTGAGGTCCACGGTCCACACTCGGAGCAGCGAGGCTGTGGACACAGAACAAGGAGGTCATCACTGTGGGGGCTGCTGGAGGAAGTGATGGGTAACAGGTGCATGTGTGCCGAGCTTAGGGACCGCCCTCCGATGGGAAAGCTGAAGTTAGAACAGTGTCGAGTACTCTGTGCTTCCACATGGGGGGGGACCCCTGGAGTCTCTCTTCTGCAGTGCACCCTCATCCCTGCGGTTCATCGGACGCTTACACTGCCGTTAGCGCCTCCTCGCTGCCCGCACTTTCCAGAGCTGCGCGGGCAGGGTGCTGGCCAGGTCCGGCCCACCTGGCTGGCGTTCTCAGGCCGACGTGGTGCTAAGAGTGCTCCCCAGTCTGAGAGCAGGTGCAGGGGCAGCAAAGCCCCTGAGTTATGCATAAAAATCACCTTGTTTCCCAGTTTCCTTTTCCTCCTTCGGTCAGCTGGCTTTGATCATTCGTATTGATTCTTCTTTCTTTGCAAGACTCGAGCATCTGTTAGCAGCCGGGACCCGCAGTCACTTCATGTGAGCACGTGTGGAAGACAGGGACCCCGTATCCGTGGTTTCTGGCAGCTGCAAGAAAAGTTCATAATCTTCCTTTTTGTAAGTGGCTTGGGGAAAAAAAATCTCCATCTTGAATTTGATACCTTTGACTTTTTGGCAAGGCCGTTCAGTCAGGTCTGGAGTTCCGGAAAGGGCTTTTTTGGGTAATCACTGATGATATCAGGTTTCTCTGGTAGCAGGCTTTGTGGAAACATGCTTGCTTTGGAATTCATGGCAAGGTGGGTGTGAGAGGTAAGACAGACCCATGCACAGCCCTCGCACCTGGCCAAGCCCCTCACTGAGCTTGCTCCTGTCTGCACTCTGCATGCCAGCCGTGAGCTCGAAAGGGCTACCACCTACCATGGACCGCCCATCATTTGTCTAGCATCTCTCTCTCTTATCTACCTGTCTGTCCGTCTATCGTGTACCATCTGTCTATCTATCTATGTATCCATCATCTATATATCTATCATTTATCTATATGGGGGTACGGTTGACATAGAACATTGTAGCTATCAGTTTCGGATGTACAATATAACGATCTGATATTTGTATATATTGTGAAGTGTTCACCACAGTAAGTCCGGCCAACGGCCATCACCATACAGAGTTAGGGAATCTTTTCTTGTGATGAGAATGAAAATCCCTCCTTCAATAAGAGCGTTTGCTGTTACGATGGAAGGGAGTCTATATTTAGCCCTAGGGTACTCCGGAGGTTCTCTGTCACAGAATATCTCTTGGCAGCTGGAGTTCAAATCCGCATTCCTCCATCCGTCAGTTTGACTTACGATCTGCAACGTACAGTATTTTCATTCACTACGGATCCACATGATCTTATTCAGCATACGTGTATACCTGGGTGCGTATGTATGTGCTAATACACACACGTGTAACATATGCCCTCATAGGTACTTTCTGTGCATAACATTGTAAACTTTCTGACCTGTAGTATGACTCACTGTGAGATTTGGTTACTAAGAAATAGTACACGGGGGCGCCTGGGGGGCTCAGTCGGTGAAGCGTCCGACTCCCGATTTCAGCTCAGGTCATGATCTTGGGGTTACGAGATGGAGCCCCGCGTTGGGCTCCGCAGTCAGCAGAGAGTCTGCTTGGGATTCTCTCCTGTGCACATTCTCTCTCTCTCTCTCTCTCGCAAATAAATAAATGAAATCTTTTTTTTGAAAAGAGACACAGTACACAAAGTGACTTCGAGCGTTAGGTGTGTCCAGATGCGGGAATTCTGCCTGAGAGCAAAGCCAGGCGTGTGGCGTGACACGGCAGCCACCCGGACTTCAGGCAGCCGTGAGCTGTGTGCCCCAAGCCTGTTTCCTGGGTTCCTCCTCGCTCTTTGTTGGAAAGATGCTGAGCGGGTTTTATGGAGGACAGGGGGCTCTGGGGAAGGTGAGTGGAGGAAGGCATCCTGGAAGGTGGTTGAAATAAGTTTGAGGGATTCCTTTTCCCCAAACCCTTGAGGATTTAGTTCATCGCCGAGGCCAGGATTGGCTCGTGTTGCCTGCAGATGGTCAGGTGCTAAGCAGGACAGGCTCTGAGGCTCTGCTCTCTTTCTCATGGCTCCTCAGCTCTTCTGAAGTGGCAAGAAATCAGCCATAATCAACACATAAACAAATGGGCACGGCTGGATCCCAGTACAATTTTATTTATAAAACAGGCTATGGGCTGGATTTAGCCTGTGGCCATAAATTGCAAACCCCTGGCTTAGACTAGATAATGGGATTACGAAGCTTTTTGGAACCTGCATGTGCATACATAGGGATGGTTGAGTATTTAGGGTCATGGAGTAAGAAGGCTGAAGTTTTGCTAGGGGATCCCCAGATGCCAGGATCAGAGGTCTTGGCTCTAAGCGCTGCCGGTTTTCTTAGCAGAACGCTGGCTTGCCTGGGTGAGGAAGCCCGTCTGTGCCCCGCCTACAGGCTGGGGTGGGGTGGGGGCCCTTCGCCCTGGGCTTGCTTCTGCCTCTCTTGCCTTCTGATCATGTCTTGGATTCTTAAGCCTCTCCAGAATAAAAAGTTGGCTTGTATTACAAAAAGTTTCTTGGCCCCCCAGAACTGCTGCATTGAAGTACTGCACGGGGGAACCGAGGAGTCTGGTGAAAAGCTCGGCAGGAGGTTCCGATGGGCAGAGCTCAGAATCCCAGATCTCTGACAGGTGGCTATTTTTCAGGGGTTTTGGATTTACACTTCAGAGAGGTTGGCACCTGGCAGCAAAGACTTGTTCTAATATTTGAAAGACATTTAACAAATAAAGCCATTTATCTATAGTGGAGTACCTTATTAAAAAACAAGAGGGAAGCATTCACTGCAGGAAACAGAAACCACTTCTGTTGAGAAAGTTCAGTGCTTGCAGAATTGTGTGAATGATAAGAAGGAAGAGAGTAAGTCAGGGACTTACCACGAGATGCTTAGCTCCAGGGTCCAGCTGGCTGGAACTGCCGTCCCAAAGTCAAGGAAAATCACACAGACAGTAATTGGTGAGATGAGCTCCGACTTGCACAACAGATAAACACTGCAAAACATGCAAGCAAACTCTCCTGTTTCGAGTTGTAATAAACCACTTCCTTCAGACCCAGATTTTTGCCGTTGTAAGACGCCAGGAAAACTGATTTAACATAACACTTCATGGATTCCCGTACCCTGAATGGTCCTGTCACTTCCTGCAGTCCCTGATCCTTTCGGACTGCGCTCACTAAATCCTGCCAACACCACCCTCTCTCGGTCCAGCCTTCTAAACCCTACCAAGCCCTTCACGTTTCCCCCTTTTGAGACACTGCTGAGATACGTTCAAGTTTAAGGAGCCGAGCTTTGTGCAATCAGCCTGTCTTCCTGGTGCACTTTGTGCAGAGGGGTCCACAGTCAGGAAACTGTGGCCACCATGGGGCCTGCCACCCAAACCAAAGCATGGGGTCCAGATACTGTCCAAACTCAGCACCCAGCCATCAGTGCTTCAGGAAAGATGCTCTCTGCCCCTTCTGTCTTCTGTATATTGTTCGCATGCATCTCCTTGACAGGAACTAAACTGCATCCAGATCTCAGCTGCAAGGAGTCTGGGATATGTAGTTTTAAACTCTCCAGCCCCTGTAATCTGAGCGCACAGAGTACAGAATGGAGTGGAAGTAGAAGCCAGTGCCCACAGACAATATCTATCTATCATCTATCTATCATCTATCTATCATCTATCTATCTATCATCTATCTATCTATCTATCTATCTATCTATCATCATCATCTATCTATCATCTATCTATCCATCATCATCTGTATATATAATCTATGCATGTGTTGATTGATTTATCATCTGTTGATTATCTATTGATCTATCATCTATCAATCTATCATCTGTCTATCCGTCTATTGATCTGTCATCTATCAATTCACCTATTGATCTATCATCTACTAATCAATCTATCACCTATCATTTATTTTTATATTGATCAATTTATCTATTGATACATCATTTATCTATCATCTGTCAATCAATCACCTATCTATTAATCTATTGACTAGTCATCTGTCAATTTATCAATTTATCTATCTATCTATATCTGATCCCACCACCTGGAGGTCGTGCTATAGATGGATACAGCAGTTACTCAGAGGCAGAAGACCTGAGTTTTTTTAGTTGTACCCTAGAAAAAATTCACTTAACCTTTAGACACTGAACTTCCCCTCTATGTGTGAATATTATAATATTTTTTTTCCTGGAATTTTTACAAGGATTAAATGACCTCAATTCAAAATGTGTGAAGTGTGGACACTTCCTGAAATGTATTAGAGGCTTTAAGAGTAGCAATAGTGTGAATGTATCATAGCACAATGCATGCTGTATTACCCAATTATGAATGAGTAACAGAGATCACTGGGATTACACACACTGTGGGAAAAATGATAAGAAACAGCCTCCTGCTTATCTCTTCCTTCTCATGAATGTTGGGGCATCATTGCCTTCTTGTTAATTACTCCACATCACATCATGTGACATTTTCGTATAGTTGGCGTTCTCAAAGCAAGTGACTTTGCTTGCGTTTAACACTGTCACCTGCAGATGAGGTTGTGCATTTCGAGCAGTTACAATGAAACTTTGAAGCAGATGTACATGGTTATTTTTTCAAAAACTCAGATACATTATAAGCACGCGATTGCTCAGTGATTATGATTGATTGAAAGAATGCTCTGTCCAAGGAGAAGCATAGGACGAGATTTCAGCTCATAAGATATGTCACTTCTTTACCATGTGTTATTTGGGAAAAATAATTTTCTGTCATGTGGTTGAGTCTTGACTGTATTTAAAAATTTTAAACTATGGGTGAAGTATTTGCCTTGGAGTCTCAGTGTAATTTAAACAATTATTGTAATTCTCCGCACATTGGTCCAGAGAAGTGGGTGGCTATCTAGAGAGGATTTTCGATTGGGAGACTTGAACTGGGTTCTACCAGGTCTGTCTGCAAAGACTTCGTTCAGGGAAGCCACTCCCTAAAGACTCCTGTACTTTCCCATGGCGAATGGTCTTTAACAGGTGACTCTGAATGGAAGTGGTCATGAGGCTGTCGGTCCAGCAACCGGGCCTCCACCGCTGGTATTTGTTTCCTTTTCAGCAAGAGGCTTGACCACAGCCCCTGATAATGCCACCAAGGCCTGCAAATCCTTTGGGGGGGTACAAGGTGCGTGTATAAATGTGTAGAAAAATCCCAACTGAAAGAGGAGAGAGGCTGCCCAGACCCAACACTGCTGGCCGTTGCCCTCTAGGGTTGGTCAGTTTTGATCAAGGGCTGAGTACCTCCTTGGGCAGCCATTGTGAGTCGGAGGGGACCTCTATCCACGCTTGAGGGACTTTAATTCTCCTGTTTTCTGAAAAAGTGCAAACCACTCTCTTGTTCTCGTCTGTTTTCTCCTTTATTATCCTTAAAGACTCTACAGCCAATACACAGCAACTAAGAGACAGGTCACGTTGGAGTTTCAGGCCATCAGCTGCAGCTGACTCACCCGACCCAGGGTTCAGACGGGCCTTGTTCTCTGTCCTCCTTCCCACTCTTTTCTCCTGCCCCGGGAGGTTCCTCCTCCTTGTATGCTCACCATCCTCTTGCTCTTTTCACTGCTTTTGTTCAGGTGTGTATATGTTATGGGTTGAATTGTCTGTCCCCAAATTCATACGTCAAAATCCTAATGCCTGGTATGTCAGAATGTGATGTTATTTGAAGATAGAGTCTCTACAGAGGTAATTGAGTTAAAATGAGATCATTAGGTTGGATCCTGATGCAATACGATTGCTGTCCTTGTAAACGGAAGAACTTTGGAGGCAGACACACACGGTGATGATGCCGTGGGAGGATGAAACAGCCACCAAGGAACCAAAGACAGAGGCTGGGGCAGACTGTCCCTCACGTGCCTCAGGGCACCAACCATGGCAACAACCTGGTCTTTGACTTCCAACCTCCTGAAGTGTGAAATGCTGAAGTTCGGTCTTCTAAACCCCCCAGGGCATGGTACGGTGTGAGGAAACCACTACAAGAACAAATGCACCTTTCCTTAAAGAAAAGATACTAATCTTTTAGTAATTATAGTAAAAGGAAGTATGAAATATTGGGCTCCCGCTATTTATTGGGAGCTCTATACATGCTATCTTCGGTTCCAAGAGTGCTTTGCAAAATAAGGAATCCATCAAAATCCTAGAGGAGAACATAGGCAGCAACCTCTTTGACATCGGCCAAAGCAAACTTTTTCATGACACATCTCCAAAGGCAAGAGAAACAAAAGAAAAAATGAACTTGTGGGACTTCATCAAGAGAAAAAGCTTCTGCACAGCCAAGGAAACAGTCAAAAAAACTAAGAGGCAGTCCACAGAATGGGAGAAGATACTTGCAAATGACACTACAGATAAAAGACTGGTATCCAAGATCTACAAAGAACTTCTCAAACTCAATAGACAGGAAACAAATAAACAAATCCAAAATGGGCAGAAGATATGAACAGACACTTTTCCAATGAAGACATACAAAATGGCTAACAGACACATGAAAAAATGTTCAAAATCATTAGCCATCAGGGAAATTCAAATCAAAACCACACTAAGATACCACCTTACGCCAATTAGAATGGCAAAAATTGACAAGGCAAGAAACAACAATTGTTGGAGAGGATGTGGAGAAAGGGGATTCCTCCCACATTGTTGGTGGAAATGCAGGTCGGTACAGCCACTCTGGAAAACAGTGCGGAGGTCCCTTAAAAAGTTAAAAATTGAGCTACCCTATGACCCAGCCATTGCACTACTGGGTATTTACCCCAAAGATACAGACATAGTGAAGAGAAGGGCCATATGCACCCCAATGTTCATAGCAGCATTGTTCACAATAGCTAAATCGTGGAAGGAGCCGAGATGCCCTTCAACAGATGACTGGATTAAGAAGTTGTGGTCCATATATACAATGGAATATTACTCAGCTATCAAAAAGAACGAGTTCTCAACATTTGCTGCAACATGGACGGCACCGGAGGAGATAATGCTAAGAGAAATAAGTCAAGCAGAGAAAGACAATTATCATATGGTTTCACTCATCTTTGGAACATAAGAACTAAGAAGATCGGTAGGAGAAGAAAGGGAAGAAGAAAGGGGGGGTAATCAGAAGGGGGAATGAACCATGAGAGACTATGGACTCTGAGAAACAAACTGAGGGCTTCAGAGGGGAGGGGGGCGGGGGAATGGGATAGGCCGGTGATGGGTAGTAAGGAGGGCACGTATTGCATGGTGCACTGGGTGTTATACGCAACTAATGAATCATGGAATTTTACATCAAAAACTAGAGATGTACTGTATGGTGACTAACATAATCTAATAAAAAATATTATTTAAAAAAAAGGATTCTGCTTGTAGGTGTCCAGGTGGAGAAACTGAGGTTGGGGAAAATTTAGTACTTTGTCTGAGAGCGAGTAAGCTGTAACCAGGGAGCCAGGGTGTAGTCGAACTCTGACACATGGGCTCTGGTCCTCAGATGTTCATCAGAGCTCTGCCGTGTTAACCCTCGTCCCTGAGCCCACATGAGTCCAAGAAAATCAAATCAGCATTTTGTGGTTTTTATTAGTAAACGCTTTTTAAGGATTTTAAACAGCTAAAGCAAATACTCGGTAAAGAGAGTCATAAAAGAGCTTTGAGATGCATTTGATATGGAATGGCTTAAATGTAAGCCATGGGTTCCACTGTCCTCTGCAATTAATCCGACAAGTGTTTTCTCTTCTGAAAATGCTGACTTGGGTGTTTCCTCAGCATGTGCCTGGCGTTTGGGTGCTCGCGGGCCTCAGACTCGGAGCAAGGACCGCGTGTGTGGGAACAGCTAGTGGCGCACGGCCCTTGCTGGGTACCAGGCCCCATCCCGAGCTGCTTCTGTGTGCCGACACACTTGATGGCCTTTTAAACTCGTGGGGCCGCACCATTTCGTGGGCAGGAGACGAGGGGCAGCGGTCGACCTGCGGTAACTGGCAGACATGGGATCTGGGCCCAGGCTGCTCCACCCCCTCCCTGTGACTTCATCTTGTCATGGGCCTGACCCCCTGCACTCAGGACCGACCTCATGAAAGCAGGGACCTTCTAGAAGCTTCTGCCTGCCTGATAATCTTATCCTTTAGAAACTGACAAACTCTTGGACAAAGAAAAGTTTGAGGACGATGCCCGTGCGAATGAGTCAGAAAGTGCCTCAACCTCCTTATAATCTTAAAATCCTCCTCCGAATATTCATCCCATCCTTAATAAAAGGAGCCCTTTCCTCTGTTCGGGGAGTCAGGGCTTTGGAAATTATGCTCCACGATCTCCTCGTTTGTGCACATAAAGCGACCATGGGAGGCGAGCCCAGCCGTGTGGCCGGTGTCTGCAACCCACCAAGGAGCCTCCCACTTGGGCCTGGGGACATCTGACAGCCACCCCCTACTTTGGGCTCCGGCTGCTCTCCGCCTTCAAGTCCTGGGCAAATCCCACAGACTCTGGCAACCTCAGGACTTTGTCTGCAACAAGGAAACCTTGTGGCCTGACCCACTGTGCCCATCTCCCAGCCCAGCAGGCCCTGAGTTTATGTGCATGAGTGGTTTTCTCCACTCAACAAAATTTGGGCCTTTTTTAAAAAACTGTGAAATGCTGTACAAGGGGCTATTGTTAATCAGCCTGACCCTTCATGCTCTGAGTCTGTCTTGCTGGGGCCTGAAGCTCCCTGGTCCGTGATTTGGAGCCAGGCTACCTGGGCTTTCCTGGGCAGTGAGCCGAGAGCCGGGCCGTGACCTGGGCACCAAGGACAGCTGGGGTTCAGTGAAGCGTTCATTGCAGAAAGGAGGGTGAGGGCACGGTGCTACCTGGGCTCTACTAATGGGCGAGGCCCGCCTTGCGTGTCCAGTTCTAGAGAAGTAAAAGCAACTCCCACAAAGCAGAAACTGATTTTATGGCCGTGCTATCCGTACATGTATAAACACGTACATCTGAATTCGTCTGAATTCATCCTGATACATATTCTTAAAAACATACATCTGTATATTATAAAATACACGGCAATACGTAAAAACATATCTTTCATCAACACCTAAAGCATCTGTTCCATCTGAAGTTCTGTTTCTGGCTTTGATCTGCTTGGGCTGCTTAGGGTTCCTGTTTTTAAAAATTTTTCTATATATGGACTTTTTTTTCTGAATAACTAACCCAATCAATAAGAAATTAGAAAAAAATTAAATGTGTGGGTTTGACTTAATGTGTTATTCCGGAATCAAACACACGCGTGCACAGGACAAGCGCGGACTTCATTCTGCCCCCACCCGCTGTCTCATCAGTGCCAGGAGTCGTCCTAAAGTAAGTAAGTACTTTCTCTTTCTAAAATTCTGCGATTGCTCACAATTTGTAGTGAGGATTTGTTCAGCAGAAGCTCCTACTTGCCATGAGAAGTAAGCCTGCTGGGAGTCCAGCGTACTGTAGTTTTATTTATTTGTTTTGCTCTTTGTTAAACGCTGCCGTGTTAAAAAATGTTTGACATCTGATTTGCACTATTTCAGCAGATTTTAACCAGCCGAAAGAAAAATAACTCATGCGTAAGCTCTCTAAGTCCAAAGAAAACCTCGAGAGCACCCGCTTTGGGCACTTGAATCGGGAAAGCAGACCAAAAGCTATTTAGTCTGATACGTGTGTGGCGGGGTAGGGAGGGGATTAATGGAATACTCAAATGGATTATAAAAAGCAAGGCATTAAGTATTGGAAAGGTCTAGCAGTCGGTGTTCGAAAGTAAATGGTGAAGTCCTTCTGCGCTAAGCCAGCAGAGACGAGCCCGTGCCTGTGGGGGGACCACCCAGGAGCAGCTGACCGAGGGGCCCGCGGCAGCGCGGGGAGATGCGCACGGGGCCGCGGGTGAGCTGAATGCACGGGGACACCGAGACCCAGCCTGCCGGCTGCTTCCTAGACGTCGTGCGCCCCGTTTCTGCCCTGGGCCACCTTCTTTTTTTTTTTTTTTTAAAGATTTTATTTATTTACTCGACAGAGAGACAGCCAGCGAGAGAGGGAACACAAGCAGGGGGAGTGGGAGAGGAAGAAGCAGGCTCCCAGCAGAGGAGCCTGATGCGGGGCTTGATCCCACAACGCCGGGATCACGCCCTGAGCCGAAGGCAGACGCTTAACTGCTGTGCCACCCAGGCGCCCCATGCCCTGGGCCACCTTCTGTCCAGATGTGAGAGGAAGCTTTGTCCTGCCGCACACCTACTGTGACCATTCCCACTCCCCCCAGGACCCTCCACGGACTCTGAGAAGGTGTATGAAATAAAGTGGGGAACTTACACTTGACTGTTCAAGAAGCGACGGCGTACTCGTTATTAGCCACGTTGTTGTTCATCACATTCATATTTACTTACATTTATTTTATTGTAACTAATTATCTTTGTTCTGTAATGTGATACTGATGGTATGTGCTCTATCAACATTAGACAATGTGCTGATACATAGTGTATGATTAAATGTGTGCATAGTATGGCGTGTGTTACCTGTATTGATACTATAGATACTATTATTTTTAAAGATTTTATTTATTTGTTTGAGAGAGAGCGCAAGCAAGGGGAGAGGGAGAAGCAGACTCCCCGTGAGCAGGGAGCCGGATGCGGGACTCAGTCCCAGGACCCTGAGATCATGACCTGAGCCAAAGGCAGATGCTTCACCGACTGAGCCACCAGGTGCCCTATAGATACCATTAATACATATCGCACAGCTTAATATTATCTCTGTTGTGTATATCATATTAATACACATATGATAATTTTTATCCAAGTCTTAATTTTTAATCATTATAATTACCAATCTCATTATTTATCATATTAATTTTAAGTATGTCCCTATTTAGGAAACCTGATAATGAATTATGAGAGAGATGAAGTTGCCCTTGAGATGATTTTTTAAACTTGGCCTCCTTTGCTGCTCCTTCTGTCCACAGCTTCTTGGGGCTCACGGAGTGGTGGGAAGACAACACAAGTGCCCCTCCCACCCCCGCTCATGCCAGTTACAGACTTGTCCCATATGAAGACAAATCCTCTTTGGAATTAGAAAAAGGCTATACGAAAGTATGATTAAATTTAGGAAAGAGATTTAAGATACCACTTTTATCAACTGTCTGTACTTTGTGCCGCAGGGCTAGGAACCCCAAGACCCCCAGCCCAGTGCCCCCCCAACCCTGTGTGGGACAGGCACTTCTGCAGCCCTGCTCCCTTCCCTGGGGCTGGTCCTGCAGCGATGGTGCGAGGGAGGAACAGGTAAAATTGCCCCTTGGGCTTAACCTTGACAACCCTCTTTTTTAATGCCTGTTATTATCCTTAAGTAAGAGTTATTTTTGGTAAGAAATTAATTCAGATTTTTAAATTATTGCATCAAATTTCTACAGATTCCTCACCACCAGTATGATGCCACAGCCCTCAGGATCCGTGTATATCCCCGATCCTTCCTGGGACCTCCCTGCGGGCTGTGGGCTTTGACGGCGTTAGGAACCTGTCAGAAGGCCTCTTTGACTCTAAATGGAACCTCTGCTTTCCTTATTATATGGGATAATAAGTATTACTCAAAATTTATCTGGAAACAATTACAGGATTAAAGAACATTGGGTGGACCCAATATCTTTATCCACATCCGGCAAATGAAATGAGTAGTTAAGTATTTGCAGCCTCTTCCTATAGTAATGGCTAAAGTGATGTCATTGCTTGAATATTCAAGAAGAGAAAATGACCCGCGAACCCCCTTGCTGACGTGTAGACTCATTAGCTGGAGGCTTGGTAATTTTGTGAAAATACATTTTCCCTCCAAGGCATGAAATCGAAAGAGAAATTCAGTGTGAACTGTGAACCTCCGTTGGGTGCTTCCCGGGTCCCAGGCAGTGGCCGGGCCACCGCACACCGCACGCATCCCGCTGGCAGGCTCAGGAACACAGGTGGCCCACGCGGTAGTGGCAGAAGGCTCCGGAAGGGAAGCCTGGTCTCGGGGTGTGGCTCCCCCACCAGGCATGCTGCTTCATTTTTCAATGTATTCATATTTTTAATAAAAAGGATCCTAATTCAGTTTTATATTCTAGGCTTCCTGCCCACAGTGGATGGAATCTACCGGAACAATTTACATACCCGACACCGAGGGCCCCCTCCTGGTGCACAGAGAACTGTAATCATTTCTCTAGGATTTGCCACGGGAGAAGAGAGCAAAGGACACGAAGCACTGATGTTACGTGGAAAAAGGATGTGCTGGAGTTTTTAAAGGAAAATGTAGCAATTTAACTCCCCAAATGTTACACAGCCCAACACCACCCCCCACAAGTTAACTGAGACGAACCCTGTAGGGTGGAAAGTGGGTTTCTGTCCGAAGTCAGTTGGTAAAATCTATGCAGCAGTTTGGTCTAAACAGCATGTCCCTCCGCTAATGCCCTCATTAGCCACAGTATGAGGAATGTTCTAGCTTTATGTCAGTTTGCTGCATGATCCTATTGCCCCCCCCAAATCCATGGGCATAGATGATAATCTTTAAACACACACCTGGAACCTGTCCTTGGCTTTTACTTCTATTTTCTGTACATACAGTATTCAATTATTATTATGATTTGAATAAAGGAAACCGTTCCCAGCATATAATACTTTGTATAATACTTCCCCCAAACCGAAACTACTTGAAGAGTTGACAAATACGAGCTCCTTAAGTCTCTAGGAAGATCTTCCTACAATGGGCTTATCTGGTGATGATACTGGTGTAGGACATTTGCAGGAGAAAGGCCCAAAGTCCAGCCTGACGTCAAGGGCAGCGTAAACGGAGCTGGTGGTCAATGGGATGACGACGTATGAGGTGTCGGACTCAGGCAGCGGGCGGCCGTGAGGGCCCGGAGCGAAGCTGGCCTAGAGAGGAGCCAGAGCACGTGTCCACCTCCCTGCTGGAGCCGCCATGCCTCTGCGCTCCATGTCCTCTGCCCAAACCTGAGGGAACTTCGAACGGGGAAGTGCGGGCCTGTGACCATGCTTTCGGATCGGTGTTCCCGAGGAATAAAAGGCAAACAAATCAATAACTCCTGAACAAGTTGGATATGCAAATATTTGAAGGGTGGTTATTAAAACCCGTAATTCAGTCTCTGCGGTCTGTCATGGTCTTTATTAAAGAAGTTTCTCAATTCCTCAGCCCGTGTATATATAATGTGAGATAGGAGGTAATGATATTCATTGAAAGCTCTGGGAACATTCCCCTTCATTTGAAGGATATAAACAATGAATATTTATATTTTAAAGAAAAGGGTGAGTTATGGTATATTACTTTTCAATAATTTTATATGAATTCAATAAACAGATTATGAATACCATAAATCTCAGTTTATTAAACTAATGATAGCTGCTGGGTAAAGGGACAGGTTATTCAATCAAACGAGGAAAATACCGGTGTTTGATAGAGAACACCTTTCTCATTGATCATGGCTTTCCATTTGCATTGGTGTCTGTGGACCTACGGTGACGACCGTCCCTTGCAGGCGCTGAGACAGAGGGAGAAAGCCGGGGCCGAACGGCCGGCCCACGGGCAGAGCAGAGATTGCTGGGCCCTGTGGTATTCTTCTTTTTAAATTTCTCAGGAGCTTCCACACTGTTTCCCACTGCGCCTTCACCAGCTGGCATTCAAGGGTTCTAATTCTTCACTTTCCCACCAACACTTGCTGTCTTTTGCTTTTTTTTTTTTTTAAAGATTTTATTTATTTATTCGACAGAGATAGAGACAGCCAGCGAGAGAGGGAACACAAGCAGGGGGAGTGGGAGAGGAAGAAGCAGGCTCCCAGCGGAGGAGCCTGATGTGGGGCTCGATCCCATAATGCCGGGATCACGCCCTGAGCCAAAGGCAGACGCCCAACCGCTGTGCCACCCAGGCACCCCTGTCTTTTGCTTTTTGTTACGCATCCTTCTCCCCGCTGTGAGGTGACCTCTCACTGGTTCTGAGCTGCATTCCCCCGATGACATGTGAGGTCGAGCGCCTTGTCATGTGCCTGTCGGCCGTCTGTAGAGAGCTGTGCATTGCAAAGGGCAAAATGGGCTCTGAAATACAATGTCCGTGACGGTCCTACTTCTGTAAGAGTACATGTGTATGAACATAGAGCCCGTGTGGGAGGAAACATGCTGGGTGCCGACAGACGTCGCATCTGGTACTCTACCTTTTGATTTTCTTTTTACTTGCCTCTGCGTTTCCCGACGAGAATGCATTGTGTTTGTAATAAGAAAAAAGAGGCCTAACTGTATGCCGTCCTCCCACCTGTACCACTCTCCTCCGGGTCTGCATCTCAGGTGCAGTAAGATGGCCCTTAGCCCCCTCGCAACGTGGCAGCCAGAGCGCATGTCCCCCCTGCCGTGTTGGGCCCGAGGTGCCTACAATGCTGTTTGCTTCACGTTTCTTGATTCTGCAAAGAATTATAATATGTAGCTCGTGGCCTGGTAACTGGGTGGCCTGATGGTGTCGACACTGTGATGCTACCCCCGGGAGGTGGGAGTACGTGCTCCGTGGGCCGAATTCACTGTTTCATTCCTTTAAGGAAACGCCGCTTAGGTTGGCAGGCACGCTTCCTCGGCAAAGAGAACACGAGATAAGCGAGTGCTCTGACTGCCTTGGGAAGGACATGACCCTTGTAAGTCTGATTGGATTGAGTAGACTTTGAAAGCATTAAACAAAGAGGGTAACGGAAGAGCGCATTAAGGAGGGGAGGACCTGTTGGCTCTACAGAACTCAATAGAACTATTATTTGTGATCGAGTGCCAGACGAGATGGCTGGAGTGCAGCCAAATGCCAGGTTGTAAAGGTCTGCAGATAGGAGTCCCAGAGACTGTCTCCACGGGACTGCTGGCTCGTTCCCTTCCAACCGCATGTCTGGACTCCTCTGTCCCTCCGTTCCTCACCTCCTTAGAAGCAACCAACCGGTCTCCTCCAGCTGACACCTTGAGAGGAACGTGCAGAACTCTTCATCTAGAAGATGAAGGAGCCCTTTGCAGACTCGTTCTTCGGTTTCCTCTTTATCTGATTCCCGATCTCACTATGTGGCTTTCCAGAATACTCGGAGTACTCGCGCACCGGTCCTTCGCCACCAGAGGGCTAGACGTCAGGGGCCAGGTGTTGGCAGAAACCAAGCAGGGGCCGGTGGGGGGACACATTTCTTTCACTAACTCTGGTAAAAACGCACACCTCATCTTGCACTCAGAGAACATGTTGTGGGGTGTAGAAAAGGCCAGACTACATGCATTAGCCTTTGTCTGAAAACTCCCACATTTCCCACCACATCCTGTCAACGGTGAGTGACTATCATTATAGTTGCACAGATAATAGGTATTGATGGAGTGCTTCTAGTTTGCAAAATACATTTAGCGTATGGTTCCTGATTGAAGGCTGACAGCAACTCTTGTTTTATTACCTACCAGCCAGTTTTTCCATTCCCTAGTTTGGAAAATTAGACACATACTCTTAGGACGCTATAAAAAGTTCATTTTCAGCTCCCCAACTCCTGCAACTAATAGCCCTAGTTCTCCAAAACGGCTGGCTCTCCGTTCACGGTCTGGGAAGCTATAGAAAGACGGCCAAAGATCTCAGGGTTTAGGCTTGAACTCAAGCCTTCAAACTCTTATTTTCTGAGTGCTCTCAGCTATAGCAAGAACCATCTGTGGGCGAGGCTGAAGCCAAACAAGCAAGAATGTCTTAGCATAGGTGCGCAAACTGCATTTACTAATGATATCAGAAGCATAGCTTTCAGCAGCCAACTCCTTATTCATAACCACCATCTGTTGTTGCTTTCAGCTTTTAGGGACATGTATCATTCTTACTTAATCTTTCCCACTAACTGGGTCTAGTTATTCCTTAGGTAGAAATGAGAGAAATCAGCCCAAGTGGCAATCCTGTTTAAGAACCTCTGGGGTGGAGAGACCGTTGGTCTGGAAGCCCCTGGGGCAGGGGTGGGAGGTTAGACAGGCCCATTCTACGTAAGTCACTTCCTGGGGCTGAAAAATCGCATCAAGAGGCTGCACGCCATCCCCCACCGGCCAGGGAGATAAGAGAGGCCCCGGGGGTACTCCGCGTATTAAACCCTCGTCAATGACAGCCGTTTATTGATGTGTGTGAAATGTTTTGGAGCTGGAAAGGGCTGTTACAGTAAGTGTCAAGTCTTATTATTATAAAATTCCACGAGGGCTTTGCCAGAACATGTGCTTGTGACATTCCATTTTTTTTTTCGGTGAATGATGTATTTTTAGAAAAAATTTTAACTCCCCTCCACAAGGATAATATTATTACTTAGTGAAAACATGGGAGAACCGCTTCCCTTGAGCCAGTTGTATGAGTTCAAGACCTTGAGAGATCCGTAGCTTACATGGAGGGGTGCCCAGCTGGCCTTCTCTTCCTTTAGTCACTGAATAAGGCGAAAGCTTTACTTGTGAACTAAGGTATGACTTGGAGTTGGCCAGTATTTCACACAAAATGCAATGATCAGTCCACACTCCAGATAGAATTTGCTGTCTGAAAATGAAATATTCTTGGGTGGGTCACCTCCTTATTGACCAAGCCATGCACCTGTTTTCATGCAATGCTTAGCATTTTGTATTTTGTCGTCTACGTTGATTATGACTATCTTCAAAAGAAGTCACATGTAAAAGCTGTTAGAATAAGCACTGAGTTCATCATCTTGAGATAAAATGGCATTGTCCATAAAAGCCCAGCCTTCAGAATATTTTATGGATTGAAGGCAGGTGGGTATAGAAGAATGGGTCAGAGAGATCTGCATTCGTGTCCACCGACAAGTGAGTTCTCACAGAGCTACAGAGTTTCACCAATTTCTAGGACAGTCACGGCTATGCTGGATTCTGAGTCAACCCAAGTGCATTGCTGAGGCCACGGCTGGGGGATGGATGAGTGAGGAAGGGAGCTGTTTCCCCTGTCATCTCTAGGAAACACAGGCGATATGCTGGTAGGGACCTTCTGGAGAGTTCGTTTTCAGTTCTCCAGCTCCTGGATTCACTCTCACTGGTCCACTGGTCATCAGCCCACATCCCCACACGCTTTCTAACGTGCAAAGTGGCACCTACATCTACTCCAAATGCTTGATGATAAAAACACACAACTTGGGAAGTGATCAAGTAGACAATGTTACTGGGTACTTCTGTTATTTTACACAGCGCGCAGCTGGACACACAATCTTGAGCAAAGATAAACTCCTTTTAACAAATCACAGAAATACTGAATTTTATTCACTTTATTGTTTTCCATTCTAGTCCACAAAGGGCCTAAGGGTGCTTTAAAAATACATATGCAGTTGGGTTATAGGAACACAAGGAGGGAATGAGCACCAGGAAGAAGAATTGCAGATAAGCCAACCGTAAGGGCAGCATCGATGTGACGGGTGCTTTCCAGCCCCAGGTTGTTAGTTAGCACTGTTTTTAAGTTGGTGTGTAGTCACACAGGAGGAAAATCATGGTCCCACATCTTATTAATGCCAGGTGGTGGGGTCAGATACCCTAAAGAGAGTCCTGACAAGCGTTCTGGATGGCCTGCTTCTCTCTCCCCAGGAATTAGCTCCTGTGAACTGGTTCTCTTTTCCTATCATCTTCTTGATTTGACTTTTAGCAAGCCTGTCATCCAGTTGCACTCCCTTTCCAGTACAAGGGCGTCCATTCTGGACCATTCAGCTCTAAGGTGAGCTTGCTCCTTGCATGGGGGGCTCCTCTGTCGGTGATGTGGTGCCCCCAGTACGGGAGCTGGGCTGGAGGAGGGCTCTTCAACTCTTAGTGTTTTGATCTTTTCAACGCACCCATCTTTCTGATGTTGGTGGCCAGGGCTCCACCCTCAAGTAAGGACAGCGTACAGTAATGGTGAGTCTATGTCTAGCACATTCTGTTGACATCTGCTCACATCTAGGATAGGCAAACAGTAGACTTGAAAATGTGTCGTGGCACCAATACAATAGAAGTTTACTTGTTGCTCATGAATGCCTCGTGCAGTCACCCAGGAGCCCCAGCGGACGGAGGGCCTGCCATCTTCAACGTGGGTCTGCTCACTTTGCTCTGGGGTCATCTTCCTTCCACCTTCTCTAGAGGACGAATGAGCATGGCAGAGGAGGGCACCTGGGCTGTTCTTAGAGGCCACACCCAGAAGAGGTGCGTGTGTATCGCTTCCACTCCCATTCTCTGGCTTGGAGTGAGTCGTGTGGTTTACCTAGCAGGTAGAGAGAGGGGGACGGAGCCCTCCCCGTGGCCAGAAAGAGGAGGAGGGTATGGTCCTGCTGAGTGCTGGAGGTCTCTACCACGCTGCTTCCCAGGTTTGTGAGGAAGAGTAACTGAGTCAGCAGATGCAACACTAGAAACTCTGGTGAAAGCACGCGCTCCGTAAGAGTTAGCTGTTAGCCTTTGTTAGTAGTGTAGTAATAAGCCCAGTGTTTGAAGCTGATGATTCTCTTCTGGCAGATGAGGAAACAGGCTCTGAGATATCAAAACCCTGATGTCAGGCAACCGGTAAGAGATGAATTTGGGACTGAACCCATGATCTTTTTCAGGAAGTGTCACTATTTTGGAGTTGATATTTCAGTAGTGTTTGCTGTGAAATCTACTCCTTTCAGAGCCCAGATGACCGTGAAGAAGAAAAAAATCAAACCACTAACTGATGTGAAAAGTAAATCTCCTTGAAATGTTCTTATTTACTTTTTAATAAAAAGGAAGAATGTTCACTTACGTGAAAACCAAAGGAGGTTTAGAAATCTGTTCTCTCAGAGTTTGAGGTCGCTAGCCGTGTAGTAACGTGCTCAGAGCATCCCGTGGGCCCCGTGAGCGAGCGCTCGGTGACCATTTGGTCTCCACTCTTGTCTCTTTGTCATGTGTCTTGTGCTGACGTTACGCATATCAACAACAACACACGGAGCATTTGGTTCAAGGGTGGTGAACATGTCCCTGATTTTGAACACACGCCCCTTCTTCCTGCACACCACAGGTCAGTTTGGGGTGCAGTCAGGCTTCATGTGCACGTGCCCCATGGCCGCGCTCCTCAGGACCCTGCGCCAGGTCTCCTCCCACTGCCAGTGGGAGTGCAGACAGTACCCGATGCGTGGGATTGGCTTCCTCCCTCAGTCCCTCAGATAGACTCCTCTGAATATTCTGTTTTTTCTAAGCCTTTTATGGAACAACTGGCTTTATTGCATTTTACATATGTATTATCACATCCGGTTCTTGGGGTGTATGCTTGTTGACAAGGAGATGTGTGTTACTTGATTACACTTGACAACTATGGGAAAGTGTGCTTTTCTTTGTCTTTTAGGCATGTCACGTTTTAAATGCTCTCTGCTTTGTAGGACTGCTTGCTTCTTGTCAGGCAAACATTGTCAGTGATGGGTTGATTTTTGGAAGCACATCAGTGTAACCAGATCTGTTGTGGCCAAGGGTCCTGGCTGCCCAGCGAGCTGAGGGGAACTCATTGGCCACCCACTTACGGGACACCAGGGCTCCCCAACTCCGGTCAGAAGCTCTGTGTAGAGTCGTCATTTGTGCATTTCACCCTGGAGCTCAAGGAGGAGTTGGTGACCTAGATGTGACACCCTGCTGAGTTTGTTGGGGGTCATGGATTGATGGCGTCCCTCACGTCGCTCTGTGAGATCAGAGGCTGGGTTCGTTTAGGTCAATTATTTATATTAGGTATGGTCATGATTACAGACCCTCCTAGAAAGCGTTGTTTTCTTTTCTAGAGTTAATTTTAAAGAAACGTAACTATTGCTCAGGTCAGAGTGAATGGTGTAGGTTTGTTTTCTGTCGAAGTGGCGCAACCAACTTAGATGAGGTCCCTGGGGGAATGAGGAAGCCCTGCAAGCCATTCATTTTGCTAAGCCTTCAAGAGCATGCAGGCTCGTTACAGAGAGGATGGCGAGCCGTCTTCACTGAGATGGGAATAAACACACAACACGGTGTTCACTGTGGAGCATCTCGTCCCCCACGGGTGGACCAACTGCATGCACATTTTTATCTGACACTCAGACCTTCCAAGATGGGCAAGGCATGTCTCCATCACAACATATGAGGTCAGAAGAGGTCAAGTGCCGAGTGTGGTGCTGCTGGGCTGGCTTTCCTGTCTCTGCTTCACATCCAGGACCCTAATCAGACCAAGCTTACATGGCCCTAACAGCGATTACACTGCAGGGTGTTGGGCCAAAGGAGACTCCAGTATCCTGTGCCCTGAAGAGCACTGGTGATAACTCAGCCCTGTTTGAAAAAGTTGTGAAAACTCTGGCCTCTCCGTGCGTTTCTAATCCCATGACTCATTATCTGAACATCCACGTATCAAGGAGCGTTTATGTGATTCTCTGATTATACCCACAGATGTAGAGTATTTGTAAGTAGTGAATAGAATCATAATCTGTACTTCATAAATTTGATCAGAAAAAGAATTGGCTTTACCCTTAAGGATGCTTACGTAAACAAGAAAGAGTGGCAGGGATTAAAAAAAATGGATTCCTACCACAGGCCAGCCAGCTAAGCTGCTTTGTGGAGAAATTATACCCATTTTACAAATGAGGAAATTAAGGCTCAGTACAGTTTGGTGACCTGGCCATGATCACATAGTGAGAGGAGTCAGATCAAACACGTGTTTGTCTGAACCCTCGTTTGTCCCCCGCCCCCCCATCCCTCTTGCTCCCAGACCCATGGTGATTCCCTATTGACTCTGCCCCCCACTCAGCAGCCGCTCCTCTTTCTCAGGCTTGTTCTTTGGGGACAAGACAGGGACTCATTTAGTGGACTGTTTCGTCAGTGGTATAACTACCTTTTGATGCCAGAGGGCTACCCGCAAGCCAGAGATGTTGATGGCTCAAAGATGTGGATTTTCGGCCAGTATATATCATGAGACTTTTTTCCCTGTAGGGTGTTATACGATAGTAGGTATGCCCAGTAGGTAGTACATAGCACATAACATACATAACGTTTATGTGGACAGCCTTCTGATTTCAGGCTTTGTCCAACATAGTACCAACAACTATTGTCTATATTGTCCCCACATCTAAACCCACCCAGGCAAGTGTGTATGTGTGTCCCTTCACCATCCATCTTTCTGTTTCTTTCTCCTTTCTAGCTGCCTCTCTACCTGTGTGTCTCTGTCTGTCTGGCTGCCTGTCTAATCATGTATCTATCTATCCGTCCATCTATCTATCATCATCTACCCATCTGTCTGTCTATCCTTCTGTGTGTCTATCATCTCTGAGATGGGGTTTATGAGTCCTAAGCAGAGCATTGTCAAGAGAGATGGGATAAACCTGTTGTCACTGCCACTGCCCCCTTCGCTCGGGCTGTTTTCTCCTGGCTTTTCACAAGCTCCAGCATCGTCTGGACTGAATTTACCATTGGTTGGACCATAAGTGCTTAAGGACCAGGATTTCACTCAACATTAAAATGCTTGGGTCCTGGGCCGCCTGGGTGGCTCAGTCAGTGAAGCGTCTGCGTTCGGCTCAGGTCATGATCTCGGGGTCCTGGGATCGAGTCCCGCATGAGGGTCCCTGCTCACGGGGTGTCTGCTTCTCCCTCTGCCTCTGCCCCTCCCCTTGCTTGTGCGTGCTCTCTCTCAAATAAATAAAGAAAGAAAATCTAAAAAAAGACGCCTGGGTCCCTCCTCCACACCCACACGGACAACAGCGAAGGAAAAAGAGTGTTGGGCCTTGAAAAAGCTTGTTTGAGGAGCTGCTCCAGTAACTTTGGGTCTCTGATGATTCGGAAAGAAGATCCAAATGGATCCCAATTCCAGCGGAACCCAACCTAACACATTCAGGCCAGACTCTTCTTACTGGTTTTCAAGGCCTTGAATTTTACGGTCTCCAGCTTCTGGTCCAACTTGATTTCGCAGCAATCTTGTTCTTTCAGCAGATGCTTACAGCACCTCCGCAAGAGCCTCGGCCGTGCTCATCCCTCCACCCAACGAGACAGCGCAGGTGCTCAGAGCCTCACCTCATTCACACGGTGTCCACACAGGCACACACCTTGTATCCAATTCAAGCGTGATCAGCGGCTGTCAGAAGCCCACCCTCAGACTCCTAGAGGCCCCCTATGCCTCAGGAGGAAGCCCCAGTGAAGAGTCAGAGAGGGAGACGGGCAATTACTGCTCTGTGACGAGCGCCTCACCAGACGGCGTGCACAGTCTCGAACGATCACAGAAAATGGAGCTCCTGACGCTGGCTTGCGGAGTCAGGCCTCAAGGAAGATTGCTTCTGAGTCAGGTCCTAAAGGATGGAAAAGAGCGTGTGAGATGGTGGGACAGCGAGTTGCACGCCGAGGAAGTAGGAGTCCAAGCTGAGCGAGATTGAGCAGTTCCGAGGCCCGGGGTGGGTGCAAGCGGGGGCGGGTGTGAGGGGCCCAGTGTCTCCCCCAGGACGAAGGAGTTTGGAGTTTGGGTGTTTTCTGTGTGTGATGGGGAATCTAGAGGTGTGAAGAAGCAACATGATAAAATGTATTTTGAAAGACATTTCTAGCATGAGTTTGAGGGTGAATTAAGAAACGAAACTCTGTAGGCAGTTCAAATGGGGAGAAAAGAGGTGAGATAATGAAGTGGTGATGAGCACAGAGTGGAGTCGACCAGGGGACGCCCCTGAAGGACAGTGACCAGGGCGCCGATGCTCAGGGGGGTGCTGGGCTCCCTTCCTGGGTGAATGTGGGAGGCTGTTGCGCTTGGGCGTTAAGCAGGGATTCGGAGTCGGCAACCTGGGAGTACGTGGAGAGGTGGCCCTGTGTGCTACGTGTAGAGTTTGAGGCACCTGCAGGCCGTTCTCATAACGACGCCCTTAGCAGTGGGATGAGCATGACGGGAGCCAGGGAGAGCGTCAGCCTCCAGGCCGAGAGACTGGGCATCGTCCGTGTTAGACAGCAGTTGATGGAACTGGCGCTCTTTCTCCAGACGTGCCTTCCCATGGATGCCGCGGCTGCCCCACTCTGCCCCCTGCTCACGCCCCTGCCCCCCACTGCCCCTGGGCTCACCTCATCTTGCTCTGGCTGCCCTGCCCCACCTTGCCTGGCCAGGGATGCCCGAGCCTCTGCCCACAGCTCTGCCAGGTGTGTGAGGCTTCCTCTGGTCTCCGCTCCCCAGGACGCTGTCCCAGACTCCGGCCCCTCCCGAGGACTCCGTAACCTTCCTCACTGATAATGCTAATGTGTACTATTGTGATGGTCCCTTCATTCTCTCTTGAAAGCCTGGTGATTAGGATCGAACCTCGGAGTCAAAGCCTGGGTTTCTTTTCCTCTGTTTGTACCGGATGACTGTGGGCTGCTTCCTTGGCCTCTTTCACCCGTAGTTTGCTTCTCCGCAGAGACTAGCCGTCCTTTCTCAGGGTTGTTATGGGAACTGAGGGGCACAATGGTCACACGCTTTGCACAATGCCAGGTATATGGTAAACGCTTAATTAATATTAGCTTTTACTATTTTCCCCAATACTTAGATGTTAGTATTCTCTAGGGTTAAAAAGAACACAGTCCAGATGATAACTGAAAATTTCCCGGTGACTTCTATGTTGTGATGTTTTCTTCGTACAGGTATTTCCTGAGTTCTTTCTGTGTGCTCCGGCCTTAATTGGGGATCTGAGGATATGTCGTCACATTGAGTATTTCCCCTAAAAGTTTACTGTCTTTGGGGATTTAGGGTATGCAGACCCAAAACCGCAACAGTGTAACAACCAAGGATTAAAATACCTTTAGCAGCGATGGGAGTGTGTCTCGTCCTCATGACGGTGTGTCTGAATTAGTTATCTTCCTGGGGGAGGGAGGAGCGATGCGATTGTACTGTGTGGTTGATTATAGCGGGCGCGACACAGGCTCGGCCGTGGTGATCTGTCCGGCCCCACTCTTACTTCCAGCTTTAGGAGAGTGGCGGGGTGCAGAAGGAACTATGTGGACCGTAATGATTTCACTCACGACGGTTGGGTTGAGGAGAATTCTTCACATACCTCACAATTTCAAGCCTCATCTTGCAGATAAATAAGGCTTCTTGTTGCTTTAGAAACGCTCTGGGAGACACATGTGGTCTCTTGCTCAGGGCCCAGCGCCCACCCAATGAGGCCAGGCTCAGAGGGACGGTCAATCAGAGCGGGTGACGGGGGCACGGGGAGCCAGGACGCCTGGGATCCACATGGAGTGGCTGCCTCTGTGGTCGTGGGTTATGAAAACTGTAACAGCAGCCGGCATAGTCCATTGTATTTAGAGGAGGCTGCGCTTTTACCCAGCGACATTAATGCAATTATGTCTTTACAAAAGAGCTGTTCACTTACGAGTTGTAGCAGCCCATGTTGCCAAGAAGGGGACTTCTTCTGACACTCAAGCTTGGGGTTATCTTGAACTGAATAAAAAAAAAAATCAATGCAATTTGTGCTTAGGCTAGCTGATCTCTCCCGTTGTCATGGCTACACCTTAAGGTATCGATTTATCCCGAGAGATCCTCGGCTCTGAAGGGGCCTGGCAAAGGTGGGGATATTTTGTTCAGCAGAAAATAAACAGTCCCCAGAACGTGGCCGACTCTAAGAACAGAGGAAATTCTACGAACACACAGTGCCCTGCCCAATGCTACTGCGCCCTTCCTGAGAGGTCTGGGGAGGACTTGGAGCAGGTGTCAGACCGTCTTCAGGCCCAGGGGAGCCTGTGACAGGTGTGGTCATGTGACAGCAGGACGAGGTGAAAGGCTTGGGGAACACTCTAGAAAAGAATCAGAGACAATACATAAATGGAATCGTATTCACTGTGAGTCAGGAAGGTGACGGGCCACCATGGAGTCTTAACCTCAACGGGGGGAGCCATCAGCTCAAAAGAAGATTAACTGACGAAAGGGAAAGGTTCTCAGAGTTTTTAAAAATACATGTGGGGGAATGGGATAGACCGGTGATGGGTAGTAAGGAGGGCACGTATTGCATGGTGCACTGGGTGTTATACGCAACTAATGAATCATCGAACTTCACATCAGAAACCGGGGATGTTCTGTATGGTGACTAACATAATATAATAAAAAAAATTAAAAAAAAAATACATGTGTAGACAAAGTGATAACTGTGGGGATCTGTGACTTCTGATTTATTTTTAATGCATGTGTCCTCAAAAATGATGCTTCTTGCAGAAACGGTTTTCAGCTGGTTGAATGAAACGTAACGTCTAGATCAGCAAAGGCACTGCTAGGCCGATTGCCTAGATTTCAGGATGGCACCGACATTGGTTGTTTCTAATATGTTATTAGAAAGGATTCAGATGCGGGTGCAGACAGGAGACAGAAGGGGAAATGAACATAACTTCAGGGGAAACTGATCCTGACTGATAGGAACTGGAATAATGGGGAATCTCATGAAAAGCCGGCAGGAACCCTGTTTCCCATCTTGGCTCTGCAGCAAGGGCCTCGCACATCCCCGTCAAGGACCACGGCTTCTAGAGCATTCTGTGCCTTTCAGAACACAGCTCCTGCCCTGCGGTTTGAATAATACCACCGATATTTTAAAAGAAGAAAAATAAGTACAATTTTAAGAGAACAACAGAAAAGATGGAAGACAGACTCCCCGACCCCATCATTGAAAATAAAGAGTAGGGCTTATTTTGAGTTTTTAACAAATCTCACCTAACTATCGTCTCTCTAGGTTAGTTAACATAAACTTGGATTAGCGGTTTTGCTGGGTTCAGCTGGCAGCAGTGAGAAGTCTCAGTTTTCAATAAGAAATATTTGTGCAAGTCCCCTGCGTGGCCCAGTCGGTGAAGCGTCTGCCTTCGACTCAGGTCATGATCTCAGGGTCCTGGGATCGAGTCCTGCACTGGGCTCCCTGCTCAGCAGGGAGTCTGCTTCTCCCTCTCCCTCTGCTGCTCCCCTGCTCTTTCTTGCTCTATGCTCTCTCTCTCAAATAAATCAATAAAATCTTAAAAAAAGAGAAATATTTGTGCAAAAGCAGTTTCAGACTCAACACTGGACACCAATAGAAATTATAAAAGCTGGGACCTTTCTGTCTTCCTCACTATGCTTAGTGCTCTATGCCCAGTTTTTACTATGTGAGGAGGAAGGGGTTTTGTGTCCTTCTGACAGGTGTAGTGCTGTGGACAGAGTGTGTCTCCCCAAAACCCATATGTTGAAACTCTAACCCCCAATGGGATGATATTAGGAGGTGGGCCTTTGGGAGGTGGCCAGGTTTAGGTGGGGTCTGAGGGTGAAGCCCCAGGATGGGTTCGTGCTCTTGTAAGAAGTGACAGGACAGACAGATTTCTCTACACCGTGCAAGGACACAGTGAGAAAGTGGCGTCTGTTCACCAAGAACTGAACTGGTCCGCACCTTGATCTTGGACTTCCAGCCTCCAGACCGTGGGAAAGAAGTGTCTGAAAGTCTCGCCCTTCTCGTAGGCTGCTTAGAAACCAACGTCCCGGAGACCTACTGGGATTCTGCCTGCTCACTGGCCTCCAGGGGCTAACTTGGCTCCTCTTGAATTCCGAGTCTGTAGTATTTCATAATTGCAGAAACCCTTGCAGATATAGGGGACCACCCCAGTTATTAATTGTGCAGCAAATTCTATTGCATCTCAACCCAAGTAGATACACAAGTAGTGAATAGAAGATCCTATTTATTTTTCTGTGGCCCTGGAGAACAGGGCCGAGTCATAAATCTAGATAAATTGCCCGGTGGTTGAGTAATCTGTGCTCACTGAGAAATGTTGGCGGTTGGAATTCAACCGGTTGCAAAGATCCAGAGCGGAAGGCATTACTGGCATCACTAAGGCCATGTGCTCATAGGAGAGAGAGAGCTCAAGTCTCCTTTTAGAGAAATCTAAGCGGAGTCTAGAATATTGATGTAGCTGTTATGACCAAAGGATTGCTAGTTGATGGGCAAAATACAGACAGCTACTCTTTGTTTTTACTCCTGAATATAAATAAAAATCACTCTTGAAACCAGGTGGCTCACACAGTCTGGTTCCTAAAAGCAGACTGTTTTCTCCAGTGGCTCCAACAGTCTACGTCCTGCGAGTAAATATTTTATATTTGGTTTCAGTTTAAAAAAAAAAAAAGGCTGCCTCGACATTTACGGGTAGCTTCCTTAAAATCCAGATAGCAAGCAAACAAAACTCAGAAGCCCAGCTCGGAACGCCTGCCCGTGTCCTGTGCATGGCACGCGCGGGGCGGCCGCCGCTCCGGGGCACTGCGGTTACAGGACGTGCGAGTCAAGGTGCTGCAAATTAGTTGGGAAACGCTAGGAGGGGAGTCTAAGTGCCAGTGTGGGAGCACACATTACATCTTCGTTACCCAAAGACAGTCCATCAGACGTTGCTGGGCTCTCTCTTCTCTGTGCATTTTATTGTTTCCACGTCTCTAGACTCCTGCAGGGAAATTACGCTCCTTCTCGTTCCAGTGAGGCCCTGGCAGGCTCTTCAGGCTCTCAGGCAGGCCATCATCATCCTTCTTACCTTATAATAGCACCGGCCTTGTGGTTTTCCCAGATTCGTCCCATTCACTATCTTACCTGTTTCATTATTTCAAGAAGGGGCAGAATGAATGGAATTATCACTGTTTCAGGGACCAAGCAGCTGGAGCTCAGAAAGTCCACAAGGACTCAGCCGACTTAATTTGGGTTAGGACAAGGCAGATGGAGAACCAGATCCAAGAGTCCTGCCTCACACAGCGTTGTTCTTGCAGGTATGTGGCTGTTGCTGCTAAGAGAGGAGATCTCACGCTCTGGCCCAAGTTCTGCTGGGTCTGTAGAACCTTCCCCGATTGTAGGTGGTGCTGGTATAGAGGGGTCTACCGCACCGGCTGAGAAGTATGAGGCCTGGAGTGGGGTGCGTCAGGTTGGAAGTGGAGCTCTGTGTGACTCTCTCCTTTGGAGGTGGGGAGATGCCCTCAATTCCTGGAGCTTCATTTCATGATCCATAAGATGTGAATACTTACTTGTGTGCTTATAGTGAGGATCATAAATGAGGGAAATCCTACAAAATACTCACCCTTGTGCTTGGGACATAACGAAGGCTCAGTGCATTGTCAAATGCACCTTGGAGCCTCAACTTGGGTCCTGAGGCTTCCTGAGTGTGATCGGCCCTTTCCCCGGACAGGGGGCAGGTAGAGAGCCCCAGGTCCCCTGGATCAGTTCAACACGCACAAAGGAAATAATTAACATGTTTTTATTTACCTCGTATAGAAATCTCTGGTGTGATTCCTTGGGGCTAACTTTTCATCTCTCTGTTCTAAATGGTGCCCTAATTAAGCCTGTCTGCAGAACTTTTGCACTTTTCAATGAAATTGGAATGAACGAATAAAAATGCAGCTTCTAATTAGCACTTCCTGCAAATTAAAGAGATTACTCTTCCCCTTGGTGAAAGGCTGAAAGAACGGTTGCTGGGAAGAAAGAAGGATCTTTGAAATATAATTTCTCTTTTTGAGAAGAGTGATAATTCTTGGCAAGCACGCTGCTGCAAACGACAGACCCATCCGCAGGCCAACGTGTTCTGTGACCGTCGGCGTATCGGGGACCCCTCAGAGGAGTAGCTATAGTTACTGAAAGGGAAGAAAAAATTCTTGCAATAAACATTTTTTATAGGAAGTTATGCATGGGTGCATTTGTTAAATCGTTTTAAATAACTCCAGCACCTCATAAAAATAGGATTTGAAGGAACGCTGAAGTTTCATTTCAGGAGACGGTAACATCTGCATTTGCTGAATGATTTATAGCTGTGACATTAACCGAGCATTATCCAGAAAACACTGTTTGACCTCAGGCAAACTGGCGTGAGACACGGGCTTGTTCCCGGTTGAAATTTCCCTCTTAAATTTTTCATGAAGTTCTCCCGGCAGGGTCACTGTGGGGTTCTGAAAGAGCCTCGGCCTCAGATGGGCTCCAGCTCAGCCCTCCGAAAAGCATTTATTTTATTAACAGCCCCTCCCCTGCACTTCAATGCCACATAATAATATAGAAGGGGTTTAGGTCCATCCATTGTAAAATTGTCATTTTTCCATCCAAGCAACATCATATGAAACACTTAATTACTCATTACTAACGCCTGTCATGGTGTCATACGGGCCTCACTCATTTTGAAGGCACCAGGCCCGGCTTCTTCTCCTTGAAGGCTAACGGCCGCTTTCATCCGATTTCCTATGTGCCGCGCAGCTCGCGTGTCACTGTGTCCCCGCTCCCCCAAATCTTTGGGCAAGTAAATTCCACGCCGTGCAGGACGGGCTCTCGTGTGGTCACCCTCTGTGAGGACGAGAAACCGTTCCAACGGCCGCGGAGGGAGGGCAGTCTTCGCGATGGGACGGTTTTGGGAAGACAACCAACTCAGTGATGTCACAAGGCATGTATTTTTAAATGCGACACGCCTCTCGATTTTCAACACATCACGGACTTGTGCGCACACCTGCTTACGGACTCGGAATGATGGCGGTGGCAGCAGCAAGGTTCGCCTGCCTGCGCTGGGTCACCGCGCTCAAGGTGCCAGCCCTGCAGCCCCGAATATCACCCTCCAGATTCCCAGGGCAGAGCACCTGTGCTGGGGACGTGTCTAGGTGGCAGCCTGAGTCCCCGCCGGCGGCGAGGCATCCGGTATCACCTTCTGAACGCGACACGTGACTTTCATTCCGCTCACAGAGGAAAGTCTCATGCCGCTCTCTTCTTGGCCGTAGCTGGAAGCTGGAAGGGCGAGGACAGGAGGCCCCTGACCCCCACATTGAACAGGGGTCCGTAGAATGGCTTTCCTACCCCAGAGGAGGTCGTTCTCCCATCTGGGTGCAGAACCGCTGGAGGAAGCGTGTGGCCCGATGAGGGGAGAATTCGACATCCCCCATTTCCACGAGGTCCGTCATCCAGGGAGGTGGCTGCCTGGGAAGACCCACAGCGACCCTTCAGGATGACTCCGCGCTGGCCGGCCCCACTGCCCAGGCTTGCCTCTCTGCTGTGCCGAGCGCTCTGTCAGCTTCCAGGGCGGGAGCAGGTGTCCCCGTGGTCCTCACCACACTTTATTACGTAACATCTTCTATTCTTTTCCTTTAAAAAGAAGTCAAATGTATACTCTGATGAGTTTTGACAAATATCTACACACACTGTGTTCCTGTAATCAGATATAATTACAGAATATTCTCGTTACCTCAGAAAGTTCCCTCATGCCTCTGCCAGGACACTAGCATCCCCTCGGCCGACCGTGCGATCCTGCATCCACCCCGTCCGTCTTGAGCTTCGCTTGACAGAGAAGTAGAGAGACCGACGGGGATGCTGA
Organism: Ursus americanus; assembly: GCF_024610735.1. Taxonomy (NCBI): domain Eukaryota; kingdom Metazoa; phylum Chordata; class Mammalia; order Carnivora; family Ursidae; genus Ursus; species Ursus americanus. The sequence continues at coordinate 83,409,865 of NC_142133.1, read as the reverse complement.
TCTCTCTCCCCTTCCGTTCAGGCACGTCGGCTTCAGGTATTCTATGGCTCTGTTATCAGGGACAGTCACTTTGGGAACACTGGTCTTCCTCGAGAATTTACCTTTTATTCATCATGAATTTTCGCTCCTTACCTCTGTCTCTTTGCCTTGAAGTCTCTTCTGACTGATGTTGACGCGTCTCCGTGACCCTTCTCTGCACACAATTTGCGTTGTGCGTTTTCCCTCCTTTCGCTTTCAACCTGTCTTGTCCTTTACATTTACTGTGTGTCACTTAGAACTGCCTATTGTTGGTTCTTGCTCTTTGCTTGTCTGAAAATTGATGCCTTTTCATTGGAATTAGTATATTTATATTTTAGCTCATAATTTATATAGCTTGTGGGAAGTCTACCATGTTGCTATTTGTTATACATTTTTCCCGCCTCTTTTTTTTTGGTGTTTGTTTCATTTTGCTTCTTTATTCCTTGTGTCTCCCTTTTCTTGGGTTATATATTTATTTCTAGTATTCCATGGTAAGTCAGCTGCTGCTTTTAGACTGTAATTCCTTGTTTCGTATTTTTAGTGTTGCTCTAAGAAATTTAATATTTATCTTTTAAAAAATTTATTTATTTATTTATTTATTTATTTATTTATTTATTTATGTATGTAGAGTGCAAGCGGCAGGGTTAGGGGCAGAGAGACAAGGAGACACTCTCAAGCAAGCAGCGCTGAGTGCTCAGAGCCTGATGTGGGGCTCGATCCCACGACCCTGAGATCATGACCTGAGCAGATGCCTAACCGACTGAGCCATCCAGGCACTTCTAATATTTATTCATAAGTTCTTATGTTTCCTTGGCATCTATGTTATACTACAGAGTGGGAAGACTGACACTACCCAACGTCAAGATTTATGACAAAGCTACAGCCATTAGGACGTGTGGTGCTGGTGAGAGAGCAGGCAAATGGATCAGTGGAACAGTGTACAGACCCCGAAACACACCCACCTTCTTAAAGCAACTGATCTCTGACAAAGGAGCAAAGATAGTGCTTTCAACACACAGTGGAACAGCTGGACGTCGACATGCAGAAAAATGTATTTAAACACAGACCTTACATTCTTCATGGACTTTCACTCAAAGTACAGCACAGACCCAAATGTAAATGCAAAGCTATCAAACTCTTAGAAGATCACATACAGAAATCCTACAAGATTTAGGGTGTGGGGACAACACCAAGGGCACAATCCATGAAAGAAATAACTGGTAAGCTGTTCTTCATTAAAATCAAAATATTCTGCTCTGCAGAAACAACGTCAAGTAAATCCACAGAAAATCCACAGCCTGGGAGGAAATATTAGCAAAAGACACATCTGAGAAAGGACTGTTCTCTAAAATACACAAAGAACACCCACAGGTTAACAGTGAGAATACAAACACCTTTAAAAAGACCTTAACAGACACCTCACCACAGAAGACAGACAGATGGCAGGTGAGCCCGGGAGAAGAAGCGCTGCATCCGAGGTCATCGGGGAGATGCAAATCAAAGCAATGATGTTGTATCGCTACACACCTATCGGGAGGGCCAAAATCCAAAATGCCGGGGCGCCTGGGTGGCTCAGTTGTTAAGCGTCTGCCTTCGGCTCAGGGCGTGATCCCAGCGTTATGGGATTGAGCCCCACATCAGGCTCCTCTGCTAGGAGCCTGCTTCTTCCTTAGGGCGTGATCCCGGCGTTATGGGATCAAGCCCCACATCAGGCTCCTCCACTATGAGCCTGCTTCTTCCTCTCCCACTCCCCCTGCTTGTGTTCCCTCTCTCGCTGGCTGTCTCTGTATCTGTCAAATAAATAAATAAAATCTTTAAAAAAAATCCAAAATGCTGACGACACCAGATGCTGGCGAGGATGTGGAACAATAGGAACCCTCACGCTCTGCTGGTGGGAACGCAACACCGTGCAGCCACGTTGGAAGATAGTTTGATGACCTTTTAGAAAACCGAATGTACTCTTACCCTCTGTCCCAGCAATCACGCTCCTTGGCGTTTGCCAAAAGGAGGTGAAAACTTATGTCCGTACAAACGCCGGCACGTGAATGTGTATAGCAGCTTTATTCATCGTCACCCCAACTCGGAAGCAGCCAAGATGTCCTTTGTTAGGTGACGGGTAAGTACACTGTGGGCCATCCAGACAAGGGAATATTATTTAGTGCTAAAAAGGAATGACGTACAAACCGTGAAAATACGCAGAGGAATCTTGAGTGCACATTGCTAAGGGAAAGAACCCAATCTGAAAAAGCTACAAAACGTAGGATTCCAACTCTATGATGTTCTGAAAAAGGAGGCTGTGGAGTCTACAAAACGTCAGTGGTTGCCAGGGTTTGGGGTAAGAGGGTGGGGGGAGTGGGGGAAGCAAGGGAACTGTTGCATGTGATGTTGTCATGGTGGACACATGTCATCGTTCATGTGCCCAAACCCCCAGAATGGGCAATGCCGGAAATGACCGCTATGGTCAGCTTGGAGTTCAGGTGATGAAGATGTGTCAAGCTAGGTTCACGATGTAACAAATGTCCCGCTTTGGGGGGGTGGCTGTTGATGGGGGGAGGCTTGGACACGTGGGAGCAGAGGGTATATGGGAACCTTCCTCTCAATTTTGCTGTGATCCTAAAACTGTCTTAAAAACATAGATAGCATTTAAAAAAAATAAAAGTGTGTGGTCTTCTACGAAGTTTGACCAACCGTTGGAAATGAGGCACACTCCCTTCTCATATGCCTCTTTCCTCTCCTGCCTTTGATGTTATCCTTCATGCTGTTGACCTGGATCTCAACTTTTCTCCATCCCCCTCCCTGCTGTGTGTGTGTGTGTGTGTGTGTGTGTGTGTGTGTGTACTCTGCAGACAACAAAATGTTCTTTGCTCCAAGCTCCAATCCTGCAGAGAAGAGCACTCGCATTTATCGCGTTACTACTGCAGACCAGGCACTTAGTACTTTCAGATGTGACCCACTGTAATCTTCACAATAACCTTGTAAAGTGGGTGCATGAGCGAATTGGGACTCAGAAGACTTCAATACTTCCCCCAGGTACACAACAGGAGGCTGGTAGAGTGTGAATTAGAACCCAGTTCTGCAACATGCCAGAGCACATGCTGTTTCTAGTGCCCAAGGCTCTGGTCCCTGGGGGAGGCAGGACTGGCTTGGAGGAAAACGAAATAGCTTTCAGCTGTTTCTTGACAATATCCAACTGAATCAACCTGATTTAAAATTTGTCCTCATTCTTTACTTTTGGTGGTAAATTGGATATCAAATGTATGCATTATTGAATTTCATGTTCCAAATTACCCATTTGTAACATAAATTCTTTTCATTAGTGCTTTAAGTTGGTGAGTGGCATTCGTATGTAATAAATACAAATCCTGCCCCTGCAGGAGAAGTCGGTCAGAGCACAGAGCACAGAGCACAGAGCAGTCCCTGAGCTGAGCATTAGGACCTTAACAGCATTTCTCACGGGCTCCCAGGAGAGCACCTGCAGGCTGGGCGGGGAGGGGCCAGCGGGGCTCTCTGGTGGTCTCGGAGAGGAGCACAGCTACTACTACAGCACGACCATCACTTCCACGCCCGGCCAGTCTAGAGATGCTCATCGGTTCTGTTCTGAGCACCTTCAGGAACTGGGGTACTTTATGCAGATTCTCTCATTTTCCTGTAACCTTATGATCCATCCATGAGGTGAAGGAGCCATCAAGTTACGTGGTAAAGTAAGGCACGCAGGTAGTGAGTGGCAGAGTCCAGACTCAAGCCCAGCCAGACGCGATGCCCAGCGTCGGACAACGGTTTTGTCATCATCAGGAGTGGGCTACCTGTTCCTGGCGTTTGTCCTGAGCAACTCTGCCCCGAGGTCCAGAGGGGATTCTTGTAACTGAACAGCCCCAGCTATGACACTTCAGAAAGCTCTGGGACGGCTTCTGCCATGACCTGCTGTAATCCAACAGTCAACGTGTGGGGATGTTTGGAGACACGTCCGCCGTATTAAAATACGTGCTGCTCAGATAGCACTGGGAGTGCAGGGCTGTGCTGGGAACATGGGGACCAGGAAAGAGGAAGGACAAGCCCCACCTCTGGTCAGGCCTCTGCAACTTCATCTGTTTGTCACACGGTTTGAAGAGAGAGGGAAGCCCTTGCTTCACAGGGGGGCCCCTGGTTTCAGAGCAACACCGCCCTCCCGCCCCGGCATTCAAGCCTCCATCAGCGGGAATTAAATGCGTGTCCTGGCCGTGTGCCCAGACTCCCTGGCAAGGCCTCGCTGTCTGCCCCTCCCCATCCTCACGGACCTGCTGCACTCTCTGTTTGGGGTAAGTCAGGATCGTCTGATTGTACCCGTTGACCTGTTTACAAGCCACCAAGAAAGCTGTGGGCCCTGGGGTCATCTCTCGTCCCATAACCCAGGACCTCTGGGACCCAGGAACAGGCCTGGCTCATGGGCATGTGACCTGTGTGGTCCTCTTTTAGGGACAAGCACACAAAGCACTGCTTGGTTTAATGCCCCAAAGTTGCCATGTTGAGCTTCTTAATGATTCCTGGCAAGGGGTCCACACTGTCATTTTGCACCAGGACCCAGGTAGCCAGTTCTTTGCAGACTCTCAACTCTGAACCATGTCTTCCCCCCAACTCCCCACAGCTCTGCGATATGCCCTCTGGAACCCGTAACCATCTGCAGACTCTCTTATAGCTTCACCCTCTCTCTGAATGTTTTCTTTGCTTCCTTCCGTATGCCCAGCCTACTTCTTGAAGACCCTGCTTCCCTCCTTCTTCTTGCAGAGAACGGAGGGGGACTCCCTTCGTCCTACCCGCTAGAGCTGCACTCCCACCAGCACTGGTGTCCACGCTCCCTGCCTTCCCACAGAGGATGCCTCTGCTCTCAGCAACGACGCACCCTCTCCCCGGGCACCTCGCCCCCACCCTCTTGTCCTTCCAGGACTTTGCTCCAGCATGTTTTCCATCGTTTGCATCGTGGATGCCTCCCTCTGCTCGGATCTTCCCATCGGTGTGCCAACATGGTACTATTTCTCCCATCCTTGAACAGCTGTCTCTGCCCCCACTCTCCCGCTTGCCCTCCTCATCGCCCCCTTTCCTTCCATAACACCACACATCGACACTCCTGTCAGTGCTCTCCTCGTGCTCTGTCTCCATCTCTGAACCTCTGTGTCTGGACCACCAATGCCCTTCATGCTGCTGATTCTCGGGTCAGCCCCGAGCTCGACTTCGGTGGTTCTTCTGTCTTCCTTGAAACTGTCTCTTCCCCTGCTGTCAGGGGCCACCCCCTGCATTCTCTTTCAATGTCACTGACACTGCTTCTCAGACCCCACTGACTGTCATCTCCCAGAAGTCCCAGTGTGGGAGCCCCCAGGATCCCACCCGGGTGGTCTCTGCGCCTGCAAGTTTCCCAGGGTCTCAGCTTTCCATACTGCTTTTGCTGATATTTCTCCAGCCTGAACATGTGCCGGGATCCCACATCACAGATGTCCTGCTAGTTGATCCCTCCACCTGGACACAGGTCTACCTGCATGTCAGTAAATAACTACTCAGCTCTGCCAACGACCATGGCAAACTCTTGTGCTCTGTTCCCCTTTCTCTCCGACCCCACACTCAACATCCCAGCAGCCCCACTGGCTCCATCTTCAAAATATACTCAGGATCACACCATTTCCTGCCGCTGTGTGGGGGCCGACCCACACCCCTCCTCTGGGCCGCTGTCTAGATGCCTGCTCTTCCCCCAGGTGGCTTTCTACCCACAGCCAGAGGGGTCCTTTCAAACCATGAATTATCACGTCCCTCCTCTGCGCGAAGCTCTCTGAGAACTTCGCATGTCCTACACGTGAAAGCCCCTGGTTGGCATCGCCTGCAGCCCCTGAGCAGGTCCCTACCTCCATGGCCTCCTGCCCTGTGCACTGGGGCTCCCTGTCTGCAAGCCGCGGGGCTCCCTGCTCTCCTCAAACAGGTGCTCCCTGGGGCCTGTGCTGGGCGTGTTTGCACACAGGTGTCTGCTGGCTTGCCCGTCCCTCTGTTCCTGCGGCTCTTGGTCGTGCTGTCACAATGTCCGTGCCTCGTGACAGTCCTCGCTTCCCGCCAGGTCTTTGTTTCCTGCGCTGTCCTTACCACTATCTCAGTCACTCTGTATTTTATTAATTCATGTGGTCCCTCCCCTCCCTAGAATGTGAGCCCTTCCTAAACGTGGGGGTCTTACCTGTTTTCTTCACTTCTTTATCCCTACTGTCTAGAATAGGGCCTGGTCTATCAATATTTATTAAATAAATGGGGAAAGAAGCACAAAGGCTCTTAGGTATGCAAAATCAATGCCAAATCTGTGTGCTAAAATTTACATGCTTAATTCCTAGGGAAGCTGCTTCTGGCCTGCTGCTCTAATCTGAAGACTTTCAATCTCAAACGAGCTTGATGATTTGAGTTTCCAGGCTACGACAACCAGAAGCAAACTGGTTGAGCTGAGGGGGAGTGGGTGCGGGCGTGCTGGCGGGTGCCCCCCATGGCCTGGTGGAGAGGGGGCGCCAAGAGCTCCAGGAGCACTTGAGAGCCGAGCAGTGTCACAGCCTGGGCTGTGGCCGCACATGAACCGCCTGTGCAACCCGCCAGCGCCTGCGGAGATGATGCACTGTGCGGGTGATGGACAGCTCTGTAGAGCCGAGCAGGAGTCCGCAGAAAAGGAATACATGGATTCCAAATGTTCCCTTCGAGGAGGCAAGCACGTGCAGAAAACGTTCAGAGAGATGTCTGTCGCGGTTAATTTTTTAAAAAAGATTTTATTTATTTATTTGTGAGCAAGAGCGAGAGCACGAGTGGGGTGGAGCCGAGGGAGAGGGAGAAGCAGAGTCCCCGCTGAGCAGGGAGCCCGATGCGGGGCTTGATCCCAGGACCCTAAGATCGTGACCAGTGTTGAAGGCAGATGCTTCACCGACTGAGCCCGTGGTTAATTTTCTTAAAGCTTTGGTTCCTTTTTTTTTTTTTTTTGGTTTTAATAAGCCAGACTTTATTTTTTCAGGGACCCATGGTAGTGAGAATAAAAAGAAAGGATTCCACTTAACATTTAGTTATGAATTGTACTTTCAGAAGGATTTTCAGTCATCCATAAATCTAAGCATAATTGCCACCATTTTACACGTAAGAACAATGAGGCATAAAGGAACAAATTTTAGATTTCATAGGAGTGCATCTCAACCCTTGCCACTCTTTAGAATTATCTGGGGAACTTAACAAAAAATGTTCTTGGTTTCTACATTAGGCCACTTAAATCAGAATCTCTAGGGTGAAACCCAGGCATCAGGTAATTGTTTGTTTAAGAACCAAAGCTTTAATTACCTGATTACTTAAAGCTTTGGTTCTTAAACAAGTAAGCAGGCATAATTTGGACATTCCACTGATGGAGAATAGAGCTAACTCCCCCAAAGCCAGGTCAAGTCTTTACTGAATAGCACTCCAGCCTTATAGGAGTTTTCCAGCTAACTTGGGAAATAGATACAAACCACAAAAAGATACAGCCAAGGAACAGTTAAGCCTTCTCCGTGGCACCGACCCAGACTCATGGGAGTCCAGCAGCAGGGCACCGGCCTGGGCTGGGACAGGTGGAAGGGACCCGAGAAGCCATGGCCCAGCTGCACGTTCAGGCAGGCAGGGACCCTGTCTTACCCGTCTCTGCATCCTCGCCATGGACAGCAGCTGCCCTGTAGAGGTACTCTGGAAGTTATTGATTGAAACATGTTCAGTTGAGAGCTGGGAGAATGCTACAGCTGTGTGTGCGAGGGGAGGGTTCCTTGTGAGAGAGCCTCCATCCAGATGAGGTGGGGATGGTGTCAGAGAACATGGGGCACCCACACCAACACAGCTGTCCCCTGAAGACCTAAGACCCCTGCAGAGGCGCTTGGGCTCCCAGACGTTAGGGAGCCAGCGTGAGCTCCCAAGGCACAGGCTGCAGAGCCCCCGGGGGATGTGACGGGTGCAGAGCATGTGGCATTCCAGGGGCGTGGGTTCAAATCACGGCTCTGTTGTTGTGCAATGGGTACGTCCCTGACCTGTCTGTAGCTCAGGGTCATCTTCCGCAAGAGTGTCCTTACGGACTTCCCAGAGGCTATGACAGCAATATTGTAACTACTGTGCACGGAATGCGAGTGTGTGTGCCCTTGGCCACCACACGGGAGCCCCGCCTGCTGCGTGGAGGACTGTGGGAACTTACGCTGGCTGCAGAGGGTCGACACGGAGGAAGGGATGGGAAGAAGGAAAACGACAGCGGAAGGAAACCCCTAACAGCACCTGCTACACGAGACGTTTGGGTGTTGGGCAGGGCAAATTCCCTTCTCAGTTCTACCAACCTGAGCGTTAGTCAGTTCTGCTGAAATAAATCCTGAACGAGCCCTGCACACTGACGCTGGGGGAAGACCACAGAATGGAAGCGCATGAAGTCAGTGGGAACAGGGCTTCCCTAGCAGCGGGGACCCGCGGGGTCTGCTTCCAGCCCCCTGGGGAGCCCTGGCGATTATCCAGCCCTAACTGTGAACGCGGGCTTTTACCTGCTGGATTCCTGGGGTCGTTACTGATCCAGGGCCGGACAATTCACGTTCACAGATGCCACTTCGAGTGCACAGCCCTGCTCTGTTTGATGCCCAGAGCGTTTCCTGGTGCTGCTGGCAGAGGGAGAGGGACCCCTCCGTTAACCCTCTCCTCCGCTTGCTCCCACTCGACCCTAGGAGGACACCACGGGCTTCCCCGGGCAGACGCGCTGTCTTCCCTCCGGGCTGTGGTGAAGAGTGGTTGTGCGGGGGCATTAAGGCATATGCTCCTTGGGGGGTGGAAGGGGAGCCTGCTGCTTACGTGATTCCCAGCAAATGTTAGGGTCAACAATCCGGGCAGAAGAAGTTGTGCGTCTTTAAAGACGGGGCCCCTGCGAGTGGGGTTGCTTCGCCACCATTTCTGTTGTGCTTTGTCTGCACCCCCTCCCAGCCCTGTTCCCTCGGATGCACTGAACCCCTGGCCTGCCTCAGCTATGGGCTCAGCGGTTGAGTTGGGGACCAAAAATATCTGATTATTTCAGCCCATTTCTTCCTGAGATCTTAGGTTTAGGAAAAGGTGAAAATGTCCAATGATGTCCCTTTTGGGTTGGCTTCGTTCCTGCCTCAGGGAAAACACTCAGACATACCCGCTGAAGGCTGAGAGAAACTCCCAGGCGACCCCGGATGGCACAGTCTCTGTGATCTGTCCTCTTTCCAGAGGCAGCCCGTCGAGCTGTCCTGCACCGATGCCATGGACATCGTGGTGGCTGTGACAGTAGGAGGGAAATTTCAATTTCAAAGCCTGAGTCCATCCTTCCCGCTGGTGTGTCCAACCCGAGTCCTGGCGGGGGACCGCCCGCACCACGCCGCGTGGGCTGCAAACAGCCACGGGTCTGACTGCAGTCACGGGTTCCCAGCCCAGCGCGGGCGCGGCTGGCGGAGTCGCCCTTCCCTGGGATTCCGTCAGGGTGGAAGGCAGAGAGTCATTCTGGGGAGAAGTAAATCAAGATGAAACCAAACCTCAGCGCATCCGCAGGGGCCCAGGTCCCTTCACACAAATGAGCCAGGAACTCACCTTTGTTGTTTCCACTGTGTTTGGGGTTCATGTTCCCTTTCTGGGGCTGAGGCATTGCCAGGATCAGTTTGGACAGTTCGGTGGGGAAGAAGGAGGGACAAAGAAGGGGATTTCATTTTATTTTTTTGAGATTTTACTTCTTTATTTCATAGAGAGAGCATAATTGCACAAGCAGGGGGAGGAGCAGACAGAGGGGGAAGCGGACTCCCCACTGAGCAGGGAGCCCGATGTGGGACTCGATCCCAGGACCCCGAGATCACGACCTGAGCAGAAGGCAGATCCTTCACCGATGGAGCCACCCACGTGTCCCAAGAAGGGGACTTTACAACTTGTTTTGCTTTTGTCAGATGCAAGCTGAATGGGAGTAAGCAAACTACTGGGGCACTACGATCTGCCCACTTCTGCAGCCCTCACCAACCTCAGGGCCTCCCAGGAGCCCCGCGGGCTGCTCCGCCATGTGGTCCACACGTTCTCCCTTCTCAAGCTTCCTCCTGGAGCCTGAGCCCCCTGCCCTCGCTCTCCTGTCTCACTGGCTGCTGCTGTTGGAAATGGGTCAGCTCTCAAGCCCAGGGCAGCTCAGCTCCCAGACATCAAGGCTATAGCTATTTCCATTCCTCTGTTCCAGCCATTTCCTTTCTCCATTGCCAGGGGCCGAGCCTGGGGAGCTTCCAGACCCAACGTCAGGGTGAGCCGGAGTCCACCCAAGCCCTCCCTTCTGGTACTTGCCTGTGTTAGCAGCACGAACACTAGGAAGGGAAACAGTGCAGGGCAAGCACGGAGCCCCTTTCCATGGGGCCAGTGTTCCACACAACAGACTTTTCCAGAAATACTGATCTATTTAACGTCTGTTCTTTAGCTTAAATTGTTCATCGTTCCTTCAGATATGTATTATCTGCCTCTTCTTCGCGGGCAAGCTGTCTGAGGGCAGAAGCTTCACGAGCAGACACGTGGGGCGGAGCCACGCAGGGAAGTCGGTGGTGATACTTCCCGGGGAGGAAAGAGGCACGCAGGGCTGCGAGTGCGGGAGGCTGGGACCCACTTGGAAGGAGTGGATGTAGGACACGGCTTGTGGGGTTTGCTCCCATCTGCGGAATCTGGGGCGCTCGTCCCGTTAGGGTGCAGCATCAGCTTTTCCTCCCTTTGCATACGGACAGGTTGCTGTGCATTAGAACATGGTGAGGATTATCCTGCCTCACCCCACGGGGGCATCAGAAGGTGGTGAAGGCCCTGCCTTGTTTTCCAGATCACTCACTTGCATTTGGAGCCCTGAACCACCATGTCAAAAGTTCAGCCTCCCCAAGGTTGCCATGCCGTGAGGGAGCGTGGGCCAAGTGGAGGGGCCTCGTGCAGGGGCTCTGGTCCACGACGTGGCTGATGTCCCTGCCGACAGCAGCATTCACGGCCTCTGGGTTATCCTGGCTCCCAGATGTGGACGTCCCTCCAGGCCTGAGTGTCCCCAGCCGAGGCCCCAGGCATCGCGGAGCAGACAGCAGCCCTCCTCCTGTGGCCTCCTGTGACCCTTGACCGCACGAGTAGGAGACAATGCTGGTTGTAAGTTCTGACATCTGGGGGGTGCTGTCGTACAGGAATGGTAACCTGGTAACTCTGGTGGAGGAGGAGATAAGGATGAAGCTGGAGAAAGAGGCTGAGCTCACTTAGGAGGTCTCTTGGGTGCCAAGACCAGGAATTTGGATTTTATTCTGTAGACCAGCGGTTGGCAAACTTTTTCTGTAAAGGGCCATATGGTAAATATTTTAAGCTTTGTGGGCCATATCCAGTCTCTGTTGCATTTTCTTCTTCTTCTTTTTATTTATTTTTTTACAATCCTATAAAAATGTAAAACCATTTTTAGCTCAGGATCATATAAACACAGGCAGCTGGCCAGATCTGGGCTTCAGACTGGAGTCTGCCAGCCCTGCCACGGGCAATGTGCAGCCAAAGGAGTTTTCACAGGAACGAGTAAACGGATCTGACTTTAAACATAACATCAACCACCGTGGACGTACTAATTCCAGATGTTATAAGAGAACTACATTGATACATCATGTGGGTTTTCAAATGCAAGAGATGGATACAAACCGATCTTTGCTGTGTTCAGATATGAGGCACTAACGCATCCCAAGGAAGCAGGTGAACGATTCTGGGCGCGAACCACTATTTCTTGTGGCAAGAGGACCCGGGACGTGTATTGTGAAGATTTTTGAAATCTTACTGTCTGAATAACTGATGTGTTTATAATGATTTCTCAAATGTCCTTTATCAAAAGTTTTATGTGAGATTAAGAATCTTGGATGCTGTTGTTCTCTTTCTGCTCTAGGACATTCTGAAAATGGAGATGTGTTGTCTCTCTGTTTTTTCAACTGGAATATTTTGAAATAAATAATGATCCTAACAGTTTTATATCGTGCCATCTGTGCGAGAGAAAACTTTGTCAGGAACTGCGAGCTGCAGAGTGGAGCCGTTGTCACGTCCTGCGGTGGCCGCCGAGCATGCTTCGCAGAATTCAACAGAAGTGCACATGTGAAGTTTCTTTCAGTCGGTGCGAAAATTATATCATCTACCCACTTGTCGATGCAAAGCGCATGTCAAGGCCTCCGAAACGCACTCATTTCCATTCTGGAAAGGCGTTCTTGCGTCATGCACGTTTAGCTCACATAACTTTACCTCCGCCCACCTGAGAGAGAATAACCCAGTTCCCTCAAACGTGAGGCAGGAATTTCCGGCCACACGGTCGCTCCAGGGAGGTACAGGGAAACACGATTGAAAACTGCAGATGGAGGCTTCAGCAAGTGGTTCACCTAGCTGAGTGTGAGTTGCCCCATCTGTAATCTGGGAGCGAACGAACGAGCCCGTAAATGCACAGCGAGTGGGTAGCAGATTAATCCATGTCCGGCTCCTCCATTAGCATTGCTCTCTTTCCTGTTTCCAAGAGTTTTGTGACACAGGATGCTGTCTACATGTTGTCGATGGTAACACTGCATCTCAGCTTCCCGGCTTTGTGTAGCGGTGAACTATAAAATAAGGTAAAGCAGGTGGGAACGGTGAGAGATACCAAGAAAAATATCCTTTACAACTGTACGAAAAGTATTCATTTCACAGCTCGTGAGAAGGAGTTGTTAATTTCTTGTAAAAGTTAAACGTCTTTGGGCCAAGTCAATTACAATAATACTTTTCTTGGTAGCATTTTCTGGTTATAATTATAAGTTTCCTTAAGCACCTTCTTCTGAACTGAGCCAAAGCCAAGCAGATCCCAATTCTCACAAGACATTTCACTTGGTTTTGTAAAGCCATATTATTTACTGACGGGAGGATTTGGGATGCTTGTTTTCAGCCTTAACTGTAGCTGAAGCCACTGTGGTTCCTTCTGTAAACCTCAGTTCCTCGTATTCTTTCCCTTTTTATTCCAACTTCTCCCCAACGATGTACTATCCCACTGCCTCCTGACAGCACAGAGATTTTAGTCTCACGCCTGGCTTTCTCCCTTGCCGTTGGTCCTTCCATAAGACCAGAGGACCCGCGATGGAGCCAACAGATACAATCAGGCTCATCTCTTAAATTTTTTATAATTCTTATTAATTCTCTGTCTCTGTCTCTCTCTCAAATGAATGATACAGTTAAAAGACTCGATCGGATAGAGCAGATCCAGCAGGCATCAGAGTGTGGAAGTCAACACGTCGACTTCCATTCCGGTTTGTGAGGCTCCAGAGCTCACCCTACCAGTCGTTATCTGTGTGCGAGCTGAGTTACCCAGCCTCCCCGTGGTTCTGTTTCCTCACCAGTACCATGGGGATGTCGGTAGTAGTCCATAATCCCATAGTGCTGTGTCCAGAGTCAAGTGAGGGAAAATACTATAGCCTCAGAGCAGTGCCCGACCCGTGAAATATGCTTGCCATGTTTATTACAATTTTACAAAGGATTCTAGTAAGTGGCATTCAAGGCATTATGAGCCTTAGTGGATAACATTTCTAGATCCATCAGAGGAGAAACAGCATGCAAGTGTCCTTTATACATTCTTAAAATTGCAGAAAATTCAGGTGGCTATTTTTCTTTGCTTCAAATTAGAACTGTATTAACCTGTAATGATTGGAGATCTGGTACATATTTGGCTTGTAAATCTAGATATCTATGTTGACCTGCTAGACAGTTGAAGAGAGTGATCTCTATGAGTTAGGAGCACAAAGTGGCTATTAACATCGTACATTCTTCACAATAACATGGCCCAGCGACTGACTTTCCAAGACAGTGGTAGAATCCTTGATACCTATTTTGTTTTGCCCATTCTAAACCATACTGTGTTTTCTTTAATAATTATGTTTTTCACTGTAAAAGGCACGTTGAGAAAGTTCAGAAGTATCGAGCGTCCGGTCCCAGCGGCCTGATTGTGAGGGTCTGGCGTAGCGCTAACGCGAACACAGCCAGCACGGCTTTGGGTGAAGAAGTCCTACTTGCTCGCGAGCTGTTACAGTCGCAGAGAATGGTTAACAACAGTTTACAGGAAGGTCCGTGCTTGTGTCCAGACTGTGTGTGTGTATGTGTGTGTGTGTGTGTGTGTGTGTGTGTGTGTGTACAAGGAATGGTACAAAGATGAGAAAGAGCTATAGAATAGTGAAGACACAGAGCAGAGAAAGAGAAGTGTTTTAACTCCAGACCCTGATCTGACCATGGAGGGGTTAGCAGGTAAAAGGGCCATCCTCCGTCACCCTCTGCGAGAGGGATCCAGGCAGCTCAGGACCCAGAGGGGCGCAGGCTGGTAGCCCGAAGCCCGAAGCATTTATACAAGCCAGGACAACTGCCACGGCGACAAGCACAGTGAGAAAGAAGGAATCCTCTGTGGGATAGAGGAAGAGGGGCTGGCATTTCACGGGCATCACTGAAGAGAAGCAAATCTTCCTTGGGAATTCCACTGGCATAGACTCAGCACACACAATGAGACTTTTTTCTGGAAACAAAAGTCGGTCCAGACACAGGAAAGGGATGCAAGAAAAGCCTGGGGTGGTGGTGATGGCCATGCCGAGCTGCAGCAGCACGGAGAGAAAGGAATTCCGAGAGGACCAGAGCAGAGACTGCTATAATCACACCTGAGTTTTTTGGTTTGTTTTTTTTTTAAATTCCCTATTGGGGATGGAATTGAAAGTTCATTTTGAAACCCAGCTGAGTACCACTTGTCAATGTGTTGCATGTAATTGTGCTGAAATTAGCTGAGTATACTTCTTATGCGGGTTCAGTCATTTTTAATCCTTCGAATTTCTTCATGAAATCCCAATTTACATCACATCTCAAGGAATCTGAGTCAGGTAAGCTGATAGCTATCTCCTGCTGTGTAACAAAGGACCGCCAAATTGAGCAGCTTAAAGCAGCAAACATTTTGTCCCAGTTCCTTTGCTTTACACTCATGGGCAAGGCTACCATCAGGGCGTTGCCCAGGGACTCACTGGGACCATGGATTAGGGAAGGATCTGTATATGCCCCATTCATCACTTTACTGATGGCTGTGGGACCAGGCCGCAGCTGCTTGCTGGCTGTGTTTCTTGTCGTGCGCACCTCCCCAGCATGGCAGGTGCCTCCTGAAAGCCAGCGTGGGGGAGGGGAGAGAGAGGTCCGCTGGCAAGGCAGAAGTCCCAGTCTCTGTAACCTTGGCAAGGGACTATGCCCCCTCAACACTGCCTGTTCTCTCGGTAGCAGTGGCTGTTTGAGGGTGAATACCAGGAGGTGGGCATCATGGGGCCATCACGGGGCCAGCACCGGGCCATCGGAGCCACACCATGTTTTTCCTTTCGCAGCCAAGGAGTCATGGGACAGAGTGCATAGAACTAGGGAAGCGGCACCCTTCGCAAACGGTATCTACAGGCTAAGCCCTTGCCGGTGTGCAGACGATCCGGGCCCGCCTTCTTGGGCTCCTGGTTCCGGGAAGCAGAGAAACCTAGTGGAGAGTGTGATGGTGTCTCAGGAGGGCTCCCTAAATCATAGACCCTTCCTGCTTCAGTGATTTTCGTGACGGTGGCAGCCACCCTTGACAAAAGCCCGGTACCGTGGCTGCAAAGTCCACGGAGGCCGGCTCGCCCTCTCCACCCTCCCCTGACTCCCGAGATGCTCCCTGGGGGCGGCCACTCTGGTGGCTATTAGGCTTCCTGCGGCTTCCCTCCTCTCTCACGACGCCCCTACTGCGCGGCAAATCCTACTCACCTGTCAGCGGTCGGCTTCAAGGTTGCTTCGTCTGCGAGTTCGTCCCTAACCACCCACAACCCGGAGTCTGTCGTCCCCTCGGCAGGGGCCCATTGCATTTTGCACTCGCCTTTATGATTCGGCTTTTCCTGCCTCCCTCCCCCTCCCCCCTCCTGCTGCTGAGCTGCTGCTATTGCTACTACTCTTATTACCGCTGTTGCTGCTCCTACCACAACAGTACTACATCCCTGAACCGAATTATCTCCACCTATGAGAAAGCAGCCGGGAGGCACACGGGAAGTATGGGGGGAAGAAGGAGGTGGGGCAGAGAAGACGGAGATGAGGCGGACCCTGCAGAATTCAACGGACCGCACCCTTCAGGTCCGGTGCCCAGCAACTCCAGCGGTGGCCACTAGAGGGCAGTGACAGCCCACATTCTGCTGCTGCGGGTGCTGCGGTACTCCTGCTCCTGTTACTACTATGCTACTGCTGCTCTGTTCCTGCGACCACTGCTGTTCCTAGTGCTGCTACTCCTGCATTAGCACTGCTGCTGCTGCTGCTACTACCATTGCTACTCCTGCCTTACCACTGCTGCTTCTACTGTCACTGTGGCCGCCATGCCTACTACCAGGCTGCTATTACTATCGTTATTGCTACTCAACTAGTATTACCACTGCCGCTACTATCCCTATTGCCACTACTACCATTACCACTGCTACTAATATTACTATTGCTACTACTCCTATTACCACTGATGCTATTACTACTACTACTACTACTACTACTACTACTACTACTACTACTACTACTACCACCACCACCACTGCTGTGCTACTATTACTATTGCCACTACTACTCTTACTACTGCCAGTGCTACTATCACTCTTGCTACTACTCCTGTTACCACTGCTGCTACGACTATTACTTTTATCAGTGCTACTACTACTATTTCTTCTAGTGTTATCACAACTACTTTGCACCTGCTACTGCTACTGCTTTGGCCACAAGTACTGCTCACTCCACCACCACTATTACCACTATCTTCTAGTATTTATTGAATGTCAAAGGAAGGTGCTATGTTGGTACTTTACATATTAGCTTATTTTATCTTCTTTCAAATTTAAAAGGTAGTTATTAATATTTAAAATTTTTTTTCTTTCCAGAGAGGAAGGAAAGAGGCACAGAGACACTAAAAAGTGGTCCTGAGTCCTGGAGCCAGTGTTTGTTTACTTCTATGCTCTCTTCTGGGTTGGAAGTTCCAGCAGTTCAGGCACCTCATTTGTTGGTTTGGGTAGATCTAGAATCGAACCCCGTGCTCGACATAGACACGGTGACTATTGAATAAATCAGAGTAAAAAATCGGAATCCCTTGTGCGCAAGTACTCACCACTTGGTGGCTCACTTTCTGGTTTTCTAGAGGTAGTAACACCACCTGCGCGGACCGCATGACCCATGAACCGAGTAGCCGTGTGAGGTCCTGATGCCTGGGACGTGCGCAGTGAAGGCTGCCATCTTTGCATACAAAACAAAGAACTGAACTCGGGCAGTGGATTTCGCGGGTTACAGAGGCTTGCCTTGCAGATGGTCCCAAGCATAGCAACACAGTGACCACAGAGAAATGGAGGCGGAAGGTCTCACGTATCTGCATGCCGAGTGGACGCAGCACCCAGCAACATGTGACTGTGCCTTCAATGCAATTAATTGGGCTGAAGAGGAAAAGCTGACGGATGACCCCATGTCTAGTCAAGTGCAAGACTGAGTGAAGCTCGTTGTGCCGGTGCGAGGGCGAGAGGAGATCGTAGGTGTAGGGGTGGTGGAAACCTGGAGAGCCCTCTATGGAAGACACCGTGGTGTGAGAGGCTCGGGGACAGACTGATCTCCAGGCTCCTTACTACTGGCCTGGAGTACACAACCTTCCCTGGGCAGTTACCAGCACCTGCCGAACCAGGTTTTACTTTAATGCAGAAGCACTTGGTGGTGTTGGTGGCCTTTTCTCTGCATTAAGTGATCTTTATCTTGAACGAGTAATATTAGGTCACCAGGAAATGCTTCTGGCTACCAGCTATGTTTCTGGCTTTACAATAAACTTGAAAATTACCTATGTTCCCCCAAATTCAAGCTATGGGGACTTGAAGCATGTTTCCCGTGGTTACCCTTTAGACCCTGGCACTCCGTCATCTGTCTGATCTCGTATTGCTCACCTTGGGGTCAGTGAAGTAGGACGTTGTCAAGTGGTGCTTGGAAAGGCAGTGTTTCCATTCTTTGCAGCAATAATGGCTTCAAAGGCTCCTCCAGGCTCTCTCAGCACGACCCTCCTGCCCCACAGCCTGAATCCAACTTTGCTTTGCAAGGGTTCCCCCACCGCCTCCTGTCACAGACGTCCCCAGGTTCTCTGCCATCTATTGTTGAACTTGCTGGCTGGAAGCCCTTGGTTGGTGGCTTTGCCCTTTTACAAATAATGGAGCCGTGTTTTCCGCTGTTCAGTCCCTCATGAGTCTACTGAACTTTTCAAAATGTCAGAGAGAGAGAGGGAGGGAAAGCCAGTCACTGGCTAACTGTTCCTGTTCTCTAACATTCCGATGCACGTTATTAACACCAAAAGTTTGTCTTCTCCACACTGACTACTCTTTACGATTCCAGAGCTTGTCTCATGGTGAGTCTGCCTTTTTCTGGGTCTTCTTTCTCCCCCCTGAAGATGGGTAACAGCCTTTCTGGTTTAATGAGAGGTCAGTAACCCTGGAGGGTGCAGGGTGGATCCCTGTCACCGTGGTTACACCGACTCCACGCTCCGGAGGCTGGCTGGGCACCGGCCCCACCTACACCCAGGATTTACGATTGCGGGTGAAGTGGGAGACAGCAAACCCTTTCTATGCTGTGTTGTCAGTAAGCAATGGACTGAACCCCCAATGAAGACCCTGAATGTTTACCTGGGATTTGAAAGTTCTGTGTTATTTTTGCTGTTTAGTAAAACAGCCGTGTTGATGCCACACAAAGTAATTTTGGCGCATGAGATTCGGTGTTGACTCCTTTCCTTACAAAGTGGGTTAATTTGGGGACCTGATTTAATCGTAAACTTAGTTCCATCCACTTCTATCCTCCTTTGACCCCACTGAGGGATTGTACATCTCCATCTGATGTGATCATTGATACGGCTTGATTTGTTCCGTCATATTATCACTTGTTTTTATTTTAAGGGGGGAGGTCTATCTGATTTCTGTCCCCCTGCTAGTTTTTCTCCTACTATCTTTAGGGTTAATCAAATATGTTTTGCATTCCATTTAAAATTCATTTAAATTTGTGTTTATTTATTTTTTGCATTATTTTAGTGTTTGCTTTATGGGTTACTCTATATCTTTAACAAGTCTCCTTAGATTTAATATTCATTTACTTGATTTAAATTTAGAAAACTTGCTCGTTTTTGTCAAATTTATATTTAAGAATTTTATTATTTTGTCTACTGTAAATGAATTATTTTATTTTTCCTTTTTGTTAATAGAATGAGAAATAATTCTTCCTTTTGTACAGTGACTTCATATCTGTCGTCTTATTCCTTCTTGTAGTTGTTCTGAAGGTTCTTTTTCTACACAGACGATCACAGCAGTTGTGAATAAAGACTGTGTGAGTTCTCTCTTCCCATGGGTTATTTCTTTTTCTTGCCTTATTTCACTGGCCAGGAATCTCCAATACAACTTCTGTGTTAGTGTTAGAATAGTGTGGCTACAAACATTATTACCCTCAAAACACTGTTTTAATTTTTGCCTTAAGCAGTAATATGCCTTCTAAATAAATTACGAGAAAAGAAAACATATTTACAGTCTTTTATATATGTTGAAATAGCTGCCAGTTCTGGTTGGAGCTCTTTATTCCTTTGTGTGGGTCCATCTGGCCGTCGATCTGGCATTATTTCCTTTAGGCTTGAAGAACTTCCCTTTAGCATTTTTATAGTTTTGGTCTGTTGGTGAAAAATCTCAGTTTTCTTTTTATCTGATATGTCTTTTTAAAATTCTCATTTTTCAAGGATATTTTCTACTGGGTATAGATTTCTCGGTTGCCTTTTTTCCTTTTAGCACCTAAAAAACATAGTTTTTATTGTCTCCTTGGTTTCTGTCATTTCTGATGAGATGGCAGCTGTCATCACTGTCATTTTTTTCCACCCCTCTGTGTATGATGTGTTGTTTTCATCTAGGTCCATACGAGATTTTCTCTTTAACTTTGCATTTTTGCAAGTTTATGGTTTAGTAGGATTTATGATGGGCTGAATTGTGGTTTTCTTCTTGTTTATCTTGCTTGGCTTTCATTGAGTTTCTTGGATCTGTTACTGATATTTATCACCATATTTGGAAATTCTCAGCCATTATTTCTTTAAATACTTTGTTATCTGCCCCATTCTCTTCCCTTCTCATTCCTGGACTGCGGTTACACATGTTAGTCTGCTTGGCATTCTCCCACAGTCTACGAAGGCTGCACTAATTTTGTATTAGTTTTGCTTCTCTCTCTTTCATTCAGATTCTATTTTTCCAGCTGTCTCTTGTCTGCTGTTAAGCCTACTCATTAAGATCTCATTGCAGATATTCTGTTCTTCACTTTAGAGTTTCTATTTTGTTCCCCATTCATTCATTTCCTATGAGCATATTTTCCTTTAAGTCCTTCACTATATTTATAAGAGCAGCTCCGGGGTTCCTGTCTGCTCTTCTCAACATCTCGGACATCTTGGGTTTAGTTTCTGTTGAACTTTTTTTTTTATCTTGATTTTTGGGTCTCATTTTTCTGTTTGCTTTTTGCAAACAAAAACAAGAAATTTGGTTATTGCAATCTGAATGTTAAGAAAGACATGACATGGAGACTGTATTTATGTTCATGGAAGCATTATGAATTTGTGGCCGGGTCTGAGTTCAAGCTAAGTGTGTCTCCTCCGTAGTCAGCAGCAGCCGAGGGTCGTACTCAGTTCCTCCTGCTTTTAGCTGCTGTGTGTTCTGGGGGGCTCTGGGGGGCATCCTCCTGCATCTGTGAATCTAGCAGTCCCCTGATAATTTGGGCAGAATTTATGTGCAGATTTTGGTGTTTACTGCCCAGTGGCTCCCTCTCTTTCAGGATTCACTTTAACGTTCCAGATGTTCTGCCCCGGGCCACATGTTGATGGGAGAGCGCCCCTTAGAAAAAAGCTGCAAATTCATGAATGTCACCATTGCTTTCCTGTGTTTCAAGAGTAGACCTCCTCCAGTTCTGCCCGCTTGTGAAATATTTTGTCTAGGTTTTATAATTGTTCTCTGTGGGTTAGTCCAACGAATCTTCTCTTCACTGCTACTGGAGGCTGGACCTTCGTTCTGAAATGGTTTGAAGATTAAGTTCTTTGTATTACATTATTCATATTACACTATTCTAAAGGTGCAACTATCATTACCATCACCGTCATCATCAACATTTATTATTTAATTAAACTTGAAAAGGATTATGTGATGCTTCTACATTTAATACATCAATGAGCTGTAGCAATCACAGCATCACTTCCTTGACACATTGCGGTCAGCTGAATGAGGCCTTCCAAAGATGTCCATGTCTAAATCCCCAGAGCCTAAGAGTGTGTCACCTTACATGGGGGGGGGGCACTTTCCAGCTGTGATTTAGTTAGGGATGTTGAGATGGGGAGATTTTCTTGGATTATGCAGGTAGGTCCAATGTGGTTACAAGAGAGGCAGGAGGGTCCGAGTGGGGAGGAGGCCATGTGACAGTTAAGCCAAGGGAAACAGACTTGAAAACAGACCATGCTCTTTCTGGCTCTGGAGATGGGGGAGGAGCCATGAGCCAAGGAATGCAGGTAGCCTTCAGAAGCTAGAAAATGCAAGGTGGCAGATCTCTCCTGGAGCCTCCAGAAGGAACACAGCCTTGCAGACACTTCGATTATAGCCAAGTGAGGCCCATTTTGAACTTCTGACTCCCTGAACTGTAAGATAACAAATTTGTGTTGTTTTAAGCCACCAAGTATGTCTTAATTTGTTATGACGGTTCTAGCAAACTAGAGACGTGAGATGGAGCCCTGCGTTGGGTTCCACGCTGGGTGTAGAATCTGCTTGAGCTTCTCCCTCTCCTCCCTCCCTCTGCCCCTCCCCTCCACTCATGTGCCTGTCCTCCCCCCCACTCTCCCTTTATCTCCCCCCTTCCCTAACAAAAAAACCCTTTCAGAACTAGGGACTGCTATAATAATTTGGTTCAACCTCTTCTTTTTATAGAAGACCATGGAAAGCAAATAGCAGCAAAAAATTTTTAATCTTGTGCACTAGTGTAATTCTTCATGGGGAGAGGAGGCATTTGGTAAGGTCTGGAGATGTTTTTGGTTGTCACTATGGAAGAGGTGTTGCTGGTCTAGTGGTGGAGGCCAGGGATGCTGCTGAATGTCCAACCATGCACAAGACGGCCTGCATAAGAAGGAACGATCCACCGCAGATGTCCTAGAGTTGAGGCTGCTCTTATGGGCTGTCTGTCCACTAAGCGGCAGGGAGACGACTAGAATCCATGGTAGCATCACTGAATAACGTCTTTCTAAAGAGGTTAATTACCACTGGCTGGGGAACATGGGTTCAGTGCTTTAAGTGACCGCTTGGGAAGCCCAAGAGATACGTAATGGAATCACCTAACACTTTGATCTTTCCCGGGCTGTGAGCTCTGGGAGTGCGCGGTCAAAGCCACATGGTACTGGTTTTCCAACGCCTAGCACCCAGCACATCACACAGCAGGTCCTTCACTCACTGTTTATTGAGTTGATACGTGAGTCATTAAGTGATTTCTCTGTGCCCCTAAAGTTGGTACTAAGGACAGCCCCTGGTAAAATAACCGGAGGAAACTCCTTGATCAAGCACACAGCTTCTGGATGACCAAAAGTGCAGCCCTCCTCCGTCCTCTGTGGAACCAGGGCCTTAAGATTAATTGCACCGCTCAGTTCTTTGCAGAGCAGGCCCCGTGTGCCCTTCAGCCTGGAGGGGTGTTTTCGCCCGTGCTGCACACTTACAGCTGCCTCCTCATGTCTTCTGAGTCTTGTAATTCCTGGCAGCTGTTTCAAAGAGAGCCACCGCGCCAGTGGTCGCGTTTCTGTGCACTGGGCCTTTTTGATTACCTTCCCCGCCGCTCGCAGCGGGGTCTGACTTGTTATTATGCTTATTTCCATTTGGTAAAGAATCTCTTGTGCAGAGGTGTTTTCTTAATTGGCATTTTTGCACTGGGGGTGCACAGTGGTGCCCCCCCGCCCCTCATTCACTATTGTTTCCACCTGACCCCTGGCTGCCCGTCCAAGGCCTTTCTCTTCACTCCTCTGCTGTTGGGGTTTATCTGTAATTCGGAACCCTTGGAGCTCACCGTCTTCTGAAAAACAATTTTCACCACCTGGGAGCTCACATATTATCCGAGCCATAGCTAAGGTATTTTAGCCCATTAGAAAAATAAATGACTTTGTGGAAAAGTAGGAGAAAGATATCATACACGAGGGCTCCCAAGCCCCCAAAGATGCTCTCTGATTAGGGAAAAAACCCTCTGCAGTGTGGAGCTCCGCACTGGCCTGGTAATAGCTGGTCATGAAGTTGGACAGAAAATGATTTTCTTGCTGGGCTCTGAGTTCGTTCAGCTGTTGATATCCATTCCCGTGTAGACCCTGATGAGAACCCGTGTCCTCGAGCTGGTGAAGTGACGGAAGTTGTAAACTGCACGGTTCCCTTCGTAGAAACATCTTTGTCCTTTAGATCCTTATTGTTTCCTTAAGCACCACAGAAACTCCCACTCCTGTAGCACAGGTCCCATGTTACAAACGGATGCTCGGACAGCCAGGCCCCACACTCCCACGGGGGCAGCGGGAAGCTCTCCTGCACCAACCCCGCCCAGCCTGGCGGGGTTGGACTCGGCTACCTGGGCCGTCCCCGTGAAGGAAGCGGGGCAGGGGACACGCTTGCTTTGGAAGGGCCCAGGGGGCAGGAAAGTTTCGGGGGGCTGTGAGCTGCTTCCTTTTGGAATGAGCCCCGCACACCACCCCTCCCACCCCAGACGGGCACCGCAGGCCTTCCTGTGGGGAGCACTACCGGGCAGGGAGCTCGCTCACCTGCACCCCTGTCTGAGCCCTCCCTGACGGGGCTTCCGCTCTGCCCGGTGCGGGCTGCTCCCTGCTGCAGCATGACCCAGTCGCAACCTCGGGGCCAGCCCGTTTTGGGGGCAACGAGTTAAGATTTAATATAGAAATGATAGATGTAGATACAGGTATAATTCCAGCTACGTAAGTCTTCACTTTTTGGAAAGCACTGAGGAGCCTATGATGCGCGCATCCTGTAAGCGGACAGACGTGGGGACTCCACGAACACAGAGGTGATGATGCGAGGCGACCAGACTCGCACCTGTTCACTTGGGAACGATCCACCGCTGACGTTTCCCCGTGGGAGTTTCTGACCTGCTCCCGGCGTGGGCGAGGCGGGAGCGCTCCACAGCCACACGATGGTGCGGGTGGGGAGACTGTGCGCGCAAGCAGGTGCCGACCGAGCAGAGAAGCACCGGGAGGACAGGGGCGGTTCGGGGAGGAGGGTGACCCCGTGGGGCGGGTCAGAGGTGCTTCGGGAGTTTTATGTTTTGGTAACGAAGATAACTTGGAACGGTTGGCAGAGCTCATGGCATAGAGTCTGTGCTCGATACTATTTGCCGAATCAGGAATGGAAAATACATAATTTGTGCACTGCGCGTCTGTGTCCCGGTACTGCTAAAGCATTTGTTTCTGAATTTCTTATTTTTAAATGACAACACTTTTTCCATATCCTTTTTAGTGTATGTTCGTCTTCCGGGTCATTTATTGTACGATGACAGGTCGTGTCATCTTCCCAGAGGAATTTTAAAAGCTGTTCTCTACCGGAGTGGTCATGCAATGGATTCTGGAAGCAAAATCCATGGACAGACTGCAGGCCAGGACTCCAGTTTCGAGATACACTCTTACCAGGAATATTACCGACCCCAGCATCACCCTCTGGGGGGGCCCGTCCAGGCAGAGAGTCTGACGTGAGATCCATTATTGGTTTAGTAATTTTTGTTGAGATCTAAGGCACCTCGGGCATTCTGGAAAGGAGAGGAAGATTCTTTTGGATAAAAGGAGCTTTGAAGAGACTGTAGGAGAAAAGGATTGCCCTCAAAGGAAATGTTGGACATATGAAAGTGGAAGTTAGTGTCAGTAAGAAAATGTAAAAAAAAAAAAATTGGTGTATAATCAAAATTAAGGCAAAGCGCAAGGAAGAGAAGAATAGAAAATGCAAAAGAAATTGCTGGAGGTGATATGGGACAGAAGTCTTGGGCTGTGTTCTCATAGGAAGAGTGGAAACATCGTACATGACCTCACGAGAGTCTCTGCCTGCAGAGATGCCGAAAGGCTCTCCTGTTCGGGAAGCATATTCTCCAGGAAGCAGAAATCATTCATTCCTTCTTCTCTTCCATTCCCTCCTTCACTCGAGCGCCCTGTTACCCTGCTCTCATTTTTGCCCATAGAGCCTTTCTTTTTTCTTTTCTTTTCTTTTCTTTTCTTTTCTTTTCTTTTCTTTTCTTTTCTTTTCTTTTCTTTCCTTTCCTTTCCTTTCCTTTCTTTTTTTTTTTTTTTAAGATTTATTTATTTGAAAAAGAGAGAGAGAGCGCGCACAGAGGGGGCAGGGACTCCGGGAGAGAATCCCAAGAGACTCCCCGCTGAGCGTGCCCCCCGACGCGGGGTTCCATCCCACAACCCTGAGATCATGACCTGAGCCAAAACCAGGAGTCAGATGCTGAACCAATTGAGCCACCCAGACCCCCTAAGCTTTTCACTTCTCAGATGACTTAGGACCCATTTACTACGGCTGCGGTCAGGCTCTCCCCAAGCAGAGACAAGAGGAAAGTTTTTCCCCTCCTGTCTTATGAATGAGCATACCTGTCTCTTCTAGGACAGGCACATAGTAGGCATTCGGAAATACTGAATGAATGAATGAGCGCCTCTTCTATGCCTCACCTCCAGGGAAGAACTAGAAACACAGCTGTAGATCTCTGACCTGGAGCTTCTCTGCATTCGGGCATCAAGTAAACATGTCAGTGTAAACAATAGTGGGAGTATCCACAGGGTCACAGTCTAGAAAAATACAGCAATGTGTTTATTGGAGCTTGCCTTTGCGTGGTGGGATTGAGAGTCTAATTTTTATTCTTTATATTTTTATATCTTTAAATACATTTTTTTTACAGCGAGAAAATATCAGTTTTGGAAACTAGGGGTGGGGTAATTCCTTGGCGAAAGATCTTTAAATATTTGTTAGGACTGGGTTTTCAAAAAGTATTTCCCTTCTGTAGAGCTCCTTCAATGGGACCGCGGTGATGGGTAGGACCAGAATGGTAATTTTACGATGACTGCCTGATATCAATTCAAGTAGCAGATGAGGGTGTTATGTACCCCCGGGTCCAGGGCACTTGCCCGTGCACGCTATGATGGAAATTTAATAATTTATTAAGCTCAGAGACTGGCACACACACGCTCAGTAAATATTTATTAAATAAATGAGTAATTGTATTAAACATGAGATTTGTCATTGAAATGAGGTGTAAGACCCAGAATGTTATCCGAGACTGTAAGAGAAAAGATGCCTACACCTTGGCTGTTTGAGCACAGAGAGCATGGGTCAGAACCCGGCAGCCTGGATCCTGCGAACCGGTGAGACCACGTGCTCTGCTGCTCCGTTTCCCACATGTATGGTGACTTGTGTGCAGCCAATGTTTCATTATGTCTTCTCGCTCTGTGGAATTCTAGGCAATATGCGTAAATGATAGTGACAGTTCACACGAGCCGAATGTAAGCGTACAGGTAGTTAGTACTTTATTGGTAAAGATTTATGTATTTATTTGAGACGCACACACACATACCACACACACACACACACACAGAGTGCAAGCAGAGGGAGGGACAGAGGGAGAATCACAAACAGGTTCTGTGCTGAGCCCAGAACCCCACAGGGCTCTATCTCACGACCCTGAGATAGTGACCTGAGCCGAAATCAGGAGTCGGACACTTAACCGACTGAGCCCCCCAGGCGCGGTTCGTATGTTTGGCATGGAGGGTGTGTCTCCCCCCCCCACCCCCGGCCTTGCCGGGATGAGGATCTGAACTCTCTACCAGGCCTGCATAGCTGACAGCCCTGCAGTCCTGTCTCCCTCTCCATGCTCGCCCCTTCTGCTCTTCAGCGCCCTCCCCCCTCCCCGCCCCCCTGCAGCTGTGCATACTCACCTGTACCAGTCCCAGACGGCGTCCTGCCCCCTCCTGCTGCACCTGTGGGCACATCCAGGTCCCTCTGTGTGACCGCCCTCTCCCCACACCCACCCCTGTCCCCCCAGCCTGCTCCTTCGATGACCACACCCACACTCAGCTCAGGTGTTCCTTTCTCAGGGTCGAGGCCACGTTTCCTGGTCTGGGCCTGCTTCCTTTCTGCTCTTGGAGAACGGGGTGGTCTTCCTGTTGGAATGTTCATCTCATTTTGTAGCGAAGACTCCACGAGAGTGATATTTGGAAGAACGCCTTTGTCGCCCACTGTGGTCTGTCCCTCTGTGGGAGCCAATGGAGTCATTGATTCGTGGGGCCTTGAACGCCGTGGATGCTCGCTGTGTATTTGTTGAATGAATGAAGAGCTGCTGAAAATCGATTCAAGAGCAAACGTGCATTTCTTCACCAGCAGAAGAGAAGAATGTGAAGTTTGTGTCAAACTTAAAGCTTTTGTTCACGGAGCTCTTACTCCCCGGGATAAGTAAGGAGTAGCGGCGATGATGACTTAAGGTCTGATGGCGGAGGCAGGATAAAGCAGGGAGGGTGAGTAACTTTTCCAGGGCCCTTCAGTGATGGAGCTCATCGGAGACCCTAGAGCTGCGGCCTGGGAGAAGAGGAAGCGTGTCTGAGAGAGCAGGGTTAGGGCCTTGTGTGGGCCTCGCACGCAGGCAGTCACGCCGGTTAGGGGAGCCCTCTTTTATTTTCTTCCACCCCACACAGCTTAAGCTGTGAATTCTCTGGCACTGTCTTACTTCTGGTCTCTTCCTACTAGGAGACCAGCCAAAAGTTGGAGGAAGATAAAGGCTTGGACCTCAGAGAGAGGTGACCCCCTCCAGGGGCCCATACTCCGTGGGCTCCAGCAAACCAGAACGCGACATGGTTCTTCATCAAAGACCCCATCTAGTCATAAAATAGTATTTTGCTTTCTATCATCATGTCTTTTGTGGGTGCTTCTTTCTTTCGGAGTCCTAGGTAGAGACAGTTGTCCTCTTAGGCGAGATTGGGATGTTCCTATCTGAAGGTGACTGTCTCTCCAGGCGGTTACGACAGAGCTCTCTGTTCTGTGGTTACTTCCAACACGAGCTCTTCACAGTGATAATCTCATCCACGTGTACGGGACTTCCCAGTCTCCTCAGGACTTTTCCTTAGGGCTCCAGGTCGTATCTCTAGCTCCCTGCAGAGGGACTGACATACACGGCGGGTGTTTGCTGAGTGGACGATTATCCGACTAACTTAGTGAAGGGACCCGCAATCCTTTGTGACAGGCTTGTGGTTCTATGTCTAATTTACAAGCAGCGGGGGAAACAAAAGATTTAAAATATCAAGTGACTTTCTCGAAGATACATTCTAGGTAATGGAAAGACTTCTGGTTCCCGGTTTAATGCTATTTACATGAGTGTGTTGTTATGAGATTCAAATATGAGTAGCTTTTTTGGTAATGATGACTTACAATAATTTTTTAAGCAGCTTTGAGGTATAATTTACACGCACAATCTTACCAACCGTAAGTGTACAATTCAATGATTTTCTGTGAATTTCTGTGAATTTATGTGAATTCAATGATTTTCTGTGAATGATGGTGCAACCAGCACCATCACCACCCGGTTTTGGGACATTTCTGTGGCACCAGAACTGTCACCTCTCCTGCTACACTACTCCCCACTCCCAGTCCAGGCAATCCTTCAGACTTGCTTTGCAAAAAAATTTCATACGCAAGAAACTGTACACTACGTAGCACTTTGTGTCTGGCTTCTTCTTAGGCTGATCCGTGTCATTGTTCGTTCCTCTTCGTTGGCCAGTAGTTTCCACGGACGTGCTGCACTGAGTTCACTACTCACAGGTGCTGGTGTTCAGTAGGATTCCAGGTTTTGGCTATGCAGAGACACGCTGCTATGAACATTTGCATACGTGCCATTTTGCGGACCTGTGTTGTCATGTCTCTTGGGTAAGTACCTGGGAGTGAATTGCTGTGTTATGATTAATTTATGCTTATTTTGTTAAGAAATTGGTGAAGTGTTTTTCAAAGTTGTTGTACCATTTTGTACTCCTAGTAGTGGTGGTGAAAGCCATTCTGGTGGGTGTGTTGTGGTACTCGTTCTGTGTGTGTGTGTGTGCTTCTTTCTGTCATCTTTTGCTTCTTTGGAAGAAGACAGAACAATTATTTAAATATTTATTTATGTGTTTATTATGTATTTGTTTGTTCAGTTACTTTCTTCACTTACTGTCATTCACAATTTTATAGACAGTAATATATTTATACGATGTTTGGATTTAACTACAGTTAAATCTGTTAAGTCCTGTGAAAGGCTTTTTTTTTTTTTTAAGATTTTATTTATTTGACAGAGATAGAGACAACCAGCGAGAGAGGGAACACAAGCAGGGGGAGTGGGAGAGGAAGAAGCAGGCTCATAGCAGAGGAGCCTGATGTGGGGCTCGATCCCATAACGCCGGGATCACGCCCTGAGCCGAAGGCAGACACTTAACCGCTGTGCCACCCAGGCGCCCCTTCTGTGAAAGGCTGTTTAACCGATTTTCAAGAAATTAAACCTTAGGCTTTTGAAAATAAGCCTGGTTTAATATACTCAATTCTCATGAGTAGATTTTTTTAATGGAACTACAATTAATATGCAGTGTTACGTTAGTTTCAGGTCTACAATAAAATGATTCAGCCTTCTGTACATCTCTCAGTGCTTATCACGGGAAGTGTACTCCTAGTCCCCTCTATCTATTTCCTCCATCCCCCAGCCTCCTGCCCTCTGGCAAACACCCGTTCGTTCTCTGTATTTAAGAGCTGCTTTTTGTTTTTTTTCTTCGTTTTGTTTCTTAAATTCTTAAATTTGAGAGAAATTTCAATGGTATTTGGCTTTCTCTGACTTGTTTCACTGCACATTTTGCACTCTCACTCTATCCATGTTGTTGCAAATGGCAAGAGCTCATTCTTTTTTATGGCTGAGTAATATTCCATGACATATATATGTATAATATATATCTTTCTAAGCCTTTGCAATATGAATATAGATTTCTAAGCATTGGGATCTATATCTATATACCTATATCCATATCTGCATATATCTCTATCACATCTCTATCCACGCATCTATCGGTGGACACTTGGGCTGCTTCCATAATTCGGCTCTTGTACATAATGCTGCTGTAAACATAGGGGTGCGTGTACCTTTTTGGTTTAGTGTTTTTGTTTTCTTTGGGTAAATATCCAGTAGTGCAATTGCGGTATCATGTGGTGTTTCTACGTTTAACTGTTCGAGGCATCTCCATACTGTTTCCACAGTCACGGCACCAGTTTGCATTCCCACCAACACTGCACAAGTGTTCCTTTTTCTCTGCATTCTTGTCAACACTTGTTGGTTCTAGTCATTCTGACAGGCGTGAGGTGATATCTCGTTGTGCTTTTGATTTGCATTCCCCTCATGATGAGCGATGTCGAGCATCTTTGATGTGAATATCTGTCGGCCATTTGTACATCTTCACTGTGGTTTTAATGTGTTTCCCTCATGACTAAATATGTTGATCCTCTTTTTATGTACTTATTTCCCACTCTTTTATTGTCTTTGCTGAAATGTTTACCCAAATATTTTGCCTTTTTTAATTGGGTTGTCTTATTATTGACTTAAAGTGTTCTTTATATATTCTGGGTACAAATATTTTTAAAAAAAATTTTATTTTTTATTTGAGAGTGAGTGAGAGAGAGCAGGAGCGCAGGGGGTGGGGGGCAGAGGGAGAGGGAGAAACACTCCTTGCTGATCAGTGAGCCCGACCTAGGGCTCGATCCCAGGACCTCAGGACCATGACCCGACCTGAAGGCAGATGCTTAACCGACTGAGCCACCCAGGTGTCCCTGGGTACAAATCTTTTATTAGATATATAATTTGCAGCTACTTTCTCCCAGTCTTTGTTTCACCTTTAATTTTTTAAATTGTGTCTTTAAAAGTGGTTAGCCTAGTTAAAGCTTTATATATTTTACTTTTTCCTAAAAGCCATTTTTTCAGTTTATTTTATTTATTGTTTTCCTCTTTTTTACTGCATAGATTTTCACTTTGCCCTTTTTAATTTGTCTTTTGCTTGATTTGGGTTTAATTTTCTCTTATTTTGCTAGTTTCTCAAGGTTGAAGCTTAGAATATTGATTTGACAACAGATGACTGGATTAAGAAGATGTGGTCAATATATACAATGGAATATTACTCAGCCATCAGAAAGGATGATTACACAACATTTGCAGCAACATGGACGGGACTGGAGGAGATTATGCTAAGTGAAATAAGTCAAGCAGAGAGAGACAATTATCATATGGTTTCACTCATTTATGGAACATAAGAAATAGGAAGATAGGTAGGAGAAGGAAGGGAAGAATGAAGGGGGTAAACAGAAGGGGGAATGAAGCATGAGAGACTGTGGACTCTGGGAAACAAACTGAGGGCTTCAGAGGGGAGGGGGGTGGGGGAATGGGAGAGGCTGGTGATGGGTATTAAGGAGGGCACATATTGCATGGAGCACTGGGTGTTATATGTAAATAATGAATCATGGAACATTGCATCAAAACATTGCATCAAAAACTGGGGATGTACGGTATGGTGACTAATATAACAAAATAAAAATTATAAAAAAAAGTATATTGATTTGAGACCTTATTTTCTAAATAGGTGTTTAAAGACATGAATCTCTCTTCAATTACTGCTTTAAAATTATCTCATAGATTTTGATATATTGTGTTTTTGCTTTCATCAATTCAACATCTTTTTAAGTTTCCTTTTTAATTTCTTTTTAAATGCATGTTGCTTAATTTCTAAGCATTCGGGGTGCCCCACATTTCTTTCTTTTGTAGATTTCTAATTTAACTTTGTTGTGGTCTGAGAACACAGATCGAATGATCTCACCTCTTTTAAATTTATTGAAACTTTTAATTAAATTAGCATATGATCTGTTCTGGAGAACATTCCATGTGCTCTTGCATAGTATGTGTATTCTGCGTTCTTGGTAGACTGTTCTATAAATTTCAGTTTAATCGAGTTGGTTGATAGTGTAAGTCACCCTCTGTCTCCTTGCTGATTTTCTGTATAGTTGTTCTATCAGTTATTTAGAAAGAGGTATAAACTCCAACTACAATTGTTGAGTTGCTTAATTCTTCATTCAATTCTGCCAATTTTGGTTTAATGTATTTTGGTGTTGTATTGTTAGGTGCATACACATTGATAATTTTTACATCTTAATATACTGACTATCATTAAGAAATTTCCTTTTTTAATTCTAGTGATATTTCTGGTCTTAAATTCTGTTTTGTCTGATATTATCTCTTGTGATTAAGGTTTACATGGCATATATTTTTCCATCTTTTTACTTTCAATCTCTTTGTGTCTTTGAAGCTAACATCTGCCTCTTGTAGATAGCATATTGTTGTATTTTGTTTTTTAAACCAGTCTGCCAATCTCTACCTTTCGGTTGAAGTGTTTAGTCCATTCACATTTTGCGTAACTATTGACAGAGTTATATTTACAACTGCCATTGGCTATTTGTTTTCTGTATTTGTTCTTTTTGTTTTGGCCTCTGATCTTCATTCACTGCCATCTTATTCTGTGTTAACATATTTTTTAGTTTACTCTTTTGATTCATATCTTTGTTATGTTTTAAAGTTGTATTTTTAATGATTGCTTTAGGATTACAGTATATGTCATATAATAGGACAATTCTGATTAATGGCACCTTAAATATAGAATTCTGCTTTAATGTAGCTGCATTCTCTGTCCCTCCTTTGTGCTATTATTGTCATATATATTATACCTGCATACATTATAATAACTAATACTACACTGTTAAAAGTATGCGACCAATCTTATGTCTTTTAAAGAAATTAATAGAAGGTATGTATTTATAGAGTCTTTTATATGAAACCTCTTATTTATCATTTCCAATTCTTTAATTTTTTCCCCCAGTGGATTCAAGTTACCATTTTATGTCATTTTTCAGCCTAGAAGGCCACCTTTAATGTTTCCTACAAGGCATGTCTGTTGTTACATGTTCTCAGTCTTTAATTGGGAATGTGTTTATTTCATTTGGATTTTTGAAAGATAGTTTCACTCAATATAGAATTCTTGGTTAATATTTGTCTTTAAGCACTTCGAAGATGTCCCCCCATCATGTCCTGCCCTCCCTTGTCTCGGTCGAGCAATCAGTCATTCATCATATCAGTATTTCTGTGGACGTGATGAAGCATTTCTCCCTTTATGCTTTTGAGATTTTTCTCTTTGTTTTGGCTTTCCATTGTTAGCAATGCGTCTAGATGTGGCTCTCTCTGTGTTTTACAGCTAGGGATTCAACGAACCTCTCGGATCTGCCTGTTAGTGTTTGCCACCAAATATGGGAAGATTCCAGCCCTGTTTCATTATTTTTCTTCCTTTTTCTCACTGTTGACTCCTACCGGAACTCTCATTACATGTGCTGGTTGGCTTGATGTTGCCCCACAGTCATCGTTCTTCATTTTCTTCAAACTTTTACTTTCACTCCATTGTTCAGATTGGATTCTTTCTATTGATCCTGCTTCACTTTCATAGATTCTTTCTTTTACCAACTCATGTCCACTTATTGAGCCGCAAGTAAAGTTTCTATTTCAGTTGTGGTGTTTTATGATTTCAGAATTTCCATTGGTTATTTTTTGTTGTTCCTGTATCTTTATTGAGATTCCCTATTTGTGGATCCATTTTTGTCATATTTTTATTTAAGTCTTCAAACACAGTTTCCATCATTCTTTGGGTATTTTTAGCCACTTTGAATTTGTGGCTACATTCAACATCTGGGCCCACTCACAGTTTCTGTTGACTGCTTCTCCCTCTCCTCCTGAATATAGGTTGTGCTTCCTTGTTTTTGCAAGCCTTGTAATTTTTTATTGAATACTGCCCATTGTAGATGATAAATTGTTGCAACTCTGAATTTGTCCCCCAAGGGTTATTGTTGTTGTTGTTCTTTTTGGTTTTGTTTGGTTTATAGTAACTTGCCTCCACTCTCTCTCTGGTATCTGTCTCCCCTGTGCTGGGGAACTGGTGAGACCTTTGCTCATTTTGTTTTCTGTTCTTATCTTTATTTTTGGTCTGGTTTACTAGGACTCACTCCTGAGTCTCCATAGTTTATTTTTCAGCTGGTGATTGCTTCAAGTTTGTGCTCAAACTCTTTCGTCAGTAAAGTTTCTTCCTTCTGCTGATGGATCTGTGCTCACAGGCTGAGGTGCATGTGTAATGATCAGGTGAGCTTTTGCTTTCTGAGCTCTCCTGAGCTGGCAGGTGGGGTGAAAGCAGCCCCAGGTAGGAAAAACAGGCTCCCATGGCTGTAATCCAAAATTCAATCATTTTTTATGAGTAAACACTTCTCCCTGTGTTATTTGTTCTTGGTCAGTATTCAGAGATCCTAAAATGGTTGGTTTTGATATTTTTGTCCAGTTTAATATTTGTTTTGCTGGGAAGAGGATTTGCCAACCTTTTCACTTCGACAGAACTTCAAGTCCATTCCCAAATTTTATCTATTTTTACAAAGTATATTAGTATGGATATTATAGATAGAAAAAAGTCAAAATGAAGAAGTTACTCTAGAGAGAAGAATGATATAAGAATGCTATTATACATTTCATCTGGTGTCTTCTAAATGTCTCTCGCTTCACTCTATGTCATTTTTCTTTTTATGGGGGGGCACTCAGGTGCAGATGCTCCTTTCCTTAGGAACGCTGTGAGTCCCGGAACATGGGTGATGAGGGAGGAGCTGAACTAATGTTCTGTGGGAGCTCCTTACATTCCATCAGGATCAGCCAATCCTAATTTCCTTTAGGTGTGAACCAGAAATCAGCAGGAATTTGAGACAAAAGGAACCTTATTATATGTTCTGCTTCAGTGTCATCTGAACTCTGATGGCGAAACCAATGCTGCGAGTACCTTTTCCCTCAGTTTTAATCCTAATTTACACAGCTATGTGAGAGGCCTATGAGCACATGATCTTAAAGGGCTTGGAAAATGTAGAAGGCTAAACATTCTAAGATACAGACTTTTCTCTCTCTGTCCCCCTTCCCCATCTCAGCTCATGATAGGTGTTCACACTGGAGAACCCCGGGGAGAAGCGTGTGGATGTGGGACCACAGACACGTGCACACAAAATGAATGACATTTCACAAATGGGGGTCTCGTTAAGTAGTCATCTTCGCAACACTCATTTTCTATGGTAATCGAATTTTCTGATGGAAGGGGATCATTTAAATTGACCTGATCTCTTTCAACTCCTTGTCGGAATCCATCCTGGGGACCCAATTTCCTGGTTCAGCAGGGAGCATTTGTGCATGGCCAAAGCCACAGTGGCCCTGGAGAAAGGACAGCGATAACAGACTCACAGGTGGTCATAATAACTTCAATTATAGCAAACAGAGGCAGCTGGGCAGTTCGCAAGCACACACATCAGCTCAGCCAAGTTCTGGCCGGTGGCTATCAGTTTCTTTTACTTGACAGTAAGAATGTTGAGATCTCATGTAGGTGCCCTATGGGCAAAGGGAAGTTTATGCCAACCGCTGAGGTTTTCAGCATCTGAACCGTGCTGGCATTTGCTCCTGGGGGGAAGCATAGCGTCTGAATGCTGTTCTAATCAAATAAACATTGGTTCTTTCTCTCTCTCTCTACCTAACCCCTTTCCTTCCTCCTTCCTTCCTTCCTTCCTTCCTTCCTTCCTTCCTTCCTTCCTTCCTTCCTTCCTTCCTTCCTTCCTTCCTTCCTTCCGATTAGAATGTGCTTTTCACTACAAACAATTTAGCTTTTGATGATTTCAATTGCAGACTGCCTTCTGTCACTTACACACTCTCGCCATTAGGTGACATTTTTATTCCCTTGTTGAGAAAAATTGGGGAAAAAGCAGTTCCTTTCTGCTGTACAAATCTTTGTAGCATAGTGTATTAAAAATAAAAAGAGACGAGAAAGGAACTGTGGTGAGCAGGAGGCTAGGGATTCTGTCTAATCCACAAGAATTGCAGCAGCCACTTGCCAATTAAAGTCAAATGTAAGTTTCAGATATATAAAATATTGAGCAATGGGGAAAGAACGTTTTATTTCAAACAGCTTTTATTCCATTCT
Organism: Ursus americanus; assembly: GCF_024610735.1. Taxonomy (NCBI): domain Eukaryota; kingdom Metazoa; phylum Chordata; class Mammalia; order Carnivora; family Ursidae; genus Ursus; species Ursus americanus. Next base: position 83,373,723 of record NC_142133.1, on the reverse strand, counting down.
TAATGTTTTTTCCACATTTAAGCTGTCTTTTTTTTTTTTTTTAACTTGTAGGGAGGCCATTTATTTCAGCATGTTTAATAAGGAAGAAAAGAGCCTGAGAATGATGCATTCATTCATGGAGGTTTAGCTAATTAAGCAGAGCAGAGAAATCACAGTTGGTGGGGGAAGAAAGGGCTTAATGGGTAAACTAGCCATGCATGCACAAGAGCACTGCATACAAAGTCAGAGATAAAGGTACCGCTACACAAACTAGATGATAGGAAATGCATCTTGTGTGTGCATAGATGTAAACAGGTAAGCTGGGTTTGTAGCAGGCACTTTATACATTGAGTCTTGTTAATCTTGACAATACTCTGGGGGAGGCAGGTAGTTGGTAAATACCCTTATCCCTTCTTCTGATAGTGGGAGGACCACACGTGGGGAGGGGTCAAGAGATTTGCCCAAGGTCACACAGCAAGTTAATTAGTGAGTTCGAAATAACGTGTGTGTCCCAGTCCAGCTTTCTTTCCAGCAGACCTTGTTGTTCCGTCTCTTCTCTTGGGTGTCTCAGCTTTTAACTGCATTCCCAATGCTTGCTGCTAATTAGTAATTTCAGGAGCCTCTTCTTTACAGGAGGCTTAGAAACTGAGTAGGCATGGGAACCAGTTAGGGTGTTTATTACCTCTGAAGCCTCCTAGCCTCTGAACAGGTATATAGAAAGTGATTTGGAAGCCTGATGAAGATACATTGGTTTGCATTGCTTTTCAGAAATGTCTTTGACGCAAATGCTTCCCTCCAAGCAAGGGGGTGGGTGGCGGGGGTGTTGATAAAGGACAGGTGCAGAAGGATCAACAATCACCAGGTTTTAAAGCGAGGGCTGCAGACGCCCTGATTATTTCAAACAGCTTTTTCTGGTATCCTGGGGACCGACACAGGATTTATTCATTCTCATGCACCTGGCATTCGAGGTGTGGTGATGGGTGCCAGAGCCCTTTCGGATGAAGACGAGGTGTGAGTGAAGGTAAAGATGCGGGCACAAAACCTAACTCAAATCCTTTGCAAACCATTTCCTCACTTTGATTTCTGTCAATGGCACCTTATTTCTCTCAATCACCCAGGCCTGAAACCAAGAATCACCCTGGGGCTCTTTCTCTGTTCCTTCCCACATGCAGCTACGAAGGCCCAGCTGTCCTGCACCTACAACAGGGCTGCACAGTGTCTTTCCTGGTCTCCTCGGTCGCCCCAGCAGAGGCCAGATGTTGTGGCCTCCTGTCCGGCCTGCTGCCTGCTCTGCTCCTCTAGGCATCCTGCTGGGCCCTGACCCACGTGTCTGGGAGCGCAGTGCGCTTATGCCCCAGCCCCGCTCAGAAACGGGGCGTGCCACCCCTTGGTGACTAACTCTAGAACAATGCATTCAACAGACCGTCAAGACCTTGAACGTGCCCCCACCTGTTTTTCTGTGTCTGTACCCTAATTACAGGACACTTGGTCCCCAAACATCATTGTCATCACCAGTATCCTTGTAACAGCTATGTTTTTTTTTTAAAAGCTATTCATTTGTGCAAATCACTGTTTTTAGCTCTAAAGTATATAATCTTATTTAATCTTTGCAATGGGCACCATCTGAGACTCCACTTCCTTGATGAAACCTTGGGTTGTAACTAGCCATTAGTAACCTTGTCTCTTTCATGCCATCGTGACACTTTCTGGTAACTCTAACGACGCAATTATAATCTCTGTTATAACTTTTTGTATTTTTATCTATTTCCTGCTTATGAGCTATGAGCACCCTCATTCACTGAGAAAGAAAATATTGCAAAGTAGAGGCTAACACGGATACAGCTGTAAGTGCGGATATTGTGTAAAGAGTCATACCTTTACTGCATTTTCAGTGTTGATTTTCTTTCCATGAGCAGCTCAGCCAAAAGCTTTGCTAAAGTCAAAAAGATTATATCTGTTGATCTTTATGTGTTAATCCAGTTGTTTTTACACAGGAGATTAAATTAGTATGAGAAGTCTTGTTAAACAACTCAATTTTGTTGAATTGGGAGTTTCTGATTTTTCCAGAAGCAGAATTTAAAATAATATATTCTTACTATCCCTCATTTCCTTTTTAAAGCAGATAAAATTTATATCATATGACCTGTTTTTGCAATACTGGTTGATGTCCTTTGTCATGATGTTGAAGTTTTGCAAGATTTTAAAATAGATTGACAAAGTTATATGCAGTAGAGTTGAAGACACATTTGTATTATTTTTCCTTGATAAACATCTAAAGTAACTTTTTTTTTTTTTGAGAGAGAGAGAGAGAGTACAAGCAGGGAGGAGGGAGTGGGAGAGAATCCCAAGCAGATTCCATGCTGAGCATGGAGCCTGAGGTGTGGCTCGACCTCACAACCCCGAGATCATGACCTGAACTGAAATCAAGAGTCAGTCGCTTCATGGACTAAGCCCCCCAGGTGGCCCCTAAAATAACTTTTTTGTGCCTAGGCCCCGCATGGAATGACCAAAGATCGAGGACCTGCCCTCATGGAACGGAGGATCTCATGGGATATTATATTTACCTACATTTACTACTACCCCAGAACAGGTGAGTAGAGAATGTTGAGACTTTTCAAAGAATCTACCAAGACTGAATCAACCATGTCTTGTGCTTATAATTTCATCAGTCAAAAGCCAACAGGGGAGCCCCAAGGTAACCAATCCCTTCACCTAATGCTCTCTACCTCATCCCCTGGCCCTGTAAAGGGCTCCCTAGTACCAACTGGTCCCTCTGCCATCTGGAAATGCTTCTCAATCAGCAAACTCCTTGTCATCTTCAACCTCTTTCCCCAAAGGCCCTTCACTTTCTTGCCTTAAATGAAACCCAGTCTCCCCTTAGGAGTCCCTCTGTGCCTCCCAGATACTAACTGTTGTCTCATACCTGCATACCTCAGGATGGGAGGTGGGGGTTACACGGTCTTTGCTCCCCATTATAGAATTTCTTGGTAGACCTGCTTTCCACTCTATGCAATGACTGTGTTGACAGTCTCTTCAAAAGCCCCATCCTCCTGGCAACCTATACTCTTAGCATGTAATTTGCAATGTCTCAGAGAACTTAGGTATTCAGATATGGAGACCAGGGACAAGTTATCTAATCTCTCTCTCATCTCTCCATCTGTCTGTCTCTCTCATCTATTCATCTATCCATCCATCTCAATCTCTCTCTCTCTCTCATTCATTCATCTATTGATCTTGTCATATGACCATGAGACTTTAGGGAATAGTGGGCCTTATGGTATATTGAGGTGCATTTCCTGCCTCAGAGAGTTTAAATATGAACATTTAGAAGCACTGTTTCAGTACCTTGATTGTATCTTGGGAGGAAACTCATACGTTCTCCTTAGGCCAATAGTTTGTGACCCTAGTTCCAGACCTGTCTGCTCAATCTCTTCCCCAACCAACCCTTACCTGTAAATGAGGGAGCAAGTGCAGCTGGGGTTTTGACTTAGATTTCTAAGGATCCCTTCTATCTCAAAGTAGGCTTGCTCTTGAGTATGTGTGTGTATGCATGTGTGTGTGTGTGTGTGTGTGTGTGTGTCTGTGTGTTGTGTGTGTAGGGCAATTCATTTTGATGTTTGAAATTTTATGTACATTAATTCAACTACATGTGGATTGTAATAATTGTCTCGAAATGGAGCTCTCCCTTGCCATTTTATGATTTATTAACTACACAAGAAAGAGAGTGATTCTTTAAAACATGAGATATGTCACATTGCTGCTTGGGACCCTGCATTGGCTTCATGTCTCATTCTGAGTGAAACCCGAAGCCCTTCTCTTGGCGAATGAGGTCCTCTATGATCATGTACCCCAGCTTCCACCTCCACCCCTTTGCTGACTGTCTTCTTCACCCACATAGCTCTAACCCCATGGGTCTGCTTGTTCCTCAAGCATGCCAAGCACAGATGACCCCACACCCTCCCTCATCCTGTGACTCTTTTTCCTAAGGACCTTTAGTGTCATGTTAGTGTCCCCATATCTGAGAGGGCTTTCCCAGACAAGAAGGGAGGAAGGAAAAGACAGGTACAAGAGTCTAGCTTTCTCATGGCTCCCAGAGTCTCACTCAATGGCTTCTGCTTCCATCTCATTGTCCTGCTTCAGCTGTAAGAGCAGCATGGAAATGTCGTCTTTTAGCTGGCCAGATTACATACACCCCAAGTACAGTCTGTGCCTTTGAAATGGAGAAGAGAGAATGTGGACGGGCAGCCAGCATTATCTGCCATGGATGTGCTTTAGCGGGTCGGTGAGTTCCCATATGTTGCTTGTAAAATATTTTAAATATGTGCAGAAACGTTCATTTTTCTGGTTAGCGTCCCTATTTTCCATGAGGTGCTCAAGGTGGTCCATGACACAAACTATGTTACTAAACAGTGTTCTAGCATTATTTGTGCTGCTCACCAGGGTTTTCTAGATCTGATTTGCTATCCAGGTCACCAGGGCAGAAGGAGGTCATCTAGTCAAGTACCTGTTTCAGTACCACTACCTCTTCTTTGGGTTTCTCATGTCAAAAGGACTGTAGTGATGTCCGTGGAGTCGTAGGGCATTTACCTGGGCCGCATGCACACAGAGCCGTGCACAAAGCACTGGAAGGAGCGAAGCGAGATACATGCGCTCATGGGGGTTTTGTGGTCTTCTAGGCGGTCTTTCCTTCATTGGCCATGCTGCTCCCAGACCACAGTAGTCTGGGCTCCGGGGAGTAAAGAGTTTTCGGTTTATGGAATTTCATTGCTAGCTATCTTGCAGGCTCCTGGCATCAAGCAGAACAGCGTTGGGAGCTCACTAATGGACCCGAGGTCTTCAAATCTTTGAAAAAGCCATGAAAAAGGAGGAAACTTGGAGCATTACATTAGTGAGATGATGAAATGTTAGGTGCCCGGGACAGCACTGCCTATTAGAACTCAATGAATGTCAATTTCTTCCCGATTTGCTTTTGGTGTTTGTGCATATTTCCGTCCTCCTGATACCGTACCTCTTTTTCTTCATTTTTTTCACCAGGAGCTCAATTCTTTCATCAGTAGATTTTGAGATGTATGCAGATGTAAGGTGTTTCAACCAATTCTATTTATTACAGAAAAAAGCAAGTATATTTACTAGCTTCGTTTAAAAGTTTAAATACTGTAGGGTCACTTTTCTTATTAATAATGGTCTTCCTTCTCTAGGTCGTTGTTCGTTTGTTTTTTTTTAAATGCTGCTGGTTTGCAAAGTTGAGTAGCATGTTGAAGCCAGAATAGTGTGAAGTAACGTAGTGGTGGCCCAGTACATGACAACGATCCTAATTCTAGTTGTTAATAATTTTCTTGTAGAGTGCTTTGTGCCTGTAAAATGCTGTCCTTTCCCTTTCCTTAATCATTTTTCATATATTCCTGAGAGATAGAAATGGTTGATTTGATAATTTCCTTACACTGATGAGAAATCAAAGAATCAGTGTTTATGGAATGGCCCCAGGTCACATGGCTAATTTGTCACAGAGTGTTAGAGAAGCACATTTCATTGCCACCAAATATTTTTCTCTTATGAAAAAAAGGAATGGCAGTGTGCTTAGCATGGAACTTGACATGTAAGATATGCTTAGTAATTAAATTTTCCTCCCTCAGTGGATAGTAGTTTTTATTCATGAATGTCATGGATTTTTTTTTTTTTTTTGGCAATTCTTCATATTCATTCTGAAACAAATCCCTCACAATTCTTACTAACACTACGGTGCTATCAATCCTGCCTGAATATGAGAATCACCTAAGGAGTTTAAAAAACCATCTGGTCTCCAAGGGTTCTGGGCATTGGTGAGTTTGAAATGGTCTGTAGATAATTCCCATGAGCAGCTCAAGATGACCATCACAGGGTCAAAAGAACAATTGAAATGAAATCTTTAAGTCATTTCCCACTCAGATGTCCTCTACTTCAGGAAGTCCATTTAGGGTCTCTGTGGTTCTAGCGGATGGTGTGTGCCTGCATGCGTGTATGTGCGTGTGTGCGTGTGTGCATGTGTGTGTGTATGTGCGCGTGTGTGCATGCATGTGTGTGCGTGTGTATGTGCGTGTATGCACATGTGTTTCCCAAGTAAAGAAGGCTTTTTCCAGTGGAAGGTTGTCATGATTGAGAAGCTGGTCTTTATTGGGTATTTTAAGTTTGCTTCTCCACTTAAACTAACCCTAAATTTTCTGGATAAAATGCTCTGATTCATCAATTCCTTCATCTAGTGAATGTTAAGACTTATCTTTAAGATTGATCTGAGGATTAAAAGACATTTGTTATAGGCTGAATTGTGTCCCACGTAAAAGGTCAAAGTCCTAACCCTCCATAACCTCAAAATATGACCTTATTTGGAGATTACGTAATCAAGTTAAGACGAGGCCATCGGGGGCCCTAATCCAATATGACTTATATAAAGTTTATATAATCCAATGTGTCCTATAAAAAGGGGGAGTTTGGACACAGAAACAGCCATGCATGAGGGGAAGATGATGTGAAGAGAGGGAGAAGATGGTCATCTACACTCTGAGGACGGAGGTGGGAGCAGATTCTCCCTCACAGTCTCAGGAAGACCCAACCCTGAGACACCTTGATCTGGGGCATCCAGTCTCCAGAGCTGTGAGAATAAAATTCAGTTATTTCAGCTACCTGGGCTGTGGTGCTTTGTTACGACAAAGCAAACTAATTATGCAAACTAATATGACATTATCTAGCATACTTAACACGGCGCCCAGCACATAGTAAAAGCTCAAAAAACCACACCAAACAAACCCTACAGTAAAGGAAATAAAAAGCAGAACATACGACCAATGCTACTAAAAACAAATAATAGATTAATTAAGAAGGTCATAAATCATGATTTCCATGGGAACTCATAAAATCCATAGAAACAATATATGTGTTGAACATTTTATTCCATTTTAAATCCTATAAGTCATTAGCTCATCCCTTGATACAGAGCCGAAGCCACGTTTTTAAAGCATGGATCTAATAGTTGACCACTTTGGCTCCTTTTCCCCCTTTAACTACACTCATATATGTTGTTTGTGATATCCAATGATTTTCCTTTAAAGTGGAATGAGAAATTACAGAGTTTTGGGGAAAAAAATCTGAGCTTTTCCTTTGGATGTCCCAATTTACAGTGGATTTATTTTTTCACTTGCTTTTCCAAATTGGGGCTTTAGGAAACATTCACTAATTTTTCATGCAAATGACTGTTTTTGTGGTTCTAGTTCTTTGGGTTGTTGCAATCTTATCAATTATATAATTAGAATAAGAAAGACAATGGACATAAACAGATGGAGAACGGAAACAGCTGACCACATAGACCGCAGCTAAGTTGGTGTGAGTTGGAGGCAGGACAGAGGGGCAAGGTGGATGGGTGGTAGGCGTGTGGCCCTTCCTTGGTGCGTGGGGAGTAAGTGAAGGGTGGAGGTGTAGCAGCTGCTAGGTTAGCAGGCAGGTGAATGAGAGAGTCACTGACTTGGTTATTACTAGGTTATCCATGCAAACTGGCATATTTCAGGTGTTTCACTTGCACTTGGGGTTGTGTTGGTGTATCTGTGCATTTTTTCAGGCATTAACTTCTTCCTTTAGTGGATATTTTATCTGTTGGGTATTTAAAAATTACTTTTCTTATGAACGTGAATGAGTTTTTAAGAAACACCTCACATATGTAAATCTTCATTCTATTTGACATTAGTTCATTCCAGAGTTTTGTGGTTACTTTGTCTTTTTGTGCAGAAATACTGTTTTCTTTGTTAACTTCCACCATTTTCGGTGGATCTAAAACTGAGGAATGTCCCTCTTCTCGAATTTGTTGGGCACATAAGTTACTCTTTCTATAATACTTGTGATTATCCTCATGCTAGTTTGGATGATGTAGTCAACATATGTATTAATTATTCACGTGTGCACAACGCATGCCTATGTGTACATGTATATATATGTATACACATTAGAAATAGAAATAATATTGCAAACATCCTGACATGTAATAGACATTAAAGAAATCATTTTCTTTGTTGAATTTAGTGTCACATTGGTTGAAGCAAAAAGGTTGTAACTATCTTCGTTACAAGTCATTTTCAACATTAAAAAATATTCAATTTTTCACTTATCGCTCTATATTTTAGAATTATTATTGTTAATTCCCTCTAAAACAGCAGATAAATGAAATAAAAATTTTGGTGGGAACCTCATTAGTAATATTTTGCATATATCATTTAATTTGGAAAAATGCATATGATTTTATAGAAGCCATTCTATTGAGAAACATGTTGTAACTCTCAGTATTCATCATCTTATTATGAATCTACTAATATGTACACACATGTTTATACATAAATGTCCATTTATAACTTTATTCTAATATACATGCATGTGCATATATATCTCTATACAAATACTTCCCATATACATACATATTTGACCATGTATGCATATATTAATAAATAGCACAAATGGCACAAATTCAAATATTTTCCCTTGAGTTATAGCTGAAACAAAGAAAAAAGTGTGCATGCGTCTTGTAACTGATTGTTTTATCAAACTCTATGCTTATTTAGGTATTTTTAAGTTTTTAAAAAAATCAATTTTAGAGAGAGAGCGGCAGAAGGAGAGAGAGAGGCAGACTCCCCACTGAGCAGGGAGCCTGATGAGGGGCTTGATCCCAGGACCCTGAGAGCATGACCTGAGCTGAAGGCAGACAATCAACCAACTGAATCACCCAGGTGCCCCTATGCTTATTTAGTTTTTAGCAGCTTTTTGTTTTTTAGATGTTGAGCTTATAACTTCAAAATTACATTCTATTGTTTATTTCCCTTATTTCTTATCACATTAGGAGGAATATACACAAGAAGATTGGGAAGTGTGGCATTATGGAAAACATTTACTTTAAAGAACATCATGAGGGGCACCCGGGTGGCTCAGCTGGTTGAGCGTCTGCCTTCCGCTCAGGTCATGATCTCAGGGTCCTGGGATTGAGCCCTGCTTCCGGCTCCCTGCTCAACAGGAAGTCTGCTTCTCCCTCTCCCTCTGTTCCTCCCCTTACTCATGCTCTCTCTCTCTCTCTCTCTCTCAAATAAATAAATCTAAAAAAAAAAAAAGAAAATAAAGAACAGGGTTTGTGTACATCTTTGATTTAAACTTAGGTTTGCATTTATATTAAGACTGCAGGATGAAACAACAATTTAATCTTCATGTAAATTCTCAGTTTGGGAATCATCACAAAATGCCACAATTGTTATTACTATTTTACCCGCTTGAGTTTCCCCCCCTATTTGCTTTGGTTTAGATTAACATTTTATTGCCATTTTAAATGGCCTGTTCTAGACATGAATACAATTCTATGTAATCAGTGTTCTCTATTATGCAAAAAGTTGTCTACAAATTGGATGTATAACTATATTTTTGAAAACATTTTTTCTATTAATCTGTATCTAGGTCTACTTGAAATGCTCAGTATCTTTCCCCACATCATTTGAAGTGTCTTTCGTAATTCTAAGATGTAAGTTTACCCTTAGAGAATTGATTTCTTTTTCTTTTTATGATTTTACTTTGCAAGTAAGTTAATCCTCAATGGTACTTTAGTTTAAAATCTAATTATATAATTAAATATCTGTATTATTAAGTGATTCATAGTGACGTACAAAGAGCATCCTTCGTAATCAATTCTACATTGAGTATCAGAGTTTGGGGCTATTGTGTAAGTAAGGGGAAGAGGTTCTTGATTTATACTCTATTAATTTTGACTGGATTTATGTTGAAGAAATTTTTATTCATATATTTGGCCACTATAGGCTCCTCCAGTGGCTTTTTTCTACCCCTTTTCTGTCTTTTTTCTGTATGCATTTACCACTTAGATATACATGCATTTTTTCCCCAAATAATATCTTTAAATAATGCCCTTATGTATCACTCTTGGTCCCTCTCAATAGTCTATTTTTTTTATTTGCTTGTAACTGTGAATAATAATGCAGTTATTTCCCTCTCTGCTTGTATCCACCATCTACCAACCCCTAACATCTCCCCTTACTTCCCTAATATCTACTTTACCATCTATCCTCTGTCACCCAGTTAACTTATACAGTGCTCTCTGTGATGGAAGTTAATTTTTATTTATTTTTTCTCTTTCAGTTTTTGATAGTTGCATTGTATCTGTCTTGTCGGAGAATGAAACACTCAAATACTCTCCCCTGTAATGAAAATCATCATTTAATCTCCGTACAACAGGTAATTGCAGTGACTACTCACTGTGAGTCCTCATCTGATTACAGATCTTCCCTTGTGTTGTTTCCAGCCCATCCTCTAGAAGATTACACACAGGAAGCTCATGGAAATAGTAGTTTTTGAGTTTGTGTGTGTTCATGACAGTTTCTCTACCTCTTTTATATGTGAAGTCCATTTGACTGGATATAAACTCTGGCTCCTAAATTCTTTTCTTGGGTTTGTTGATGATCTTACTCCATTGCATTCTGTCATTAAGTGTTTCTGTTGAAAAGTCTGATTAAAATTTTATTTTTCCTCTTACAGATGAGTTTGATGTCCTGAGGATTTCTTTTTCATTAAAACAAAGTAGTTTTACTGGAATATTGTTCTGTGATATCCCTTGTGGCTTGATTTTCCCAGGTCCACGAGAATGCCCTTTTAATATGTAGTTTTGACCTGAAAATAACCCTTTAGGAACAATTGATCTTATTTCTTCTGTTCCATTGCTTTGGTTTCCTTTACTGACTCCCCTTGCAAGTGTGTTGTACCTTCTTTGCTTCTATTCTATAGCTGTCACTTCCTGTCAACTTAAAAAATAACCTTAACTTCTTTAGACCATAGCTTTTCCCCTTATCTTCCAAATTTTAATGCATATCAGATATGATTATTTATTCTTGTGTTATTTCTATTTTAGCCTTTATATCTGAAGAAATCCTATTTTATTCTTTCCTCATGCTCTACTTTTCTTCTCAAACACTTTTCCCCCAATCATCTCATTTTTGTTTTTTCTAAATATCATTAATGACATTTTTATAGATTCTGTTTTAAAAATGTCTTTTAGTTCATTTAGATACATGAAGTTAGTATTTTCATCTATTTGTGGGTGTGACTTTATAGTGTGTTATAGGGATTTTCTTCTACTCCCTTTTCTATATTTTTGCATCATTAAGTTGCTGAAAGTGAATTATGTCATTTTAAGAGGGAGTGGTGGGTCAAAGATGCCTTGTCTAGCTTCATAGTGCTGGAGCTCCCTCTTCTTCTTTGTTTTTGTGAGGTGACAAGAGTATGTAACCATTTTGGGTTGCTTCCATTTTTTAGCTGTTGGGAATAATGCTGTTATGCACATGGGTGTACAAATATCTGTTTAAGATCCTGCTTGCAATTCTTTTGGGTTAAGTACCCAGAAATGGAATTGCTGGAGCTTATGGTTTGACTGAATGGGTAAACAAAATGTGGTGTATACATACAAAGTGTTATTATTTAGCCTTAAAAAAGGAAGGAAATTCTGACACCTGATAACACAGTGAATGGACCTTGAGGACATTAGGCTACTTGAAAGAAGCCAGCCACAGAAGAACAAATACTGTACGATTCCATTCTTGTGAGTTATGTAAAGTAGTCAAATTCATAGACAGAGAAAGAATAACGGCAGGTGTCAGGGGCTGGGGGAGGGAGGGACATAAGTTCATATTTAATGGGGACAGAGCCAGTTTTGCAAAATGAAAAATGTTCTGTGAATGGATGGTGGTGATGGTTGTACAGCAACGTGAAGGTACTTACTGCAACTGAACTGCATTTTAAAAAAATGGTGAAAATGGTAAATTTTAGGTACATTTTATAACTTACAAAAATAAATGTAGAAAGTGTGGTGGCAGGGGCGCCTGGGTGGCACAGCGGTTAAGCGTCTGCCTTCGGCTCAGGGCGTGATCCTGGCGTTATGGGATCGAGCCCCACATCAGGCTCATTTGCTATGAGCCTGCTTCTTCCTCTCCCACTCCCCCTGCTTGTGTTCCCTCTCTCGCTGGCTGTCTCTATCTCTGTCAAATAAATAAATAATAAAAAAAAAAAAAAAAGAAAGTGTGGTGGCATATATTCTGAAATCTGCCCCTTCTGACTTCAACTTTCTTTCATTTGACTTGCTGCTTTGTACTGTCTTTGTTCTGCTAAGTTTGGATTCCACACTCAGGAATGTCTTCACAGAGCAGGCTTTTCTCCCATGAAATAGAGTCTGCAAAGCCCACTCTTGGTCCCCTCTGCTGTTCTTGGTGGACCGATGACTTTGCCCTCCTCCACTTCCCACTGCAGCGCCTGACCGCACCGATGAGGACGCTGTTGTGATTTGCCCCACCTGCTGCTACTTATGGTTTCACTGGAGTACCTTGTTACCCAATTTTAATGTACATGTTATCTTGGATTTTATTATCCTGGTACTTGTCTGCATTTGCGTGGTGATTTGGGGAGATTGAGAAATATTCCATGACTATTATCTTCTGAGAATTCCTAACTAAGCTTTTGATTTCTTTTATTTCTCATTTTTTTCCTTCCTTTCACTTTCTTCCATTCTATTCTCTTTCTTAAAACAAAACAGAACAGATACAACACTTACAAATCAGAGAAACAAATCCTAACATAATGTATTGATAACATGGGTTTTTTCTCAAAGCTCTTCTTAGAGGATCCGCGCTAGACATGTTTAATCGCTAACACTTTCTATATTCTAGAATAAAAACATCTGATGTTTGAGACGATGATATTCAATTATCAGATATAAATGAATTTTTAAAATTAGATTTGGTCAGGAAAGCTGATCAATGCACATCTTTCCTTCATTAGTATGAGTTAAAACAATATTTTAAGATGTCTCTTTATTTAATTAGAAAAAATCGCTTCAATGTTCCAATTGAGATTTTACTGTATGTTTTTCTGATGATAGTGAACAGCTCTTCTATACTGTTGATGCATAGTTAAATTTAAAACTCCATTCCTCTGTCATTTATAGTCTTGCCTCCTTCACTGGACTCTGCTCAGCCCCCATCCATGTTCAGAACTCTTCCCCCCTCCCTCCACACTCTCATGTTGCATGCCACGGTCACTGGCTCACTTAGGTGCACAAGACAGTTTTGTTTTGTTTTAGAAATGAAATCACTTTTTATTTTCCAGTGCTTTTTCTAATAAATGGATGAGGACACTGGCCTGATAAAATGTCAGTTCTCTTACCGAAGAAATTCTAATGATGAAAACCACATTTAACAATTATGGAAGATTTTTGTCTTTTCAGTGTTTCCAGCTGGCTCAACTTTATTCACTGTGAAATCATAATGTAAATTAAATGTCTGTTCCTCTTTGTTTTAGTGGAGTTAATGCTATTCACAATTGTCTTCAGATATTCAGAAATAATAGCACTTTTGCACATCATTTATGGAAGCATTTAATGCAAACTAATGTAGCTATTATCAGTAGCTGTAGGCTACTGACTTCTGTGGATCTTTTAAAAAAAGGACTGGCAAATCTTTCTTATTAATGTAGAAGGACTTAGAGCAAAGTGACAGACATTAAGATTCATAGGATTCCTGCCCCTATTTCGCTGAACCTAGTCCACATCCCATCCAAAAATTAAATTATTTAGACACACGTTAAAGAACAGGCTTCAGGAACAAAAGGGACAGCAAAATGATGTTATTAGCCTAATTGCTCCGTCGTCTGGAGGCAGCTCAGAATTGCTACGAATACAGCCAAGAATATTCAGAAGGACCTTTTCAAAGAATACTCTCTTGCTTTTGATTTTCTCTACTTGAAAACATACACACACACATTCTCTCTTCTCTCTCTCTCTCTCTCACACATGCAAACCCCTACTTCCCACTGCATTTCAAAACATTCTGAACGATAGTTGAGTGTCTTCTGTTCTAAAAACAGCTGACTTTTGGGGGAAAATAATGAAGAGGAAAAAAATAGGGAAGGTGTACATAGTGTAAAAGTTTACTAGACAGATCTTACGAAACCAAATATTGCCTGTTTCTTTTTGACACATTTAAATGTCTTTAGCTTCATGGCAAAAAGTCACATAATCAAGATCTATAGTTTTTCTACCAACAAATCAACACTGAATTATCTTGATTATGGTCTTTGGGGTGTTATTGCCTGAGAAAGCCTGTTGTATCTTCTTTGTTTTTACTCCCCTTTTTGGCACCAGGATTTACATCATAAATTCAGGAGTAGCTCTGGACAGTGGTTGATGAAGACATCGTTTATGCTGCTATCTTTTTTTTTTTTTACCTGTAACGAATATCGTGATGTTGACTAATTAGAGTTCCCTCTCATCCATAAAATCAGGAAATCCATGGAAAATAGCTTATTTTTCTATGTGTTTCACTACATAAATCAATATTTTAAATATTTTTTTCTAAAGTATATTTCTAGGAATAGACCTTTTATTTCACCTAGGAAATGCCTTTTCCTGGTCACCAATAACTTCCTTGATTTTGTACTCAGTCATGAGCAGACGGGGCACCAGTGACCCTCTATCCATACTTGTACTCATTCCCACAAACACAGGGCTTCAGAAGAGGGAAGAAATATCCTATTAAAAACCATGATTATCTATGTGTGGAAGAAGCTGGTGCCCGTGGTAGTTAAAGGAGTCTAGTCAAATCGCGTCTTCTGTCAGCTTCCCAAAGTGGCCAGACTTCCCAATATTAATCATTCCTTTTGGTTCAGGCATAATATTAGTCCACAACGGGGACAAAGAAACCCTGCGTACATAGATATATCTGTAGCGTGTTTCCCAAATATAGGAGACAGTTACCCAGCTCATACAGGGCAGATGCTGCTAACAAAAGGTCCAAGGACCATCCAACTCCTCTCAGACTCCCCAGTCTCTGATTCCCTCCCTGTGATGTGGCCTTGGAGTCCCTCTGGGCGGGCTGTGGGTAGTGAGGTCCTGCGAGAATCGCACAGCTCTGTGCCTGCAGTAGACATTGTCTCTAGGAGGACAGAGTCTTGTCCCTGTGTCTTCTACTTCCTTTATAATTTTTATAATTTTATAGTTTTTATAATTAAAAACTGTAAAGCCGTGCAACATTTTTACTTAATTCTTACTAACACTTTATCATTTATTTTCTTGGTCCATAAGTGGCAATAATGTACGTCTTATGTAGAAGTTGTGACAATTTTTGATGCTTCGATGGTGCCCTCTTGTTGAGAAAGTTTGCTAATTTGGGTCTAAGATAGGAGCACTGAGAACTGCTGGGAGCCTGGTGTCCCATTGGGCCCCAGGGTCCCCGTCGCGTTCTGACCAGCTCTTGGGGGGGCGGGGGGAGAGGCTCGTTCAGGCTGGCTGAGCATAGCCAGAGGTATGTTTCCAGGTGTGACTTGCTTCTTCCTGGCTAGCAAGAGCGCGTAGGGAGCGGTTTCTGAAGCAAGTACTCCTGTTGGTGTGCTTGGAATCGTGTATTGCTGGAAGCAAGTTAACGGTCCAGGGCAGTGGGAGATTTGTAAAAATCCCTTTTTCTTACTTGAAAGAGATGAAAATGTCCTCTTACCTTGAGGTGAAATTAGTGAATAGTAATATATAACAATTTCCTTTTAAAAGATAGTTTAATGTCTGCACATAACAATTGACAAAACTATTTCCTGTGTGGAAATGAATGATATCTTTACAATGGCTTGATTTGTACACACCTGAACTTACAATGCCCTAATTGAATACGGACTTTTGCCCTAATTAAATACGGGCTTTACAAATCCACACCGGATATTTCAGCTGTTTTTCATAAATTAACTCTATTCAAATAATAACAAAACTTCCTCTCTTTTTAATAGAAAAAATATGTATGCTTTCGGGGAGCTCTGGAAAGTGCCTCCGGCTTGAATATGTTTTGTATTTCCTATCTGTGCGATGGAATCCATAGAAGGATACTGACCCACATGCCACACTGTCTTTCCGCTAAAGGACGTGAGCACTTCTAGTTTGAAACAATACAGGCTACAGAAAGTCATCACATTAATTTAGAAAGACGAGAACTATCCACTTTTGTTTATGTTCCATTAAACCGCATCGTGCTATTTGTTTGGCTCATTCAGGAGGCCGCCTTGATATTTTTCTTCTTATTTTTTTCAAGGCCGTAGACAGGTACTTCTGTGTGCCGTGATCCTGGGGTCTCCACCTCTGGCCGGTTGTCTGTGGGCTGTAACCTGCTCGTCCGTGGAGACGGCGGGATCAGGCCCCGGCCCGCGCTGTACACACTCAGCCTGTGCTCAGTGCACCCAGTAGCTCTGCGGCCTCGCTCAGCGAGTGCACTGAAGCTAAGAGACCGACGCTTTGTTAAATGTATTTTGATGAAATCATTAAGAGAGGAGTCAGAGGAAGCCTGAATTCCCGCTCTCCAGCAAATCGCTGCTCCGCTGCTCTCCCCAGAGCGCTAGGCCAGGGTGGAAGCGCTTTCTGGCCCCCTAGTCGCACAGACCCTCTTCTGTCCTCCTTTCTGTTTTGTTACCGAGTAGCCATGGGTTTGTGGTGGCAACATCTTCCACGCTCTGGGTTCCGCTTTCGCTTCTCCAAAACGTGCACTCCGGTTGTGCCTATCTCATTAGGCCGTGTAAGAATTCAGGGGCTAATTCATGCCAAGTACACTATTTATTGTGTACCTGTTGTATGGAGATGCACTTGGAATACATCAGTGAAGCAAATGTGCATTTTCTCTGGAGAAACGGGATGGGAAGGAAAAGAAAGTAAACAATACATACAAGTATAACAAACATGCAAATTTTCTGGAAAGTCATGAACATTAGGGGAAAGAAAAGGAAAGTAGAACAGACTAGATGGATTGGGAATACTGGGGGGAGCCCATAGCAATTTCAAATGAAGGTGCTGGTTAGAGCTCCTCAGGCTGACATCTGAGCTTAGACTGCAGGGAGGTGAGATCGTTGGCAAAGACAGGTGGGTATTAGCAGGGAGTTGGAGAGATGTGGCTGCCTTTTGGAAGGAGTTTGGGGCGGAGCCAGAAAGAGTTCATGACAGAATGGAGGAAGGAGGGGCACTGTAGGGGGGAGGAAGTGAGGGCATGTTTGGGCTGGGCCCCTGGAAGGGACGGAGTGGCCCACCTGTGCACCTCCTGCCAGGACAGAGACTGTGGGTAGGGCGGGCTTGGGGATGGAGAGAGCCGCTCGGCTTCGGGAACTTGCGGGCGGACTTCACACAGATCCTGAGATGGGGCTAGAATTCAAAACACGGTATAAAATCCATAGTTTGTCTCTGTTACGTAATGATTGGCATGTAGACGGCTCGCACTGGGCAGCGAGGCTGGGGCCAGTGGGGAAGGTGCCGGCGTCGTCTCTGTGGACATACAGAACCGCTTCCAGAGCTCCTGACCGTCGGAGGGAGGTGCTTGCAGCCCGTCTGCCTGCCTGGCTTCCCCGGGCTTCCCCGGGCTTGCCTGGGACCTCCAGACCATCCACAAAACTAGACAGTGCTCTTTTCCTTCGTGTCAAGTGCTTGCCGCCTGGTGAGCCGAGAACTCAGCTCGGCCCTGCTCGGCCTTCAGGCCTGGGGAAGCCGTGACAAGGTCACTGTTGTCTGGGGCCCCGAGTCTGTGGTAGTTGATGGCACAGCCAGCAGACCGCACAACAGCCGTCCCACGGGCCTCTCCACCTGCCTGGCTCCCCTTCTTCTGCGTCCCCTTCCCTGTCCATGCCGCTGAGCTGGGTCAGCCACCCCTCCCTCTGTGTCCCCCACCCCGTGGGCCACAGAACTCCGTGTCCCTTGCAGTATTTCTCTGTTTTCTCCCTTCTTCTGCACCCCTGTAGCTGCCACGTCAGCCCTTCTTCTTCTCATCCATATTTGTTACTTATGGAGCGTTCTGGCTGATTTTCCATTTCTGGGCTTTCCTCTTATTCTAGGTCTGCATACCACCAGGCAAGTCTTTCCAAAACCGACAGAAAGATGGAAATTCTCTTTTTAAGTGTTAAGAGCTTGTTTATCCTCTCATTATTCTGTTAGGTAAATAGTTTTTTGAGAGCCCACCAGGGACCAGGTATTAGGGTGGAATTTGTGTGGGGTGGACGGGCTTCGGATGGTATCTGGCAACAGTGTAAAAACAGTCTGGAAAGAAATGACGCAGAGCCCACTAGGAAGGAGTCTTGTAGAAGCAGATGGAAGAGACGGGCCGTTTATTTCCGAGTGTTGGAGGGCCTGACAGACTGTCCCTCGTTGGTGGCATTTCCAGATGTGCCTGTCCCTGCTGGTGCTGGGTTTGCTCTCTCCCAGGTGTGTTCCCTCCTGTCCAACCCCTTCCTCTCCCTCCAGCTTCCGCTCCTTGGGGGCACTTCCCTTTTCCCACCTTGCAGCCTCTCCTGTCCTTGGACGCAACTGTCATTTTTTTTTTTTCCAGTTAAGTTCCTATTGTTCTGAGTATTGGTGCTTTTTTGTCATTAAAAAAGCCCTTAAAACCCCCCTTTTTCTTCTTAACATTCTGAGCACCCGCAGGAGCAAGAGTTGTGCCCCTGTGCACCTTTCCCTGCTAGGAAATGCTCTGGGGGGGGGGGGAAGGGGGCTGATCTAAGGTTTTTTTACTATAGTAAAAACTATGTTATTTTATGAAACTCTGAAGGCAAAAGAAATTTTAATTGAATAAATTCATTATTTCAAATGCAGTAAAAGTATCTTTTACAGTTTTGAGGAAATGTCAATCATCAACAGCCCTTCTGAGCCCTGGGGTAGAGGGGTCCATGCTCGCACACGAATGTGTGGGTTTCTCAGGAAAATGGCTGTATGTTTGTCCCTTTATTTCACACAGACCAACAGCATCGTGTTGAGGATATCTCTGAAATGTGCACGCATTTCCTGACACGAATATTTCTGGTTTCACGTAGCCAAATACTGCTTTAGATAGTTGTTTCCTCCTGCTGCTGCTTTTTTTTAAAATCAAACCTCTTACTGAAAGAATTAGAAATTAGAAATGTGCAGGACTTAAGGGTGCCCCAGAGGTCATCAGTTTTACTGAAGGGCTGAAAAATTATACCTATAAAGAAAACTTATAGAATTTTACATTTTTCTAGAAATTCCAGAATGATTAGACCTTACAGATTTGTTTATATGTTCATTATTTTCAAAACATTCCCTTAACAAGCTTTTAATAAAAAGAAACTTTTCTAACAGATCATGTCTATTCATTTTTTTAAAGCCTGTACCAAACTTCATAATTAATGGTGGCAGTTTAGATCTAGTCAATTAAAGTCAGAAATAACACAACAGTGACCATAACCAACCACCGTGTTTCCTGAAGTTTAAGGAAAATAGAAAAAAAAAAGAATTATAAAAATCAGAGATGGAGAGATTACAATGTCTTTATCTGCAGGAGATCGGATTGCCATGGACAAATCCAAAATACTTGTAACAAGGATCCCATTCACAATTTCAACAATGTTTCTAGAGCTCTGGTAATAAACCCACTCAATACGTGTAAAATCTTTAGAGGGAAAATCATGAAGCATTGCTGAATATTTGAATAAATGGAGGTCCAACTCACTTTCATGGCTAGAAAATCCTTTATCTCAAGTATATGAATACTTCCCAAATTAGTCGTCCAATTTCACTGAAGTCCAATCAAAAACTAAAGCAGGTTTTTCACAGATCTGCCTTAACTTATCCTGAAATTCGTATGGAAGAGCAGAAGGCCAGGGGTAGCTAGAAAAGTCTGACGAATTACAAGGGTGAGGAATTTGTCCTTCCAAATATCATGATTTATTATAAATCCATAGTAATTAAGGAAGTGTTATGTTATTACAGAAATAGATGCATAAGAAGTGAGTAGAACGAAGAGCTCAGAGTCAGGCTGTATTGGTTTCCCAAGACCGCTGCAACACAGCAGCACAGACGAGGTGGGTTAAACAAAGAAATGTGTTCTCTCACGGGTCTGGGCTCTAAAAGTCCATGATCAAGGTGTCTGCAGGCCTGTGCTTTCTCTCAAGGCTCTGGGGATGAGTACGCCTCGCCTCCCCTAGCTTCTGGTGTCGCCCGCAATCCTGGGGTCCTTGGCTTGCAGGTGTATCTCTCTAACCTTGGCTTCATCATCGCATGACCTTCCCCTATGTGTCTCTGTGACCACATGTCCCTCTTCTTGGATTAGGTTGCACCCTAATCCAGTATGATACCATCTTAATGTGGTGATACCCGCAAAGACCCTATTTCCAGACAAGTCACACACAGCTTCGGGGATTAGGAGTGGGACATATTTGGGGGGCGACACACAATTCAGCCTACAACACAGACCAACTCATACACAGAATGTTGATACTACAAAGGACACGTGACACAACCACGCAGAAAGACCGCCATATGCAATAGAATAAATGCTGCTGGAAAAGCCGGCTGCTTATGTGCCTCGAGAAAATGAGGATCCGTTACCTGGAAAACAAGTCTGTGTAAATAGAAAGTAGGATGCCTTGGGGCATCTGTGGTCATTTGTTTGTGGCTTGGCTCTGAGGAAATTATCCATGCTTCTGGAACTCGGGTTTCCTAGTCTCAGACGAGGACCGCAGCACCAGTGCCCCTGTGGTTTTGGGAGGGTGGTGTTGGACACCCCAAGAAACAGTGTGTTTAGTGCTTGCGGCCGCCCAGGCCCACAGCCCGGGTGAGCTTTCCAACCTTTTCCAATGTTCATGTTTCCAGCTCCAAATGTGATACTGGGCAGAGACCATAACTTACAGAGTGGTTTTGGTTTAACGGGTAGATTTCCAAAAGCTTTTCTTAGTAAGGAAAACGTTTCTTGTGTTGTATGAAAGGAGAGAAGGTGAGCAGTCCCCTTGGCAAGGATGGAAGGGGTCACTGGGCTGGACAGTGTGCACACGGGCAAGGCACTGCTGCATGCCTGGTGGTGCCCGAGCACCGTGTTTGCTTCTGTAAGAGTGTGTGGGGACAGACGGGAACTTCGTGTGTGGTGAGCACAGGGGACAGTCCAGGGAAACGGAATCGCTATGTCGTAGGCCAGAAACTAATGTAACAGTGTGTGTCAACTCTTCCCTTACCCCCCCGCCCCAGAAAAAACTTTCCTTCCTGTTTGTATGGGCGAATCACTTTCTGA
Organism: Ursus americanus; assembly: GCF_024610735.1. Lineage (NCBI taxonomy): Eukaryota > Metazoa > Chordata > Mammalia > Carnivora > Ursidae > Ursus > Ursus americanus. The sequence goes on along the minus strand of NC_142133.1, from coordinate 83,352,667 downwards.
AAGTCTCACAGGCCTCAAATAGTATTTAGTTATCATCGAACTCATACCTGCAACGTTTCAAGAGACCAGTCTCCTTTACTTTGATGTTTCCCCATGTTTGGATTTTAGTATTGGAAAATTTGCCTGCAGTATTCCTTTTTGCCTTCAAATGGGGGCTGACCACCCAATAAATTAAACTACACACACCAGAAACCAAGCCAACCAGGGGCACCTGGGTGGCACAGCGGTTAAGCGCCTGCCTTCAGCTCAGGGTGTGATCCCGGCGTTATGGGATCAAGCCCCACATCATGCTCCTCTGCTAGGAGCCTGCTTCTTCCTCTCCCACTCCCCCTGCTTGTGTTCCCTCTCTCGCTGGCTGTCTCTATCTCTGTCGAATAAATAAATAAAATCTTTAAAAAAAAAAAAAAGAAACCAAGCCAACCAAACCAAAGAAACCAAAAAAGGTTATTCCTAATACAGAAGAGAATACTGCCGTTCAAACTGGCAGAGCTGGACTTGCGGTTCCAGATGACAAATTTGATTTTGGTTCTAGACCTAGCTGGATGACTCCTCATTACCAGCTGCCTCTTGTAAAAGCTTCAGATAAATGTTTATTGGTGAATATGTCTGAGTTGTGTTAGCATGCAAATTCCGTTACATACCAGTTTATAAAAGTTCTGTATCACAGATAAAGCCAAGATAAAATATTTTTTTTCTTCCTGTCTTATAGTAGAAAAATGAACTAATACCTCTGAATGGCTTTTATTTAGAGATAAATAGTATACATTTTCTCCTTTAGTTGGAAATTTATAAATAAAGTTAGTGATTGCCACATATGGAATTCTGGTTTCATTACCATAGGATTGTGTTCAGTTTACGTTACTAGATAAGATAATAGTAAAAGAGTGTAATTGGTATTAAATAATTAAAAAAAAGATCTTTATTGCATTCTTTATTGCAATTAGGTATTTTAAAAAGCCTATGAAGCCATGAGGCTGTACGAAATTGTTTGCTCCTTGCAGATGTGTGTGTGTATAACTTCTGACTTTGACTGATGGAGAACCACACACTGACCACCCATGCTATGCCTCGGGACTGCGGTTTCCTTAGACTGGTCTTTGCATGAGTTTATTTTCACCAAGGAAATAAGTGTCCTCTAGCATGATGGTAACTGACTACTCTTCAGACTTTATTAGGCTTTTCTTTTATAAAACTAGGTCCAAAACTGTAGCTCTAAGCAGCTATCAATGCTAACCACGTCTAGCTTGACCGAAATGCTGAGCTCATAGTCCAAACTTATAGGGAAATAAAATTTTAGAAGCTCCTTGTGCAGACCTTGCCAGATTGTGACTTTGGTCATTAGTAGACACCATATGAAGCACTCAACAGTATTTAACACATGCATATCAAATCTTCATGAAATGATTTTTGAAATTATCCATCTAAAAATTATTTTAAGGCTATTTCTCCTTCTCTGCCTTCTCTCATGCATTTATAGAGAAGTTACTACTGTCTCTATACTTACTACTGGGGGGGTGGTTAATACACTCTATTTCATTTTCATCCAAGCTCTGTGAGATAGGGGTATTATCATGGTCATTGTCCTGGCCGTTGTTGTTGGTATCTTTCGTTTTACAAATGAGAAAACTAAAAATTGAAAGCAGCTAAGTAATTGTTTCAGGATCCCCCAAATGGTAAGTGTTGAGTGAAGGGAGCGTAAGACAAACCAAAAAATCTTGGAAAAAATTTGTGGGGGTTTCTTAATGATTCAGAGAATGTGATTTATTAAAACAGTAAAAGGAACAAAAAGAAAAGAAGGAGAAAGAAAGAGAAACGAAAAAGAAAAGAAAGAGAGAGAGAGAGAGAGGGAGGAAAGGAAGAGAGGGAGAATATTTGGAAGCTGTTGATAGGTAAGGGTAATGTTACAGAGATTAAATACTGTCAGGGTTGATTTTCCTATCTTGTTACAAACTTGTGGCCTCATCAGGAATTCTGATCTGAGAGAGACACCATTTTCATTTCCCCCCCTTCCTAAATGACATCACAGATGCAGCACTTACTGCCTTATTTTTCTCGAATTGGAACATTTTCATTTTCTTTTCCTTCTTTTCTCTTTTGGTTTGTTCACTTGTCACAAAGAAATTTTCACTGAAATACTATAATTTTCCTGATAGTCAGTGATGATTACTGTAGAGCCCCAGAGACCATGGAGAGTATCAGGCTGAGTGGTCTGGGTGGCGGTGGGGGCTCATCCTGACTTGTCTGCAGCAGCCTGTCTTCCTGGAGACCAGCGGGAGTGGAAAAGCCACAGGACCATACTGATGGGGAGCCTTCCCAACTGTTCCATTTTCTCACCACATTTCCATTGTGCTTTCTAGGCTGCCCTCCCCCCCTCCCTCCTCCCCCCCTCCTCCTTCTCCCTCCCTCTCTCCTCCTTCTCCCTTAACCCCTCTCTCCTCCTTCTCCTCCCTCCCTCCCTCCCTCCCTCCCTCCCTCCCTCCCTCCCTCTCTCCTCCTTCTCCCTCCCTCCCTCCCTCTCTCCTCCTTCTCCCTCCCTCTCTCCTCCTCTTCCTTCCCTCTTCTCTCTCTCTCTCCTCCTCTGTCTTCCCCCTCTCTCCCCCTCTTCTCTCTCCCTCCTCTCTCTCTTCTCCTTCTCCCTCCCTTTCTCTCCCTCTCTCTCTTTTTCTATAACTGCACATTGGGGAACAGGTTTCTGTGGTGAAAAGAAATACAGGTGTTGGAATCAGAATTCGCAGGATCTGCCAGAGGCCTGAGGCCTTGGACAAAGCATTTACCATTTTGAACTTCAGTCTCCTGTATGTAGAAGGGAGATCGTATTACATACTGTCAATTTTCTAATAAAGACTCTATGATACAGCATAGGCACAGATCTGTTACAGTGTTTGGGATGTAAACTAGACACTAAATGCTATTTTCATTTCTTTCTCAATATAGTTTTATTACTTGTCTCTGACAAAGCATTTTATTTGACATATACACACCAGTTTTAAAATATGAGTCCATAAGCACAGTCTGAAGCAAAAGTGTAAATGATTTTCCATGAAGTTAAGTCCATTAAATAAAAGTGCCTGTTATTTTTGAGGTGCCGTATTTGGCACAACAGAGGATGAGGCTGAGTGAAGCATGATTTCTATTTCTAAGGTATTACACTCTACTTGAATGTTAAGGAGAAAAGTTAAAAAATTACTAGGTTAGTTGGTAGGTGGGATCTTACATAATGATGAATAATCTAGATGGTTAATAGTGGCTTAAATTATTAAAGCAATGATCAGAGACGTAAGGATTCCATAAAAAATACTGTGGTCCTGAGGGCTATCAGGGACATTCATGAGATACCAAATAAGGCAAAGAAGCATATTGGTGAACTATTTAAAGATGAAACAAGATAAATACAGACATCCCTCAATTTAATTATGGACTAGAATCTGGCAGCAAAATTTAAATTGTATTATTTTCAGAATGTCCCACTTAAAGGCTTATTGCTAGTGTTCCTAACATTTGGCGCCTTTGTGGCTTTTCTGGGTTTATCACTATCAGACCTTTTACTGTTGTAATAATTTATGTAGTCATCTCTCATCAATATATAAAGTCCTTTCTTTCACAGGAAGAGATTTTTCCTTTTTGGATCTCAAATGCTGTTCTTTTCATAGAATCGGCATTGATAATGTCGGGACCCTTCAAGAGCACAGTAGGACTCACAAAATGTACAACATGTGGTGGTCATTAAAAAGCAAAAATGGAATCCAAGACGAGACCTGAGAAAGAATTAGTCTTTGAGCATAATTAAATGCCAGCCAAGATTAGATGCATTTGTAAGAATATCCGCAACAAGAAGTTTGAAAATTTTTGCAGATAACTACAGACGTAGATAACTTTGAAACTTAGAACTCATTTCTCATCATTAACTTAGAAGTGTAGAAATGCATCTTTTATAATTGGATGACAAGAGAAATAATTTATTAACATGTAGAAGAGAGTCCCAAGCTTCCAGAGCAGGGATGGTCAATTACAGCAGTCATCAAGCCGGAGTCGCACTGCTTCCCATTCTTTACTGAGTGGGTCGCTTGCTTTCTTAAATGATTTCCTGTATCGTTTGGAGGAGGAAATAATTTTCCTGAATTTAAGCCTGAACCACCTTTGGGATAGCATTTTTGTTTTAAGCTTATGATCCATTCTTTAAAGAGACGGTTTTTTTTTAAGCCACTGTTCCAAGGTGCCAGTATGGGGTAAGCAAAGCTGTGGTAAGCTGATTTATACGTGCTGCAAACATCACTTTAGCACCTGGGTGCTTGCTGGTTAAAACGACTCTCTCCCTCTGAAGATTATTATAATAATCTTAGCTATCAGCATAACTAGTGAATATTCTCAATGCATCTTCCTTGAAATTCTCCACCATCAGCAGATTATCGCGGGATCCTGTCCTGCCTCCCATGCAGGAAAAAAATACTTAAAGGTAACACCAGACAGGAAGAGCTTCCTTAAGTGGCAAATGATTAAAATACCATAATCCTCTCCAATTGTTTTTGTTACTTGAAGATATTTTCTGTGCATGATCATAGCTTTATGAAATGCTGGCTGGAGTTTATAACAAATCCATTACTTAGATGCCTGACAGGTAAGACAAAAAGAGGTCTACGGTGTCTTCAGGTATTTAATTTATAATAGTAATTCTTGTTGAGAATCCATGATAAACATCGCTATGTTGCTGCAGCTGGAGAAAAGGTCACAGTATTGAATGTGTCCCATATTTTCGTTACGCCCTCTTCCCTGTGCTTTCTTTGTCATCTGCGATGTCATTGTGAGCCAGCTGGGGCACTTGCTACTTACCTGCCTTCTAGGTCACCTTGCTTCTCTTACTGCATTTCCTATACTTTCACCTTCATTCATTGAGGTAAATTTCATGACTTACATATTTTAGATTTAGATTATCATTTATATACTTTTTTATAGATTCTAATTATATGGTAATGATTTAGTGTCTATTACATCCTTGGTTCATCTTTTGCAATATTTTGGAACATATTACTCACGGTTCTTCCTTTATATTAATTCCAGTATCTTGATCATGTTGGGGACTATTGTTTCCTTCCTCCCTCCCTCCCTCCCTTCCTCCCTTCCTTCCTTAAAAGGGGGGGATAGGGAGGGTAGAGGGAGAGAGAGAGAGAGAGAGGGTCCCAAGCAGGCTCCACTCAGTGCAGAGCCTGACTCGGGGCTCGATCTCATGACCCTGAGATCATGACCTGAACAAAAATCAAGAGATGGATGCTTAACTGATGGAGCCACCCAGGCATCCCTGGAGCCTATTGTTTCTTTGTACTTTCCTTTCTCATTTTTATTTGTCACATAGTCTTGCCTCTTTGCACACTTAGTCATTTCTAGTTATATTCTGGACAATGTGTCAAAGATTCACCGAGACTCTAGTGATGCTTGTCTTTAGACAGTTTCTGATTTGATGTCTTGCCAGGAAGACATGTCTATTTTCAAAGGAATTCCAAATTTTTGCCTGTTTTCTCTGTCCTCCAGAAGTGGCCTTTTCCAGGAGCCAGACCTGAGTCCCCATCAGCTGCGTATCCATCTTCAACAGGTGCCCCAGCTCAGTGTTCCGTGTTGATCGTTAGTGTTACCTGGCTCCCTCGAGAGATTCTACCTCATGCGTGATTTGTTTTCAGGACTGTTTTCCCGGGATGTCATAGGGTCCCGAGTAGGTGAGAGAGCAGGAAATTTCAGGCTGAGTTTTAGAACCTCTCAGCCAGCCTCAGGATTTTGCAAATGTCTTTAGTGAAAACCAGATGAATATTCGAGGCCTTTCAATTTGTCGATCTAGTCTTGCAACTGTTCACTGGTTTCTCTTTCAACCAGTGACAAACTTCTGTCTGGGCCCAACCCAAAGCCATGCTCAAAATTGGCAAATATCACCTAGAGAAAGAGCTGGTTACCATGAGCTCCTCTGTGAATGGGTCTCCCTCCCTGGAAATGTTAATCCAGCAATTCCTCATTGGTTTCATCGTCCTCTAAGTGATTTGAAAATGTTATTGCGTAAAATTTAATTTACCATCTTTTTCTCTGGGAATATTTGTCTACTTTTGCTTCTCATCGTCCAACAAGAAAGCATGAATTCCGGGTCATTATTTTCTAAGTGAGATATAAAAAAACCGTTCAGAGCGAGATGACCAAGGGGTACAAAGGATTCATCTGAGACGATTAAGGAGATGCTTGTAGGCAGCAGTGGTACCGGCTGTGAACAGAGGTCATCCAGGGACTGTGACCGTCCGCTTGCGAATAGTTGAAAGGTTTTCACGTGGCAGAGAGATGAGATGTTCGTGCGTGTGTTGCCTCAGATGATTGGAAGATGCTAAAAGGAGAGAGATTTGAGGTCTAAGGAGGAGGTATGTTCTCTGACGTCTCGGATCTATGAGAAGACAAGCTAGCATCTCAGGGGAGGATGTGTGTTCTCTTGTTGGAATTGCGCAAGAAGTTTGGGGGGTTTTTGGTGAGTGTGAAGAGGATAGTGGGTGGCTAGGCCTTATGGGTCCTTCCGATCCTGCGGGCCTATGAATTACTTCTGTTTTCTCTCCCACTCTCACAGCTCACTTGTGTTTACATGGCAGCAATGACAATTGTTACGCACCTCACAAGGGATATTGCAAGCCTTTCTGGACTCCATACCTTCGGCTACTCAAAGTTATTTATGTCAAAGTTCTGAGTTCTTTCTCTGGCAAATTACTTCTGTAGTTCTCTTTCCATCTAGGTCTCAAATTGAAAAGAATCATGACTGCCTGAACGAAAGCTGGTAGCAATACATCATGTGAACATTCTTCTTATTCTGTGAAAACATGCGTTTAGAACCAAAGCCCACTCTCCATAGTTAAGTACCTATTCAGAGGAGAGAAAAGTGGTGATACATTTTCACACAAATTAAAGTCCTTGATACGGCAAGTATGCTGCTTCCCGTGTAGGCCATGGGGTCTGTCATAATCACTACATGCTCCATGCAGATTTCATCAGTGTTAGAATAACGCGCCTGGTAAAACTGCTCACTGGTCGACTTTTAGAAAAACACACATGTGACCTCAGTGCAGCTGTAAGAGCCGATGTGTGCGCTGTATTTGACTGCGATCTCCATGGAATACTGTAACATGCACTCATTGATTAAAGATACAACAACGATAGCAGTGACAGTGGTAACAACGGCACCTTTATACTTGTCAAAAGTTTTTTCATGTATATTATTAGGTCCTCAGCACACAAGTCTCTGCAGCAGACAGCGCCGTCACCAGAATTCCAAGTTCATATATGAGGAACTGAGGTCCACAGTTGTTAGTGGGCTTGCTCAGTGTCACACAGCTGCGGGGGCTGAAGTGTCAGGATTTGGGTGCCTCTGCCCCCCACTTTCCGTCTTTAACAGTAGGATGTCTCCTACGAGCCCTGCACCCCAATGTGAAGTCTTCCTGATGGAGTTGGCTTTTTGTGGATTGATCCTTCTGCAGGATGATGCCACCCCTGGGACCCCAAATAAGCATCCTGAGCCCTGTTTCAGACTCCCCTTGAAGAGGAAGAGGTCCTCTTGAAAGAGTGGCTCCTGCTAGTGAAGAAAGTGTGACCAGAGCAGGACAGTGGCAGCTTCGGCAGGATGGCTCCTGAGCGCACTTTCATGGGAAGTGGAAATATTTAGGGAGTTTTAATGACCAGTGAAAGACACTCTTACTCCTTTCCTGGAAAATTTGGTCTTTTAGGAATGTTATGACCCAAATGTGAGAATTCTTTATACACAAGAGCTCTCCATCCTTGTCTTTCTTAGGTCTGTCTACCTTCTCTGCTAGGAACTTTGAACCTGGCGAGGGGCTAATGGTACAGAAGCTATTTGTGTAGTTGCTGTAAAAATAGCCTGATGTCCCATTCTGAGGGGCATTCCACGACAACACTGAGACACTTCTCCAGGGAAGAAGTGAAAGGCTAAGAGATATTCCTCTTTTGTCTCTGGGAGCCCGCCTGATTCTGCCCCTCCATCCCATGTCGTCTACACTCTATGTGGCCCGTGTTTTCCACCTGTATTCAGCCTGACTGGTCCCGACAGCATGGCGAAGACTGGAAAGTTATCTTCAAAGATGGTATTACCAAGTTCTTAGATTCTAAGATAATGAAGTGATTCAAATCTCTTTGCAGAACTCTAGTCATGCAAATAGTAACCAATTTATTCTCAGATAAAGATGAAATGTCTTTTTTTTTTTAGCATCTAATAAATGAATCTTAAGTACATATTGGAGATGTTTTTCAAAAAAAAGCAGATTCGATTTGTGGCATTCACTACTTTATTGAGGGCTCTTCCCAAGATCTTAGAGACTGGTCTGTAAGATGGGTATCTTTATGACTACCATGGTAGACACTCAAACTTGGGTATGTACAGAAGTTGGGTGGGAGAAAAATGAGGGAGTAGAGAGATAGTGTGTGAGCCCGGAGCTCTAAGGCCAACAAAAGGTTGCCAAGGGGAGAAGCCACGAGTAGAAGCAAGAGCAGCTGGAGGTACGGGCCCAAGAGCAGATGTCATTCTGACGGTTAGGGTGATTGTTAGTGCCACGCACTCCGCTATTCACTTTACACGTTATTTCATTTTCACGTGAGTTATGCCTAGTTGTTATCTCAATTCACAGACGATAGCGTTAGCTCCAGAATAATTCACATCGGTAGCACAGCCAGTGAAGTCGAGGAGCGCCAGTCTGAATAGAGGTGTGTCTTCCAAATAGTCAAGTACTTCAATACGCTGCATTTCAAACATATTCCACCACAAAGGCCTACCAATTAATATCATCAGAAATAGGATCTTATCCAACCTCTAGGGTCTGGTAGCCAGCAGGACATCTGTGTCCAGAGACAAAGGACAGAATGGTTTCCATTAAGTTTATACTTCTAAGATGTACCTGTGCTAGGAGCAGCCTAGTCCTGAGCGTGGCGCCCTGGAACCTCTTACCAGAACCCTTTGCAAACGGCAGTATTATGGAGCCAGGGCAAGTGTCGACCTCGCCGCCTTCCAGCGCTCCTTATAGTTCATCCACACACCTTTGCCACTCTCAGGGGTATCAAGTGAATGCTTTGTCTGGGAGAAGCAGCCACCATGGTAGTATTTTAGGTATCTTGGTGGTGTAAAAATAGGAACCACGCTTCTTTTATTGTTACTGGAAATTTTGCAAGGGTTATTTTACTAATAGAAAACACATAGACATTTTTTAAGATTTTATTTATTTATGTGACAGAGAGACAGCCAGCGAGAGAGGGAACACAGCAGGGGAGTGGGAGAGGAAGAAGCAGGCTCCCAGTGGAGGAGCCTGATGTGGGGCTCGATCCTGGAATGCCGGGATCACGCCCTGAGCCAAAGGCAGACGCTTACCGACTGCGCTACCCAGGCGCCCCAACACATAGACAATTTTAACTTGAATGGCTTAGATCTGAACGCAAGCCTGTCACTCACCATGACTGTGTGACCTGAGGCCAGGTTGATGACTTCTCCAAGCCAGTTCTCTCCTGTGTAAAATGAGATTAAAATTGAAGGTAAAATTGACCTCTGACCTCGAAACCCAATGTATATTAATACTCCTACTAATAATGATAGTCTATGCAAAAGGATAGGATTGTATTTCTAGAATTTAGTAAATAGTTGTAAGTGCAATTTCTCCATTGTCCCAATATAACCAAACCTGAAGGGTTTTTTGTAAACTGTACTTGTTTGCAGACTGAATGAGAGAACAATGGTTAAATCGGAGACCCTCAAGGAGTCTTTTGTGCATGACCTTGATTACCAACACAGAGAAGGACAATTCGCTGCGTGCTTCTCTTCAGTCCTGTACGATCTGGGGAGACAGAGAACTAAATATTGGTGTTAGCTCGGGCCATCATGAGGGACAAGCCTTGTCCTGTGGTTTAGAAGCTGTTTCTGTCAGACGCCACTGAACAGTGATTTATGAAATCCCCTCTAGTCTGGACCATCGTTCTGGGTTGTGTTTTGATACTTCACTTTTCTGGGTAATGGATGATTTTTTTTTCTTCCTGGCCTTTAAAAAATGCAAGTCAGTTCTTCGCAGAACAATTTGACACGTACTTTGCAAAACAATTAATACCAAGTCATATGTACTTCAAGAATATTTTATATCTGCTGTTTTGGATTTTTTTTTCTTCAGGGTTTTCTTGCTGAAAGTTTTTCTTGACATCAAAAGCCAGCCTGTGGGTGACTCCTGTGTCTTCTTGGTTCATTATGTTATCATGTTCTGGACAACATTCCTCAGCACAGGGATTAACTAGTACAATCGGGCTATGTTTGAACACGTGCTTATTTTAATTACATAGTATGAGATGTAGCTGGCTCCTCACTGAGAAAGAAGAAGGTTGTTTGCTAAGGGTTTTGGAAAAAAATGGCATATTCTGTAATTTTTACCTCCCCTGAACCTGGTTAGCTCTGCAAGAGTTTGAAATGATAATGCTAGATGTATTTATTTTTTGTTTACGAATAATTTTTATGTCTTTGTGGAATTTGGAATTTCTACACCCGTCTTTTTTTTTTTCCTCTGCATTTTAAACTGGAGAGAATCAAAGGCATTTTTTCTTTATACCTGCGCCTTGCAGAGTACAAACACCAAATAAATACCCTGTTGATCTGAAATAAAGGTAAGCTTTCTGCTCGGAATTACATGCAATGCCTATCAAGACAAAATGTTGGGCCTTTAAAAAGATAGGTCTTTACAACATTTTGAATCTTGACCTTCTATTTTTTGAAGCAAGAAGAAATCTTTGAGATCCTGAATGGTTTCCAACATTTTCTGTCTAGTGTGGACTCCTTGTGACGTCAACACCCCCGGAGAAAGGGGAGTGGTTCTGAATGCCTATGACGGGGCACAGGGCTCCGAGGGAGGGTGAACCTCACGTGTTGCCTGGTGGTGCGCACTTTGGAATCCCCTGCCGTGGTCCCACCCCCTGGCTTCCCAGGCGAGGACGCGCTAGACGGCCAGGACAGGAGGCATTCCCCATCACGCACCGCCCAGTCTCACAGGTGCTGAGGCCTTTTCACCCAGTTGTGCAATGTGGTTCTCAAGTACCCTGACCTGGATGTGCTCTTTTGGCCTAATTCCTAGCACATTCTCAAATCTGTACCAGGGATCACTGATCCTTTAGAGAAGTTTGGTGCTAATACTTATAGAAAGAAAATTCAGGAGCTGGAGAATGCTTTCACGCTTCTGTGAATTTTACCATTCACCAGCAAATGTGATACTGAGAAGAGTTTTGCAGAAAATAACAGTAATTAGAAAAAATGTCTTGCTTGACTTCTGACATGATATTATTAGGAGTCGCTTACCATCAAATGCCGTGATTCTTTCTTTCTTTCTTTCTTTCTTTCTTTCTTTCTTTCTTTCTTTCTTTCTTTCTTTCTTTCTTTCTTTCTCTTCCTTTCTTCCTTTCTTCCTTTCTTCCTTTCTTCCTTTCTTCCTTTCTTTCTTTCTTTCTTTCTTTCTTTCTTTCTTTCTTTCTTTCTTTCTTTCTTTCCTTCTTTCCTTCCTTCCTTCCTTCCTTCCTTCCTTCCTCCTTCCTTCCTTCCTTCCTTTCTTTCTTTCTTTCTTTCTTTCTTTCTTTCTTTCTTTCTTTCTTTCTTTCTTCTTTCTTTCTTTCTTTCTTTCTTCTTTCTTTCTCTAAAGTCACTTAAGAACTCAGACACTGGTATCTCATCCCGGAAGTAACAGAGCCAGCATCATCACACGGTCCCGGCTCTGGGATAGACGTGTGTGTACATACCTTATCTGATCTGATATTAGCTGCAATAATATGAAGTTACTCTTTTCTTCTTTTTTTTTTAAAGATTTTATTTATTCATTTGAGAGAGAGAGAGAGACAGACAGAGGGAAAGAAAGAGAGAACACGAGCATAGGGGAAAGGCAGAGGGAGAAGCCGACGTCCAGCTGAGCCAGGAGCCCGACGTGGGACTTGATCCCAGGACCTGGAGATCAGGACCTGAGCGAAGGCAGACGCTTAATCATCTGAGCCACCCAGGCACCCTCTTTTTTCTTTTTTAAAAAATCTCACACCTTTGGTTTGCTCTCTCCTGGGCTCATCCCTGCCCCTTCTCCCAGGAAGGGGACGTCTGTGGAGGGCCTCATGCAGGTCCCCTCGGCTGGCTGAGTTCTCACCCCGTCCCTGCCCTTCTGACTTCACACTCTGGATAGGCCCTTGTACCTAACTATAGCTTGTTCCTGAGCTTCTGCCACAGCTCAGTGCCTGGTCCCTCTATTAAAGACATTCCTCCAGGAGTCTCCTGGTTATTGTGAAGATGCCCCCGTAGGAGCCATCTGTTGTCTTCAGAACCCTGATGGGTACAGCTCCAGCCATTTCAGTTTTACAGATGACAATCCAAGGATTTACCGTGGAAGTTAAGCTTCAGGACCCCTCATTTAAATGGAACCCTTCCAAGGCTCTCGTGAGGACCCTCTATGGGTTTTTACTGTCACATGTTCTCAGGAAGTTTGCAAAGACGATGTGCCTTTCATATGACTGGTCTCTGCGCTCACACTTCCCTGTGTCACGTTTCTCCTTGGGTGGGCTTGGGTTAGAATGGCCAAGGACATTTTTGAGATCTGGCTCAGGAGAAGTTGAATTGGAGATACATTTCATCAGAGTTTAGTTAAGATGTGTGTATGTGGTGGCATTCACTGCCATGTATAAGAATTAAGACTTAAGTTAATTCTTATTAGGGAATAAGAATTAATTATAATTAAGTTGCTAGCCATCCCAGGGCAGGACTCTCTTCCAAAAAGGCTCTTGCCACCTCATTTCAACTCATACAGCAGTTTTCCTGAAATAATGTGTTCCAAGCTCACATGGGCCCAGACCCATGAGACTGGTGGCGGGGAAACAAGAGGTGAAATGAACAAAGACAGAAGTATGTCTGTGGAAACTTCTAAGAATCAGTTATGAAAATTGTAAGAAACTGTGGTGCTTAACGGCTCTTGGATAAAATGGAAGTACTGGCTCCTTAGAAATGTCCTTTTAACACATCATGTGCAATTTTAAATGCATATTGCTCTAATGAGAATTGTGTAAAATAGAATTTGTCAGAATTCTTATGTCTATAGGGCATAAGCATGTACTGGTGATACAGAAAGAATTTTGATATGTCTTCTAGATTGCACTGAAATCCTAAAACTTCACAGGGCATTAAGAAAAATGAAATGTGAATCAGAAGTGTTACTAAACTATCAACCAAACATTCAGCTCATCAGTCTGGGAAGGCGTAATTATCTACCAGGTAACGTAGACAGAATGGTCTCTTGATTTGTTCTGTGTATCATTGCTGTAGAAAATGGTTGAGCTTATTTTCATATGAAAGGGCATTCCAAAACTATCCAGCCAAAATGTACAGGGGTAGAAATAGTATAGAGGTGAGCCAGGTACTTAATTAATACAAAAAATTATTTTTCTCCATATTTGTGTTGTCAACTTTTGAAACCTTGTAATTTGTTGTGATTTCTTTTTTCATTCATATTTGTAATTTAGCATTTTGAGCTATTTTCTTCAGCGACAGTCTCTAAAGCTCTATAAGGAGTATCGGTCTTGTGAACCCACCTGGCACGTGTACAACCCAACGCCTGTCATTACGCAGGAATAGCAGCAGAGCTGGGTTTTACAATTGGATGTTTAGGCTACAGTGGGTGATTTTTCCAGTATAATGCTCAGTCGTTCTGTCTTGGGCTGGGTGCCTTCAGAAGTAGACCCTGATACAAGGATTCCGGCACAGTGATTACTTGGGAGGTCACCCAGGGAAGCACTGGTTTTAGAGTAGGGAGGTGAGGTAAGGCAGCAGGTCACTGCTGCAGATGGCAGGGCTCAATCCTATTTGCAGCTTGCGGGACAGTGTGGAATATGTCCGAGAGCTCTCCCATCCAAGGGCTGACGGAGCCGCCATATTTACCATCCGCCATCCTTAGTCAGTTGTCAACAGCAGCTGCTCCCAGGGGCACTGACCCCCCAGCCTTCCCAGATTACCTCGCCCTGACCGAGCAGGTTCCAGTGGCCAGCACACCCCCTTGGCTTGCACGTGAAGCAGTAGGAACGGGGTTAATGCAAGGGAACGCGGGCAAAGCACTGGTAACAGCCACACACTTCCCACAGATGATGCCTGTCCCTTTGTGCACTTCCACTTTTCATCTTACTCCTGTAAAGAACTATGATAATGCCTTATGTTACATAGCAATTTCCACTCGACAACACATTATCGTTAGGCCATATGGTATAACACGGAGAAGGACCTTATTTCAGCCTTGAGACAATCTTTCCATTTTTTTAAAAATGTGTCTTGTGGGTTTGTTACAGACAA